>NW_027441837.1:0-360942 GCF_048569485.1 Anomaloglossus baeobatrachus | reverse complement strand
AATCCCGAGATAATCGTCTCCATGCTCCAAATCCATTTTAAAGCCATTTCAAAGGCATTTTGCGCATACATGAAATAAACACATTTTTCTCCAAAACTATAACACATGCAAGCTTGTCCTGTTTGGTGGAGATGATATTTAATAAAATAAGTAGAAATCCACTAAAAGTTTTGTTTGGTTATCTTGCAATCCCGAGATAATCGTCTCCATGCTCCAAATCCATTTTAAAGCCATTTTTAAGGCATTTCGCGCATACATGAAATGAACACATTTTTCTCCAAAACTATAACAGATGCAAGCTTGTCCTGTTTGGTGGAGATGATATTTAATAAAATAAGTAGAAATCCACTAAAAGTTTTGTTTGGTTATCTTGCAATCCCGAGATAATCGTCTCCATGCTCCAAATCCATTTTAAAGCCATTTTTAAGGCATTTCGCGCATACATGAAATGAACACATTTTTCTCCAAAACTATAACAGATGCAAGCTTGTCCTGTTTGGTGGAGATGATATTTAATAAAATAAGTAGAAATCCACTAAAAGTTTTGTTTGGTTATCTTGCAATCCCGAGATAATCGTCTCCATGCTCCAAATCCATTTTAAAGCCATTTTTAAGGCATTTCGCGCATACATGAAATGAACACATTTTTCTCCAAAACTATAACAGATGCAAGCTTGTCCTGTTTGGTGGAGATGATATTTAATAAAATAAGTAGAAATCCACTAAAAGTTTTGTTTGGTTATCTTGCAATCCCGAGATAATCGTCTCCATTCTCCAAATCCATTTTAAAGCCATTTTTAAGGCATTTCGCGCATGCATGAAATGAACACATTTTTCTCCAAAACTATAACAGATGCAAGCTTGTCCTGTTTGGTGGAGATGATATTTAATAAAATAAGTAGAAATCCACTAAAAGTTTTGTTTGGTTATCTTGCAATCCCGAGATAATCGTCTCCATGCTCCAAATCCATTTTAAAGCCATTTTTAAGGCATTTCGCGCATACATGAAATGAACACATTTTTCTCCAAAACTATAACAGATGCAAGCTTGTCCTGTTTGGTGGAGATGATATTTAATAAAATAAGTAGAAATCCACTAAAAGTTTTGTTTGGTTATCTTGCAATCCCGAGATAATCGTCTCCATGCTCCAAATCCATTTTAAAGCCATTTTTAAGGCATTTCGCGCATACATGAAATGAACACATTTTTCTCCAAAACTATAACAGATGCAAGCTTGTCCTGTTTGGTGGAGATGATATTTAATAAAATAAGTAGAAATCCACTAAAAGTTTTGTTTGGTTATCTTGCAATCCCGAGATAATCGTCTCCATGCTCCAAATCCATTTTAAAGCCATTTTTAAGGCATTTCGCGCATACATGAAATGAACACATTTTTCTCCAAAACTATAACAGATGCAAGCTTGTCCTGTTTGGTGGAGATAATATTTAATAAAATAAGTAGAAATCTACTAAAAGTTTCGTTTGTTTATATTGCCATCCTGAGATAATCGTCTCCATGCTCCAAATCCATTTTAAAGCCATTTCAAAGGCATTTTGCGCATACATGAAATGAACACATTTTTCTCCAAAACTATAACACATGCAAGCTTGTCCTGTTTGGTGGAGATGATATTTAATAAAATAAGTAGAAATCCACTAAAAGTTTTGTTTGGTTATCTTGCAATCCCGAGATAATCGTCTCCATGCTCCAAATCCATTTTAAAGCCATTTCAAAGGCATTTTGCGCATACATGAAATAAACACATTTTTCTCCAAAACTATAACACATGCAAGCTTGTCCTGTTTGGTGGAGATGATATTTAATAAAATAAGTAGAAATCCACTAAAAGTTTTGTTTTTTTATCTTGCAATCCCGAGATAATCGTCTCCATGCTCCAAATCCATTTTAAAGCCATTTTTAAGGCATTTCGCGCATACATGAAATGAACACATTTTTCTCCAAAACTATAACAGATGCAAGCTTGTCCTGTTTGGTGGAGATGATATTTAATAAAATAAGTAGAAATCCACTAAAAGTTTTGTTTGGTTATCTTGCAATCCCGAGATAATCGTCTCCATGCTCCAAATCCATTTTAAAGCCATTTTTAAGGCATTTCGCGCATACATGAAATGAACACATTTTTCTCCAAAACTATAACAGATGCAAGCTTGTCCTGTTTGGTGGAGATGATATTTAATAAAATAAGTAGAAATCCACTAAAAGTTTTGTTTGGTTATCTTGCAATCCCGAGATAATCGTCTCCATGCTCCAAATCCATTTTAAAGCCATTTCAAAGGCATTTTGCGCATACATGAAATAAACACATTTTTCTCCAAAACTATAACACATGCAAGCTTGTCCTGTTTGGTGGAGATGATATTTAATAAAATAAGTAGAAATCCACTAAAAGTTTTGTTTGGTTATCTTGCAATCCCGAGATAATCGTCTCCATGCTCCAAATCCATTTTAAAGCCATTTTTAAGGCATTTCGCGCATACATGAAATGAACACATTTTTCTCCAAAACTATAACAGATGCAAGCTTGTCCTGTTTGGTGGAGATGATATTTAATAAAATAAGTAGAAATCCACTAAAAGTTTTGTTTGGTTATCTTGCAATCCCGAGATAATCGTCTCCATGCTCCAAATCCATTTTAAAGCCATTTTTAAGGCATTTCGCGCATACATGAAATGAACACATTTTTCTCCAAAACTATAACAGATGCAAGCTTGTCCTGTTTGGTGGAGATGATATTTAATAAAATAAGTAGAAATCCACTAAAAGTTTTGTTTGGTTATCTTGCAATCCCGAGATAATCGTCTCCATGCTCCAAATCCATTTTAAAGCCATTTTTAAGGCATTTCGCGCATACATGAAATGAACACATTTTTCTCCAAAACTATAACAGATGCAAGCTTGTCCTGTTTGGTGGAGATGATATTTAATAAAATAAGTAGAAATCCACTAAAAGTTTTGTTTGGTTATCTTGCAATCCCGAGATAATCGTCTCCATTCTCCAAATCCATTTTAAAGCCATTTTTAAGGCATTTCGCGCATGCATGAAATGAACACATTTTTCTCCAAAACTATAACAGATGCAAGCTTGTCCTGTTTGGTGGAGATGATATTTAATAAAATAAGTAGAAATCCACTAAAAGTTTTGTTTGGTTATCTTGCAATCCCGATATAATCGTCTCCATGCTCCAAATCCATTTTAAAGCCATTTCAAAGGCATTTTGCGCATACATGAAATAAACACATTTTTCTCCAAAACTATAACACATGCAAGCTTGTCCTGTTTGGTGGAGATGATATTTAATAAAATAAGTAGAAATCCACTAAAAGTTTTGTTTGGTTATCCTGCAATCCCGAGATAATCGTCTCCATGCTCCAAATCCATTTTAAAGCCATTTTAAGGCATTTCGCGCATACATGAAATGAACACATTTTTCTCCAAAACTATAACAGATGCAAGCTTGTCCTGTTTGGTGGAGATGATATTTAATAAAATAAGTAGAAATCCACTAAAAGTTTTGTTTGGTTATCTTGCAATCCCGAGATAATCGTCTCCATGCTCCAAATCCATTTTAAAGCCATTTTTAAGGCATTTCGCGCATACATGAAATGAACACATTTTTCTCCAAAACTATAACAGATGCAAGCTTGTCCTGTTTGGTGGAGATGATATTTAATAAAATAAGTAGAAATCCACTAAAAGTTTTGTTTGGTTATCTTGCAATCCCGAGATAATCGTCTCCATGCTCCAAATCCATTTTAAAGCCATTTTTAAGGCATTTCGCGCATACATGAAATGAACACATTTTTCTCCAAAACTATAACAGATGCAAGCTTGTCCTGTTTGGTGGAGATGATATTTAATAAAATAAGTAGAAATCCACTAAAAGTTTTGTTTGGTTATCTTGCAATCCCGAGATAATCGTCTCCATGCTCCAAATCCATTTTAAAGCCATTTTTAAGGCATTTCGCGCATACATGAAATGAACACATTTTTCTCCAAAACTATAACAGATGCAAGCTTGTCCTGTTTGGTGGAGATAATATTTAATAAAATAAGTAGAAATCTACTAAAAGTTTCGTTTGTTTATATTGCCATCCTGAGATAATCGTCTCCATGCTCCAAATCCATTTTAAAGCCATTTCAAAGGCATTTTGCGCATACATGAAATGAACACATTTTTCTCCAAAACTATAACACATGCAAGCTTGTCCTGTTTGGTGGAGATGATATTTAATAAAATAAGTAGAAATCCACTAAAAGTTTTGTTTGGTTATCTTGCAATCCCGAGATAATCGTCTCCATGCTCCAAATCCATTTTAAAGCCATTTTTAAGGCATTTCGCGCATACATGAAATGAACACATTTTTCTCCAAAACTATAACAGATGCAAGCTTGTCCTGTTTGGTGGAGATGATATTTAATAAAATAAGTAGAAATCCACTAAAAGTTTTGTTTGGTTATCTTGCAATCCCGAGATAATCGTCTCCATGCTCCAAATCCATTTTAAAGCCATTTTTAAGGCATTTCGCGCATACATGAAATGAACACATTTTTCTCCAAAACTATAACAGATGCAAGCTTGTCCTGTTTGGTGGAGATGATATTTAATAAAATAAGTAGAAATCCACTAAAAGTTTTGTTTGGTTATCTTGCAATCCCGAGATAATCGTCTCCATGCTCCAAATCCATTTTAAAGCCATTTTTAAGGCATTTCGCGCATACATGAAATGAACACATTTTTCTCCAAAACTATAACAGATGCAAGCTTGTCCTGTTTGGTGGAGATAATATTTAATAAAATAAGTAGAAATCTACTAAAAGTTTCGTTTGTTTATATTGCCATCCTGAGATAATCGTCTCCATGCTCCAAATCCATTTTAAAGCCATTTCAAAGGCATTTTGCGCATACATGAAATGAACACATTTTTCTCCAAAACTATAACACATGCAAGCTTGTCCTGTTTGGTGGAGATGATATTTAATAAAATAAGTAGAAATCCACTAAAAGTTTTGTTTGGTTATCTTGCAATCCCGAGATAATCGTCTCCATGCTCCAAATCCATTTTAAAGCCATTTTTAAGGCATTTCGCGCATACATGAAATGAACACATTTTTCTCCAAAACTATAACAGATGCAAGCTTGTCCTGTTTGGTGGAGATGATATTTAATAAAATAAGTAGAAATCCACTAAAAGTTTTGTTTGGTTATCTTGCAATCCCGAGATAATCGTCTCCATTCTCCAAATCCATTTTAAAGCCATTTTTAAGGCATTTCGCGCATACATGAAATGAACACATTTTTCTCCAAAACTATAACAGATGCAAGCTTGTCCTGTTTGGTGGAGATGATATTTAATAAAATAAGTAGAAATCCACTAAAAGTTTTGTTTGGTTATCTTGCAATCCCGAGATAATCGTCTCCATGCTCCAAATCCATTTTAAAGCCATTTCAAAGGCATTTTGCGCATACATGAAATAAACACATTTTTCTCCAAAACTATAACACATGCAAGCTTGTCCTGTTTGGTGGAGATGATATTTAATAAAATAAGTAGAAATCCACTAAAAGTTTTGTTTGGTTATCTTGCAATCCCGAGATAATCGTCTCCATGCTCCAAATCCATTTTAAAGCCATTTTTAAGGCATTTCGCGCATACATGAAATGAACACATTTTTCTCCAAAACTATAACAGATGCAAGCTTGTCCTGTTTGGTGGAGATGATATTTAATAAAATAAGTAGAAATCCACTAAAAGTTTTGTTTGGTTATCTTGCAATCCCGAGATAATCGTCTCCATGCTCCAAATCCATTTTAAAGCCATTTTTAAGGCATTTCGCGCATACATGAAATGAACACATTTTTCTCCAAAACTATAACAGATGCAAGCTTGTCCTGTTTGGTGGAGATGATATTTAATAAAATAAGTAGAAATCCACTAAAAGTTTTGTTTGGTTATCTTGCAATCCCGAGATAATCGTCTCCATGCTCCAAATCCATTTTAAAGCCATTTTTAAGGCATTTCGCGCATACATGAAATGAACACATTTTTCTCCAAAACTATAACAGATGCAAGCTTGTCCTGTTTGGTGGAGATGATATTTAATAAAATAAGTAGAAATCCACTAAAAGTTTTGTTTGGTTATCTTGCAATCCCGAGATAATCGTCTCCATGCTCCAAATCCATTTTAAAGCCTTTTTTAAGGCATTTCGCGCATACATGAAATGAACACATTTTTCTCCAAAACTATAACAGATGCAAGCTTGTCCTGTTTGGTGGAGATGATATTTAATAAAATAAGTAGAAATCCACTAAAAGTTTTGTTTGGTTATCTTGCAATCCCGAGATAATCGTCTCCATGCTCCAAATCCATTTTAAAGCCATTTTTAAGGCATTTCGCGCATACATGAAATGAACACATTTTTCTCCAAAACTATAACAGATGCAAGCTTGTCCTGTTTGGTGGAGATGATATTTAATAAAATAAGTAGAAATCCACTAAAAGTTTTGTTTGGTTATCTTGCAATCCCGAGATAATCGTCTCCATGCTCCAAATCCATTTTAAAGCCATTTTTAAGGCATTTCGCGCATACATGAAATGAACACATTTTTCTCCAAAACTATAACAGATGCAAGCTTGTCCTGTTTGGTGGAGATGATATTTAATAAAATAAGTAGAAATCCACTAAAAGTTTTGTTTGGTTATCTTGCAATCCCGAGATAAACGTCTCCATTCTCCAAATCCATTTTAAAGCCATTTTTAAGGCATTTCGCGCATACATGAAATGAACACATTTTTCTCCAAAACTATAACAGATGCAAGCTTGTCCTGTTTGGTGGAGATGATATTTAATAAAATAAGTAGAAATCCACTAAAAGTTTTGTTTGGTTATCTTGCAATCCCGAGATAATCGTCTCCATGCTCCAAATCCATTTTAAAGCCATTTCAAAGGCATTTTGCGCATACATGAAATAAACACATTTTTCTCCAAAACTATAACACATGCAAGCTTGTCCTGTTTGGTGGAGATGATATTTAATAAAATAAGTAGAAATCCACTAAAAGTTTTGTTTGGTTATCTTGCAATCCCGAGATAATCGTCTCCATGCTCCAAATCCATTTTAAAGCCATTTTTAAGGCATTTCGCGCATACATGAAATGAACACATTTTTCTCCAAAACTATAACAGATGCAAGCTTGTCCTGTTTGGTGGAGATGATATTTAATAAAATAAGTAGAAATCCACTAAAAGTTTTGTTTGGTTATCTTGCAATCCCGAGATAATCGTCTCCATGCTCCAAATCCATTTTAAAGCCATTTTTAAGGCATTTCGCGCATGCATGAAATGAACACATTTTTCTCCAAAACTATAACAGATGCAAGCTTGTCCTGTTTGGTGGAGATGATATTTAATAAAATAAGTAGAAATCCACTAAAAGTTTTGTTTGGTTATCTTGCAATCCCGAGATAATCGTCTCCATGCTCCAAATCCATTTTAAAGCCATTTTTAAGGCATTTCGCGCATACATGAAATGAACACATTTTTCTCCAAAACTATAACAGATGCAAGCTTGTCCTGTTTGGTGGAGATGATATTTAATAAAATAAGTAGAAATCCACTAAAAGTTTTGTTTGGTTATCTTGCAATCCCGAGATAATCGTCTCCATGCTCCAAATCCATTTTAAAGCCATTTTTAAGGCATTTCGCGCATACATGAAATGAACACATTTTTCTCCAAAACTATAACAGATGCAAGCTTGTCCTGTTTGGTGGAGATGATATTTAATAAAATAAGTAGAAATCCACTAAAAGTTTTGTTTGGTTATCGTGCAATCCCGAGATAATCGTCTCCATGCTCCAAATCCATTTTAAAGCCATTTCAAAGGCATTTTGCGCATACATGAAATGAACACATTTTTCTCCAAAACTATAACAGATGCAAGCTTGTCCTGTTTGGTGGAGATAATATTTAATAAAATAAGTAGAAATCTACTAAAAGTTTCGTTTGTTTATATTGCCATCCTGAGATAATCGTCTCCATGCTCCAAATCCATTTTAAAGCCATTTCAAAGGCATTTTGCGCATACATGAAATGAACACATTTTTCTCCAAAACTATAACACATGCAAGCTTGTCCTGTTTGGTGGAGATGATATTTAATAAAATAAGTAGAAATCCACTAAAAGTTTTGTTTGGTTATCTTGCAATCCCGAGATAATCGTCTCCATGCTCCAAATCCATTTTAAAGCCATTTTTAAGGCATTTCGCGCATACATGAAATGAACACATTTTTCTCCAAAACTATAACAGATGCAAGCTTGTCCTGTTTGGTGGAGATGATATTTAATAAAATAAGTAGAAATCCACTAAAAGTTTTGTTTGGTTATCTTGCAATCCCGAGATAATCGTCTCCATGCTCCAAATCCATTTTAAAGCCATTTTTAAGGCATTTCGCGCATACATGAAATTAACACATTTTTCTCCAAAACTATAACAGATGCAAGCTTGTCCTGTTTGGTGGAGATGATATTTAATAAAATAAGTAGAAATCCACTAAAAGTTTTGTTTGGTTATCTTGCAATCCCGAGATAATCGTCTCCATGCTCCAAATCCATTTTAAAGCCATTTCAAAGGCATTTTGCGCATACATGAAATAAACACATTTTTCTCCAAAACTATAACACATGCAAGCTTGTCCTGTTTGGTGGAGATGATATTTAATAAAATAAGTAGAAATCCACTAAAAGTTTTGTTTGGTTATCTTGCAATCCCGAGATAATCGTCTCCATGCTCCAAATCCATTTTAAAGCCATTTTTAAGGCATTTCGCGCATACATGAAATGAACACATTTTTCTCCAAAACTATAACAGATGCAAGCTTGTCCTGTTTGGTGGAGATGATATTTAATAAAATAAGTAGAAATCCACTAAAAGTTTTGTTTGGTTATCTTGCAATCCCGAGATAATCGTCTCCATGCTCCAAATCCATTTTAAAGCCATTTTTAAGGCATTTCGCGCATACATGAAATGAACACATTTTTCTCCAAAACTATAACAGATGCAAGTTTGTCCTGTTTGGTGGAGATGATATTTAATAAAATAAGTAGAAATCCACTAAAAGTTTTGTTTGGTTATCTTGCAATCCCGAGATAATCGTCTCCATGCTCCAAATCCATTTTAAAGCCATTTTTAAGGCATTTCGCGCATACATGAAATGAACACATTTTTCTCCAAAACTATAACAGATGCAAGCTTGTCCTGTTTGGTGGAGATGATATTTAATAAAATAAGTAGAAATCCACTAAAAGTTTTGTTTGGTTATCTTGCAATCCCGAGATAATCGTCTCCATGCTCCAAATCCATTTTAAAGCCATTTCAAAGGCATTTTGCGCATACATGAAATGAACACATTTTTCTCCAAAACTATAACACATGCAAGCTTGTCCTGTTTGGTGGAGATGATATTTAATAAAATAAGTAGAAATCCACTAAAAGTTTTGTTTGGTTATCTTGCAATCCCGAGATAATCGTCTCCATGCTCCAAATCCATTTTAAAGCCATTTTAAGGCATTTCGCGCATACATGAAATGAACACATTTTTCTCCAAAACTATAACAGATGCAAGCTTGTCCTGTTTGGTGGAGATGATATTTAATAAAATAAGTAGAAATCCACTAAAAGTTTTGTTTGGTTATCTTGCAATCCCGAGATAATCGTCTCCATGCTCCAAATCCATTTTAAAGCCATTTTTAAGGCATTTCGCGCATACATGAAATGAACACATTTTTCTCCAAAACTATAACAGATGCAAGCTTGTCCTGTTTGGTGGAGATGATATTTAATAAAATAAGTAGAAATCCACTAAAAGTTTTGTTTGGTTATCTTGCAATCCCGAGATAATCGTCTCCATGCTCCAAATCCATTTTAAAGCCATTTTTAAGGCATTTCGCGCATACATGAAATGAACACATTTTTCTCCAAAACTATAACAGATGCAAGCTTGTCCTGTTTGGTGGAGATGATATTTAATAAAATAAGTAGAAATCCACTAAAAGTTTTGTTTGGTTATCTTGCAATCCCGAGATAATCGTCTCCATGCTCCAAATCCATTTTAAAGCCATTTTTAAGGCATTTCGCGCATACATGAAATGAACACATTTTTCTCCAAAACTATAACAGATGCAAGCTTGTCCTGTTTGGTGGAGATAATATTTAATAAAATAAGTAGAAATCTACTAAAAGTTTCGTTTGTTTATATTGCCATCCTGAGATAATCGTCTCCATGCTCCAAATCCATTTTAAAGCCATTTCAAAGGCATTTTGCGCATACATGAAATGAACACATTTTTCTCCAAAACTATAACACATGCAAGCTTGTCCTGTTTGGTGGAGATGATATTTAATAAAATAAGTAGAAATCCACTAAAAGTTTTGTTTGGTTATCTTGCAATCCCGAGATAATCGTCTCCATGCTCCAAATCCATTTTAAAGCCATTTTTAAGGCATTTCGCGCATACATGAAATGAACACATTTTTCTCCAAAACTATAACAGATGCAAGCTTGTCCTGTTTGGTGGAGATGATATTTAATAAAATAAGTAGAAATCCACTAAAAGTTTTGTTTGGTTATCTTGCAATCCCGAGATAATCGTCTCCATGCTCCAAATCCATTTTAAAGCCATTTTTAAGGCATTTCGCGCATACATGAAATGAACACATTTTTCTCCAAAACTATAACAGATGCAAGCTTGTCCTGTTTGGTGGAGATAATATTTAATAAAATAAGTAGAAATCTACTAAAAGTTTCGTTTGTTTATATTGCCATCCTGAGATAATCGTCTCCATGCTCCAAATCCATTTTAAAGCCATTTCAAAGGCATTTTGCGCATACATGAAATGAACACATTTTTCTCCAAAACTATAACACATGCAAGCTTGTCCTGTTTGGTGGAGATGATATTTAATAAAATAAGTAGAAATCCACTAAAAGTTTTGTTTGGTTATCTTGCAATCCCGAGATAATCGTCTCCATGCTCCAAATCCATTTTAAAGCCATTTCAAAGGCATTTTGCGCATACATGAAATGAACACATTTTTCTCCAAAACTATAACACATGCAAGCTTGTCCTGTTTGGTGGAGATGATATTTAATAAAATAAGTAGAAATCCACTAAAAGTTTTGTTTGGTTATCTTGCAATCCCGAGATAATCGTCTCCATGCTCCAAATCCATTTTAAAGCCATTTTTAAGGCATTTCGCGCATACATGAAATGAACACATTTTTCTCCAAAGCTATAACAGATGCAAGCTTGTCCTGTTTGGTGGAGATGATATTTAATAAAATAAGTAGAAATCCACTAAAAGTTTTGTTTGGTTATCTTGCAATCCCGAGATAATCGTCTCCATGCTCCAAATCCATTTTAAAGCCATTTTTAAGGCATTTCGCGCATACATGAAATGAGCACATTTTTCTCCAAAACTATAACAGATGCAAGCTTGTCCTGTTTGGTGGAGATAATATTTAATAAAATAAGTAGAAATCTACTAAAAGTTTCGTTTGTTTATATTGCCATCCTGAGATAATCGTCTCCATGCTCCAAATCCATTTTAAAGCCATTTCAAAGGCATTTTGCGCATACATGAAATGAACACATTTTTCTCCAAAACTATAACACATGCAAGCTTGTCCTGTTTGGTGGAGATGATATTTAATAAAATAAGTAGAAATCCACTAAAAGTTTTGTTTGGTTATCTTGCAATCCCGAGATAATCGTCTCCATGCTCCAAATCCATTTTAAAGCCATTTTTAAGGCATTTCACGCATACATGAAATGAACACATTTTTCTCCAAAACTATAACAGATGCAAGCTTGTCCTGTTTGGTGGAGATGATATTTAATAAAATAAGTAGAAATCCACTAAAAGTTTTGTTTGGTTATCTTGCAATCCCGAGATAATCGTCTCCATTCTCCAAATCCATTTTAAAGCCATTTTTAAGGCATTTCGCGCATACATGAAATGAACACATTTTTCTCCAAAACTATAACAGATGCAAGCTTGTCCTGTTTGGTGGAGATGATATTTAATAAAATAAGTAGAAATCCACTAAAAGTTTTGTTTGGTTATCTTGCAATCCCGAGATAATCGTCTCCATGCTCCAAATCCATTTTAAAGCCATTTCAAAGGCATTTTGCGCATACATGAAATGAACACATTTTTCTCCAAAACTATAACACATGCAAGCTTGTCCTGTTTGGTGGAGATGATATTTAATAAAATAAGTAGAAATCCACTAAAAGTTTTGTTTGGTTATCTTGCAATCCCGAGATAATCGTCTCCATGCTCCAAATCCATTTTAAAGCCATTTTAAGGCATTTCGCGCATACATGAAATGAACACATTTTTCTCCAAAACTATAACAGATGCAAGCTTGTCCTGTTTGGTGGAGATGATATTTAATAAAATAAGTAGAAATCTACTAAAAGTTTTGTTTGGTTATCTTGCAATCCCGAGATAATCGTCTCCATGCTCCAAATCCATTTTAAAGCCATTTTTAAGGCATTTCGCGCATACATGAAATGAACACATTTTTCTCCAAAACTATAACAGATGCAAGCTTGTCCTGTTTGGTGGAGATAATATTTAATAAAATAAGTAGAAATGTACTAAAAGTTTCGTTTGTTTATATTGCCATCCTGAGATAATCGTCTCCATGCTCCAAATCCATTTTAAAGCCATTTCAAAGGCATTTTGCGCATACATGAAATGAACACATTTTTCTCCAAAACTATAACACATGCAAGCTTGTCCTGTTTGGTGGAGATGATATTTAATAAAATAAGTAGAAATCCACTAAAAGTTTTGTTTGGTTATCTTGCAATCCCGAGATAATCGTCTCCATGCTCCAAATCCATTTTAAAGCCATTTTTAAGGCATTTCGCGCATACATGAAATTAACACATTTTTCTCCAAAACTATAACAGATGCAAGCTTGTCCTGTTTGGTGGAGATAATATTTAATAAAATAAGTAGAAATCTACTAAAAGTTTCGTTTGTTTATATTGCCATCCTGAGATAATCGTCTCCATGCTCCAAATCCATTTTAAAGCCATTTCAAAGGCATTTTGCGCATACATGAAATGAACACATTTTTCTCCAAAACTATAACACATGCAAGCTTGTCCCGTTTGGTGGAGATGATATTTAATAAAATAAGTAGAAATCCACTAAAAGTTTTGTTTGGTTATCTTGCAATCCCGAGATAATCGTCTCCATGCTCCAAATCCATTTTAAAGCCATTTTTAAGGCATTTCGCGCATACATGAAATGAACTGATCTAAATAAGCAGCTTGCAACACTAAGGGGCATTGCAAACCTGGAGAGGAGTTTAGAGCTCACTGAGCTTTCTCTGGCTGGGGCCAGTGATATGGAGGAGGGTGGAAGTGGGGAAGATCAGGACCCAGAGGTAGGTAGCTGGGTAACAGTTAGAAGAAGAGGTAGGGGGAAAAGTGTCAGGGAGCCTAGTCCTGACCTGGCACAACCTAGTAAATATGCCTGTTTGGCTGATATTAGGAATGAAGGGCCAGGACTAGGGTCACTACAGCAGGATGTTGCTCCTAGCAACCAGGAAAACAACTGCTGTAGGAAGGTGGGAAATAGGAGTGCAGCAAAGCCCAGACAGATGTTGGTGGTAGGGGACTCTATAATTAGGCGGACAGACAGGGTCATCTGTCGCCGAGACCGTGAATGCCGAACAGTGTGTTGTCTGCCGGGTGCTCGGGTTCGGCATATTGTGGATCGGATAGAGAGATTGCTGGGTGGGGCTGGGGAAAACCCAGCGGTCATGGTGCACATTGGTACTAATGACAAAGTTAGAGGCAGGTGGAAGGTCCTTAAAAATGATTACAGGGAACTAGGAGAGAAGCTGAAGTCCAGGACCTCCAAGGTGGTGTTTTCAGAAATACTACCGGTGCCACGAGCGTCACTAGAAAGACAGCGGGAGCTTAGGGAGATAAATATGTGGCTTAGAAATTGGTGCAGGAAGGAAGGGTTCGGGTTCATGGAGAACTGGGCCGACTTCTCAGTCGGCTACAGGCTCTACGGTAGGGACGGGCTGCACCTCAATGGGGAAGGTGCAGCTGTGCTGGGGGAGAAAATGGTCAGACGGATGGAGGAGCTTTTAAACTAGGATCGGGGGGGAGGGAGGGTAGTGGAGCAAATAAGGGGATAGATAGAGCAGATAGAGACAGGGAAACGGTAGGGGTCAATGAAGGATTAGGGGGGGATGGGACATACAAGGAACGTAGGGAGGCTAGGAGTAATAAAGGTGTTAATAGGATTAAATGTCTACTGGCAAATGCAAGAAGTCTTGCAAACAAAATGAATGAATTGGAGACTCTTATGTCAACCATGGATTATGATGTGGTGGGCATTACGGAAACCTGGCTGGATGAAAGCCATGACTGGGTGACAAACATACAGGGTTATAGTACATTTAGGAAGGACAGGAAAGGCCAAAAAGGTGGTGGGGTGTGTATATTTATCAAATCTAACCTAAAACCTGTGTTGTATGATGACATTGAGGGGAACAGCAACAATGTAGAGTCAGTATGGGTAAATGTACATGGGGAGGGGAATAATGGAAAAATGCTAATTGGAGTTTGCTATAAGCCTCCAAACATACCTGAACAAATAGAGGGTGAAATGCTGGAACAAATTGAAAAGGCAGCTAATAATAATAATCGGGTTCTTATTATGGGGGATT
The DNA here is from genome assembly GCF_048569485.1 of Anomaloglossus baeobatrachus. Classification (NCBI taxonomy): domain Eukaryota; kingdom Metazoa; phylum Chordata; class Amphibia; order Anura; family Aromobatidae; genus Anomaloglossus; species Anomaloglossus baeobatrachus. The sequence continues at coordinate 346,156 of NW_027441837.1, read as the reverse complement.
TCAACTATCCAGACATACAGTGGGACATAGAATCTTCTGGTTCTGCTAAAAGCTGTAAGTTCTTATCTACCATTCAAGACCATTTCCTCTCTCAGATGGTAGGTGAACCGACCAGGGGAGATAATTTGCTAGATCTGGTCCTGTCAAATAGACCGGATACAATTTCAGATCTACAGGTCCGGGAGCACTTGGGCACCAGCGATCATAATATGGTAAGCTTCGACGTAATATTCAATAGAACATTTCAAAGGGGGAATGCTAAAACCTGGAATTTTAGGAAAGCTGATTTCAACAAATTAAGGGAAGAGCTTAAATGTGTAGATTGGGACAGAGTCATGGTAACTGGGGATACCGAACATAAATGGGGTAAGTTTAAGGATATACTACTAGAGTCCTGTAAAAAACGTATACCCTCTGGTAATAAAATGTCCAGGAATAAAAAGAAACCACTATGGATAAATAAGACTGTACAAAGTATAATAAAACAAAAACAAAGGGCGTTTAAAATCTTAAAGGCTGAGAATACAGAAATAGCATTGCAGGAGTATAAAGATATCAATAGGCAATGCAAAAAAGAAATCAAACAAGCAAAACTAGCTACTGAAACAAAAATCGCCAATGACATTAAAATAAATCCCAAAATCTTTTATAAAAACATTAATGCCAAAAGGAAAACAAAGGATAGTATCGGACCCTTAAAATATAATAACAAGTTAGTTATAGAGGACAAACAAAAGACTGAGATATTAAATAGGCATTTCTCATCTGTATTCACCAAGGAACTGACTGTACCAGGGATCATTCAACAAGTGAAAAATCAAAGTCCACCACCCGATATAATTAATTTAACACAAGATGAAGTACGCCTACGTCTGAGTAAATTAAACATTGACAAATCCCCAGGGCCAGATGGCATTCATCCACGAATATTGAGGGAATTGAGCTCCGTAATCGACAGACCGCTGTATCTCATCTTTTTAGACTCACTTGTAACGGGGTTGGTGCCTCAGGATTGGAGGATTGCTGATGTGGTACCAATATTTAAGAAAGGTAAGAGGGTAGATCCAGGCAACTACCGTCCAGTAAGCCTGACATCAGTAGTATGCAAAGTTTTTGAGGGCATTTTAAGGGATGACATGCAAAAATATATTGCAGAAAATAATATGATAACTGACAAACAGCATGGATTCATGAAAGATAAGTCGTGTCTAACCAACCTGTTGGGGTTCTATGAGGGGGTAAGTTCAAACCTGGATATTGGTAATGCAGCTGATGTGATTTATTTGGACTTTGCAAAGGCATTTGATACTGTACCACATAATAGCCTTATACTAAAGCTCCAGAAGCAAGGACTAGGGGACACAATATGCAACTGGGTAAGGAATTGGCTAAGAGATAGGAAACAAAGAGTAGTCATAAATGGTACATTCTCTAAATGGGCTATAGTCAGCAGTGGGGTGCCGCAGGGATCTGTGCTTGGACCGATTCTTTTTACTCTCTTTATTAATGACCTTGTGGATGGGATTGATAGTACAGTGTCAGTCTTTGCCGATGACACCAAACTATGTAGGATATTAAAAACTGACCTGGATAGTACAATATTACAAAAAGATCTGGATAAGATGTCAGAATGGGCAGATACTTGTCAAATGAGATTTAATGTTGATAAATGTAAAGTAATGCACCTAGGACGGAGTAATCCTATAGCTGCGTATACATTAAATGGAAGTAAACTCGGGACTACAGAACAGGAGAAGGACTTGGGTATTCTCATTACAAATAAGCTGAGCAGCAGCACTCAATGTCAAGCAGCAGCTGCTAAAGCAAACAAGATTTTAGGGTGTATAAAAAGAGAGATTAGATCCCGTGATCCCAACGTATTGTTACCCCTCTATAAATCACTTGTAAGACCACATCTGGAATACGGGATCCAGTTTTGGGCTCCACATTTTAAAAAGGACATTAAAAAGTTAGAGTCAGTTCAAAGGCGGGCAACTAGACTATTACAAGGAATGGAAGGCCTCCCATATGATGGCAGGTTGAAAAAGTTAGATATGTTTAGCTTAGAAAAAAGACGTCTCAGAGGAGATCTCATTTATATGTATAAATACATGTGTGGTCAATATAAAGGACTGGCACATGACTTATTTCTTCCAAAAACAATACTAAGGACCAGGGGGCACTCACTGCGAGTGGAAGAAAAGCGATTCCGACACCTAAATAGGAAAGGGTTCTTTACAGTTAGAGCGGTCAGACTGTGGAATACACTACCACAAGAGGTAGTAATGGCAGATACTATAACAGCTTTTAAAAAAGGGCTGGATGATTTCCTCAGTACACAAAACATTGTTGGTTATAAATGACTTAGTGACTAAATGTAGAACTGGTGGAGGAAGGTTGAACTAGATGGACCTAGGTCTTTTTTCAACCTAAGTAACTATGTAACTATGTAACACATTTTTCTCCAAAACTATAACAGATGCAAGCTTGTCCTGTTTGGTGGAGATGATATTTAATAAAATAAGTAGAAATCCACTAAAAGTTTTGTTTGGTTATCTTGCAATCCCGAGATAATCGTCTCCATGCTCCAAATCCATTTTAAAGCCATTTTTAAGGCATTTCGCGCATACATGAAATGAACACATTTTTCTCCAAAACTATAACAGATGCAAGCTTGTCCTGTTTGGTGGAGATGATATTTAATAAAATAAGTAGAAATCCACTAAAAGTTTTGTTTGGTTATCTTGCAATCCCGAGATAATCGTCTCCATGCTCCAAATCCATTTTAAAGCCATTTTTAAGGCATTTCGCGCATACATGAAATGAACACATTTTTCTCCAAAACTATAACAGATGCAAGCTTGTCCTGTTTGGTGGAGATGATATTTAATAAAATAAGTAGAAATCCACTAAAAGTTTTGTTTGGTTATATTGCAATCCCGAGATATTCGTCTCCATGCTCCAAATCCATTTTAAAGCCATTTTTAAGGCATTTCGCGCATACATGAAATGAACACATTTTTCTCCAAAACTATAACAGATGCAAGCTTGTCCTGTTTGGTGGAGATGATATTTAATAAAATAAGTAGAAATCCACTAAAAGTTTTGTTTGGTTATCTTGCAATCCCGAGATAATCGTCTCCATGCTCCAAATCCATTTTAAAGCCATTTTTAAGGCATTTCGCGCATACATGAAATGAACACATTTTTCTCCAAAACTATAACAGATGCAAGCTTGTCCTGTTTGGTGGAGATGATATTTAATAAAATAAGTAGAAATCCACTAAAAGTTTTGTTTGGTTATCTTGCAATCCCGAGATAATCGTCTCCATGCTCCAAATCCATTTTAAAGCCATTTTTAAGGCATTTCGCGCATACATGAAATGAACACATTTTTCTCCAAAACTATAACAGATGCAAGCTTGTCCTGTTTGGTGGAGATGATATTTAATAAAATAAGTAGAAATCCACTAAAAGTTTTGTTTGGTTATCTTGCAATCCCGAGATAATCGTCTCCATGCTCCAAATCCATTTTAAAGCCATTTTTAAGGCATTTCGCGCATACATGAAATGAACACATTTTTCTCCAAAACTATAACAGATGCAAGCTTGTCCTGTTTGGTGGAGATGATATTTAATAAAATAAGTAGAAATCCACTAAAAGTTTTGTTTGGTTATCTTGCAATCCCGAGATAATCGTCTCCATGCTCCAAATCCATTTTAAAGCCATTTTTAAGGCATTTCGCGCATACATGAAATGAACACATTTTTCTCCAAAACTATAACAGATGCAAGCTTGTCCTGTTTGGTGGAGATGATATTTAATAAAATAAGTAGAAATCCACTAAAAGTTTTGTTTGGTTATCTTGCAATCCCGAGATAATCGTCTCCATGCTCCAAATCCATTTTAAAGCCATTTTTAAGGCATTTCGCGCATACATGAAATGAACACATTTTTCTCCAAAACAATAACAGATGCAAGCTTGTCCTGTTTGGTGGAGATGATATTTAATAAAATAAGTAGAAATCCACTAAAAGTTTTGTTTGGTTATCTTGCAATCCCGAGATAATCGTCTCCATGCTCCAAATCCATTTTAAAGCCATTTTTAAGGCATTTCGCGCATACATGAAATGAACACATTTTTCTCCAAAACTATAACAGATGCAAGCTTGTCCTGTTTGGTGGAGATGATATTTAATAAAATAAGTAGAAATCCACTAAAAGTTTTGTTTGGTTATCTTGCAATCCCGAGATAATCGTCTCCATGCTCCAAATCCATTTTAAAGCCATTTTTAAGGCATTTCGCGCATACATGAAATGAACACATTTTTCTCCAAAACTATAACAGATGCAAGCTTGTCCTGTTTGGTGGAGATGATATTTAATAAAATAAGTAGAAATCCACTAAAAGTTTTGTTTGGTTATATTGCAATCCCGAGATATTCGTCTCCATGCTCCAAATCCATTTTAAAGCCATTTTTAAGGCATTTCGCGCATACATGAAATGAACACATTTTTCTCCAAAACTATAACAGATGCAAGCTTGTCCTGTTTGGTGGAGATGATATTTAATAAAATAAGTAGAAATCCACTAAAAGTTTTGTTTGGTTATCTTGCAATCCCGAGATAATCGTCTCCATGCTCCAAATCCATTTTAAAGCCATTTTAAGGCATTTCGCGCATACATGAAATGAACACATTTTTCTCTAAAACTATAACAGATGCAAGCTTGTCCTGTTTGGTGGAGATGATATTTAATAAAATAAGTAGAAATCCACTAAAAGTTTTGTTTGGTTATCTTGCAATCCCGAGATAATCGTCTCCATGCTCCAAATCCATTTTAAAGCCATCTTTAAGGCATTTCGCGCATACATGAAATGAACACATTTTTCTCCAAAACTATAACAGATGCAAGCTTGTCCTGTTTGGTGGAGATGATATTTAATAAAATAAGTAGAAATCCACTAAAAGTTTTGTTTGGTTATCTTGCAATCCCGAGATAATCGTCTCCATGCTCCAAATCCATTTTAAAGCCATTTTTAAGGCATTTTGCGCATACATGAAATGAACACATTTTTCTCCAAAACTATAACAGATGCAAGCTTGTCCTGTTTGGTGGAGATGATATTTAATAAAATAAGTAGAAATCCACTAAAAGTTTTGTTTGGTTATCTTGCAATCCCGAGATAATCGTCTCCATGCTCCAAATCCATTTTAAAGCCATTTTTAAGGCATTTCGCGCATACATGAAATGAACACATTTTTCTCCAAAACTATAACAGATGCAAGCTTGTCCTGTTTGGTGGAGATGATATTTAATAAAATAAGTAGAAATCCACTAAAAGTTTTGTTTGGTTATCTTGCAATCCCGAGATAATCGTCTCCATGCTCCAAATCCATTTTAAAGCCATTTTTAAGGCATTTCGCGCATACATGAAATGAACACATTTTTCTCCAAAACTATAACAGATGCAAGCTTGTCCTGTTTGGTGGAGATGATATTTAATAAAATAAGTAGAAATCCACTAAAAGTTTTGTTTGGTTATCTTGCAATCCCGAGATAATCGTCTCCATGCTCCAAATCCATTTTAAAGCCATTTTTAAGGCATTTCGCGCATACATGAAATGAACACATTTTTCTCCAAAACTATAACAGATGCAAGCTTGTCCTGTTTGGTGGAGATGATATTTAATAAAATAAGTAGAAATCCACTAAAAGTTTTGTTTGGTTATCTTGCAATCCCGAGATAATCGTCTCCATGCTCCAAATCCATTTTAAAGCCATTTTTAAGGCATTTCGCGCATACATGAAATGAACACATTTTTCTCCAAAACTATAACAGATGCAAGCTTGTCCTGTTTGGTGGAGATGATATTTAATAAAATAAGTAGAAATCCACTAAAAGTTTTGTTTGGTTATCTTGCAATCCCGAGATAATCGTCTCCATGCTCCAAATCCATTTTAAAGCCATTTTTAAGGCATTTCGCGCATACATGAAATGAACACATTTTTCTCCAAAACTATAACAGATGCAAGCTTGTCCTGTTTGGTGGAGATAATATTTAATAAAATAAGTAGAAATCTACTAAAAGTTTCGTTTGTTTATATTGCCATCCTGAGATAATCGTCTCCATGCTCCAAATCCATTTTAAAGCCATTTCAAAGGCATTTTGCGCATACATGAAATGAACACATTTTTCTCCAAAACTATAACACATGCAAGCTTGTCCTGTTTGGTGGAGATGACATTTAATAAAATAAGTAGAAATCCACTAAAAGTTTTGTTTGGTTATCTTGCAATCCCGAGATAATCGTCTCCATGCTCCAAATCCATTTTAAAGCCATTTTTAAGGCATTTCGCCAATACATGAAATGAACACATTTTTCTCCAAAACTATAACAGATGCAAGCTTGTCCTGTTTGGTGGAGATGATATTTAATAAAATAAGTAGAAATCCACTAAAAGTTTTGTTTGGTTATCTTGCAATCCCGAGATAATCGTCTCCATGCTCCAAATCCATTTTAAAGCCATTTTTAAGGCATTTCGCGCATACATGAAATGAACACATTTTTCTCCAAAACTATAACAGATGCAAGCTTGTCCTGTTTGGTGGAGATGATATTTAATAAAATAAGTAGAAATCCACTAAAAGTTTTGTTTGGTTATCTTGCAATCCCGAGATAATCGTCTCCATGCTCCAAATCCATTTTAAAGCCATTTTTAAGGCATTTCGCGCATACATGAAATGAACACATTTTTCTCCAAAACTATAACAGATGCAAGCTTGTCCTGTTTGGTGGAGATGATATTTAATAAAATAAGTAGAAATCCACTAAATGTTTTGTTTGGTTATCTTGCAATCCCGAGATAATCGTCTCCATGCTCCAAATCCATTTTAAAGCCATTTCAAAGGCATTTTGCGCATACATGAAATGAACACATTTTTCTCCAAAACTATAACACATGCAAGCTTGTCCTGTTTGGTGGAGATGATATTTAATAAAATAAGTAGAAATCCACTAAAAGTTTTGTTTGGTTATCTTGCAATCCCGAGATAATCGTCTCCATGCTCCAAATCCATTTTAAAGCCATTTTTAAGGCATTTCGCGCATACATGAAATGAACACATTTTTCTCCAAAACTATAACAGATGCAAGCTTGTCCTGTTTGGTGGAGATGATATTTAATAAAATAAGTAGAAATCCACTAAAAGTTTTGTTTGGTTATATTGCAATCCCGAGATATTCGTCTCCATGCTCCAAATCCATTTTAAAGCCATTTTTAAGGCATTTCGCGCATACATGAAATGAACACATTTTTCTCCAAAACTATAACAGATGCAAGCTTGTCCTGTTTGGTGGAGATGATATTTAATAAAATAAGTAGAAATCCACTAAAAGTTTTGTTTGGTTATCTTGCAATCCCGAGATAATCGTCTCCATGCTCCAAATCCATTTTAAAGCCATTTTAAGGCATTTCGCGCATACATGAAATGAACACATTTTTCTCCAAAACTATAACAGATGCAAGCTTGTCCTGTTTGGTGGAGATGATATTTAATAAAATAAGTAGAAATCCACTAAAAGTTTTGTTTGGTTATCTTGCAATCCCGAGATAATCGTCTCCATGCTCCAAATCCATTTTAAAGCCATTTTTAAGGCATTTCGCGCATACATGAAATGAACACATTTTTCTCCAAAACTATAACAGATGCAAGCTTGTCCTGTTTGGTGGAGATGATATTTAATAAAATAAGTAGAAATCCACTAAAAGTTTTGTTTGGTTATCTTGCAATCCCGAGATAATCGTCTCCATGCTCCAAATCCATTTTAAAGCCATTTTTAAGGCATTTCGCGCATACATGAAATGAACACATTTTTCTCCAAAACTATAACAGATGCAAGCTTGTCCTGTTTGGTGGAGATGATATTTAATAAAATAAGTAGAAATCCACTAAAAGTTTTGTTTGGTTATCTTGCAATCCCGAGATAATCGTCTCCATGCTCCAAATCCATTTTAAAGCCATTTTTAAGGCATTTCGCGCATACATGAAATGAACACATTTTTCTCCAAAACTATAACAGATGCAAGCTTGTCCTGTTTGGTGGAGATGATATTTAATAAAATAAGTAGAAATCCACTAAAAGTTTTGTTTGGTTATCTTGCAATCCCGAGATAATCGTCTCCATGCTCCAAATCCATTTTAAAGCCATTTTTAAGGCATTTCGCGCATACATGAAATGAACACATTTTTCTCCAAAACTATAACAGATGCAAGCTTGTCCTGTTTGGTGGAGATGATATTTAATAAAATAAGTAGAAATCCACTAAAAGTTTTGTTTGGTTATCTTGCAATCCCGAGATAATCGTCTCCATGCTCCAAATCCATTTTAAAGCCATTTTTAAGGCATTTCGCGCATACATGAAATGAACACATTTTTCTCCAAAACTATAACAGATGCAAGCTTGTCCTGTTTGGTGGAGATGATATTTAATAAAATAAGTAGAAATCCACTAAAAGTTTTGTTTGGTTATCTTGCAATCCCGAGATAATCGTCTCCATGCTCCAAATCCATTTTAAAGCCATTTTTAAGGCATTTCGCGCATACATGAAATGAACACATTTTTCTCCAAAACTATAACAGATGCAAGCTTGTCCTGTTTGGTGGAGATGATATTTAATAAAATAAGTAGAAATCCACTAAAAGTTTTGTTTGGTTATCTTGCAATCCCGAGATAATCGTCTCCATGCTCCAAATCCATTTTAAAGCCATTTTTAAGGCATTTCGCGCATACATGAAATGAACACATTTTTCTCCAAAACTATAACAGATGCAAGCTTGTCCTGTTTGGTGGAGATAATATTTAATAAAATAAGTAGAAATCTACTAAAAGTTTCGTTTGTTTATATTGCCATCCTGAGATAATCGTCTCCATGCTCCAAATCCATTTTAAAGCCATTTCAAAGGCATTTTGCGCATACATGAAATGAACACATTTTTCTCCAAAACTATAACACATGCAAGCTTGTCCTGTTTGGTGGAGATGATATTTAATAAAATAAGTAGAAATCCACTAAAAGTTTTGTTTGGTTATCTTGCAATCCCGAGATAATCGTCTCCATGCTCCAAATCCATTTTAAAGCCATTTTTAAGGCATTTCGCGCATACATGAAATGAACACATTTTTCTCCAAAACTATAACAGATGCAAGCTTGTCCTGTTTGGTGGAGATGATATTTAATAAAATAAGTAGAAATCCACTAAAAGTTTTGTTTGGTTATCTTGCAATCCCGAGATAATCGTCTCCATGCTCCAAATCCATTTTAAAGCCATTTTTAAGGCATTTCGCGCATACATGAAATGAACACATTTTTCTCCAAAACTATAACAGATGCAAGCTTGTCCTGTTTGGTGGAGATGATATTTAATAAAATAAGTAGAAATCCACTAAAAGTTTTGTTTGGTTATCTTGCAATCCCGAGATAATCGTCTCCATGCTCCAAATCCATTTTAAAGCCATTTTTAAGGCATTTCGCGCATACATGAAATGAACACATTTTTCTCCAAAACTATAACAGATGCAAGCTTGTCCTGTTTGGTGGAGATGATATTTAATAAAATAAGTAGAAATCCACTAAATGTTTTGTTTGGTTATCTTGCAATCCCGAGATAATCGTCTCCATGCTCCAAATCCATTTTAAAGCCATTTCAAAGGCATTTTGCGCATACATGAAATGAACACATTTTTCTCCAAAACTATAACACATGCAAGCTTGTCCTGTTTGGTGGAGATGATATTTAATAAAATAAGTAGAAATCCACTAAAAGTTTTGTTTGGTTATCTTGCAATCCCGAGATAATCGTCTCCATGCTCCAAATCCATTTTAAAGCCATTTTTAAGGCATTTCGCGCATACATGAAATGAACACATTTTTCTCCAAAACTATAACAGATGCAAGCTTGTCCTGTTTGGTGGAGATGATATTTAATAAAATAAGTAGAAATCCACTAAAAGTTTTGTTTGGTTATCTTGCAATCCCGAGATAATCGTCTCCATGCTCCAAATCCATTTTAAAGCCATTTTTAAGGCATTTCGCGCATACATGAAATGAACACATTTTTCTCCAAAACTATAACAGATGCAAGCTTGTCCTGTTTGGTGGAGATAATATTTAATAAAATAAGTAGAAATCCACTAAAAGTTTTGTTTGGTTATCTTGCAATCCCGAGATAATCGTCTCCATGCTCCAAATCCATTTTAAAGCCATTTTTAAGGCATTTCGCGCATACATGAAATGAACACATTTTTCTCCAAAACTATAACAGATGCAAGCTTGTCCTGTTTGGTGGAGATGATATTTAATAAAATAAGTAGAAATCCACTAAAAGTTTTGTTTGGTTATCTTGCAATCCCGAGATAATCGTCTCCATGCTCCAAATCCATTTTAAAGCCATTTTTAAGGCATTTCGCGCATACATGAAATGAACACATTTTTCTCCAAAACTATAACACATGCAAGCTTGTCCTGTTTGATGGAGATGATATTTAATAAAATAAGTAGAAATCCACTAAAAGTTTTGTTTGGTTATCTTGCAATCCCGAGATAATCGTCTCCATGCTCCAAATCCATTTTAAAGCCATTTTTAAGGCATTTCGCGCATACATGAAATGAACACATTTTTCTCCAAAACTATAACAGATGCAAGCTTGTCCTGTTTGGTGGAGATGATATTTAATAAAATAAGTAGAAATCCACTAAAAGTTTTGTTTGGTTATCTTGCAATCCCGAGATAATCGTCTCCATGCTCCAAATCCATTTTAAAGCCATTTTTAAGGCATTTTGCGCATATATGAAATGAACACATTTTTCTCCAAAACTATAACAGATGCAAGCTTGTCCTGTTTGGTGGAGATAATATTTAATAAAATAAGTAGAAATCTACTAAAAGTTTCGTTTGTTTATATTGCCATCCTGAGATAATCGTCTCCATGCTCCAAATCCATTTTAAAGCCATTTCAAAGGCATTTTGCCCATACATGAAATGAACACATTTTTCTCCAAAACTATAACACATGCAAGCTTGTCCTGTTTGGTGGAGATGATATTTAATAAAATAAGTAGAAATCCACTAAAAGTTTTGTTTGGTTATCTTGCAATCCCGAGATAATCGTCTCCATGCTCCAAATCCATTTTAAAGCCATTTCAAAGGCATTTTGCGCATACATGAAATGAACACATTTTTCTCCAAAACTATAACACATGCAAGCTTGTCCTGTTTGGTGGAGATGATATTTAATAAAATAAGTAGAAATCCACTAAAAGTTTTGTTTGGTTATCTTGCAATCCCGAGATAATCGTCTCCATGCTCCAAATCCATTTTAAAGCCATTTTTAAGGCATTTCGCGCATACATGAAATGAACACATTTTTCTCCAAAACTATAACAGATGCAAGCTTGTCCTGTTTGGTGGAGATGAAGTTTAATAAAATAAGTAGAAATCCACTAAAAGTTTTGTTTGGTTATCTTGCAATCCCGAGATAATCGTCTCCATGCTCCAAATCCATTTTAAAGCCATTTTTAAGGCATTTCGCGCATACATGAAATGAACACATTTTTCTCCAAAACTATAACAGATGCAAGCTTGTCCTGTTTGGTGGAGATGATATTTAATAAAATAAGTAGAAATCCACTAAAAGTTTTGTTTGGTTATCTTGCAATCCCGAGATAATCGTCTCCATGCTCCAAATCCATTTTAAAGCCATTTTTAAGGCATTTCGCGCATACATGAAATGAACACATTTTTCTCCAAAACTATAACAGATGCAAGCTTGTCCTGTTTGGTGGAGATGATATTTAATAAAATAAGTAGAAATCCACTAAAAGTTTTGTTTGGTTATATTGCAATCCCGAGATAATCGTCTCCATGCTCCAAATCCATTTTAAAGCCATTTTTAAGGCATTTCGCGCATACATGAAATGAACACATTTTTCTCCAAAACTATAACAGATGCAAGCTTGTCCTGTTTGGTGGAGATGATATTTAATAAAATAAGTAGAAATCCACTAAAAGTTTTGTTTGGTTATCTTGCAATCCCGAGATAATCGTCTCCATGCTCCAAATCCATTTTAAAGCCATTTTTAAGGCATTTCGCGCATACATGAAATGAACACATTTTTCTCCAAAACTATAACAGATGCAAGCTTGTCCTGTTTGGTGGAGATGATATTTAATAAAATAAGTAGAAATCCACTAAAGGTTTTGTTTGGTTATCTTGCAATCCCGAGATAATCGTCTCCATGCTCCAAATCCATTTTAAAGCCATTTTTAAGGCATTTCGCGCATACATGAAATGAACACATTTTTCTCCAAAACTATAACAGATGCAAGCTTGTCCTGTTTGGTGGAGATGATATTTAATAAAATAAGTAGAAATCCACTAAAAGTTTTGTTTGGTTATCTTGCAATCCCGAGATAATCGTCTCCATGCTCCAAATCCATTTTAAAGCCATTTTTAAGGCATTTCGCGCATACATGAAATGAACACATTTTTCTCCAAAACTATAACAGATGCAAGCTTGTCCTGTTTGGTGGAGATGATATTTAATAAAATAAGTAGAAATCCACTAAAAGTTTTGTTTGGTTATCTTGCAATCCCGAGATAATCGTCTCCATGCTCCAAATCCATTTTAAAGCCATTTTTAAGGCATTTCGCGCATACATGAAATGAACACATTTTTCTCCAAAACTATAACAGATGCAAGCTTGTCCTGTTTGGTGGAGATGATATTTAATAAAATAAGTAGAAATCCACTAAAAGTTTTGTTTGGTTATCTTGCAATCCCGAGATAATCGTCTCCATGCTCCAAATCCATTTTAAAGCCATTTTTAAGGCATTTCGCGCATACATGAAATGAACACATTTTTCTCCAAAACTATAACAGATGCAAGCTTGTCCTGTTTGGTGGAGATGATATTTAATAAAATAAGTAGAAATCCACTAAAAGTTTTGTTTGGTTATCTTGCAATCCCGAGATAATCGTCTCCATGCTCCAAATCCATTTTAAAGCCATTTTTAAGGCATTTCGCGCATACATGAAATGAACACATTTTTCTCCAAAACTATAACAGATGCAAGCTTGTCCTGTTTGGTGGAGATGATATTTAATAAAATAAGTAGAAATCCACTAAAAGTTTTGTTTGGTTATCTTGCAATCCCGAGATAATCGTCTCCATGCTCCAAATCCATTTTAAAGCCATTTTTAAGGCATTTCGCGCATACATGAAATGAACACATTTTTCTCCAAAACTATAACAGATGCAAGCTTGTCCTGTTTGGTGGAGATGATATTTAATAAAATAAGTAGAAATCCACTAAAAGTTTTGTTTGGTTATATTGCAATCCCGAGATAATCGTCTCCATGCTCCAAATCCATTTTAAAGCCATTTTTAAGGCATTTCGCGCATACATGAAATGAACACATTTTTCTCCAAAACTATAACAGATGCAAGCTTGTCCTGTTTGGTGGAGATGATATTTAATAAAATAAGTAGAAATCCACTAAAAGTTTTGTTTGGTTATCTTGCAATCCCGAGATAATCGTCTCCATGCTCCAAATCCATTTTAAAGCCATTTTTAAGGCATTTCGCGCATACATGAAATGAACACATTTTTCTCCAAAACTATAACAGATGCAAGCTTGTCCTGTTTGGTGGAGATAATATTTAATAAAATAAGTAGAAATCTACTAAAAGTTTCGTTTGTTTATATTGCCATCCTGAGATAATCGTCTCCATGCTCCAAATCCATTTTAAAGCCATTTCAAAGGCATTTTGCGCATACATGAAATGAACACATTTTTCTCCAAAACTATAACACATGCAAGCTTGTCCTGTTTGGTGGAGATGATATTTAATAAAATAAGTAGAAATCCACTAAAAGTTTTGTTTGGTTATCTTGCAATCCCGAGATAATCGTCTCCATGCTCCAAATCCATTTTAAAGCCATTTTTAAGGCATTTCGCGCATACATGAAATGAACACATTTTTCTCCAAAACTATAACAGATGCAAGCTTGTCCTGTTTGGTGGAGATGATATTTAATAAAATAAGTAGAAATCCACTAAAAGTTTTGTTTGGTTATCTTGCAATCCCGAGATAATCGTCTCCATGCTCCAAATCCATTTTAAAGCCATTTTTAAGGCATTTCGCGCATACATGAAATGAACACATTTTTCTCCAAAACTATAACAGATGCAAGCTTGTCCTGTTTGGTGGAGATGATATTTAATAAAATAAGTAGAAATCCACTAAAAGTTTTGTTTGGTTATCTTGCAATCCCGAGATAATCGTCTCCATGCTCCAAATCCATTTTAAAGCCATTTTTAAGGCATTTCGCGCATACATGAAATGAACACATTTTTCTCCAAAACTATAACAGATGCAAGCTTGTCCTGTTTGGTGGAGATGATATTTAATAAAATAAGTAGAAATCCACTAAAAGTTTTGTTTGGTTATCTTGCAATCCCGAGATAATCGTCTCCATGCTCCAAATCCATTTTAAAGCCATTTTTAAGGCATTTCGCGCATACATGAAATGAACACATTTTTCTCCAAAACTATAACAGATGCAAGCTTGTCCTGTTTGGTGGAGATGATATTTAATAAAATAAGTAGAAATCCACTAAAAGTTTTGTTTGGTTATATTGCAATCCCGAGATAATCGTCTCCATGCTCCAAATCCATTTTAAAGCCATTTTTAAGGCATTTCGCGCATACATGAAATGAACACATTTTTCTCCAAAACTATAACAGATGCAAGCTTGTCCTGTTTGGTGGAGATGATATTTAATAAAATAAGTAGAAATCCACTAAAAGTTTTGTTTGGTTATCTTGCAATCCCGAGATAATCGTCTTAGTTACATAGTTACATAGTTACATAGTTACATAGTTACTTAGGTTGAAAAAAGACCTAGGTCCATCTAGTTCAACCTGCCTCCACCAGTTGTACATTTAGTCACTAAGTCATTTATAACCAACAATGTTTTGTGTACTGAGGAAATCATCCAGCCCTTTTTTAAAAGCTGTTATAGTATCTGCCATTACTACCTCTTGTGGTAGGGCATTCCACAGTCTGACCGCTCTAACTGTAAAGAACCCTTTCCTATTTAGGTGTCGGAATCGCTTTTCTTCCACTCGCAGTGAGTGCCCCCTGGTCCTTAGTATTGTTTTCGGAAGAAATAAGTTATGTGCCAGTCCTTTATATTGACCACACATGTATTTATACATATAAATGAGATCTCCTCTGAGACGTCTTTTTTCTAAGCTAAACATATCTAACTTTTTCAATCTGCCATCATATGGGAGGCCTTCCATTCCTTGTAATAGTCTAGTTGCCCGCCTTTGAACTGACTCTAACTTCTGAATGTCCTTTTTAAAATGTGGAGCCCAAAACTGGATCCCGTATTCCAGATGTGGCCTTACAAGTGATTTATAGATGGGTAACAATACGTTGGGATCACGGGATCTAATCTCTCTTTTTATACACCCTAGAATCTTGTTTGCTTTAGCAGCTGCTGCCTGACATTGAGTGCTGCTGCTCAGCTTATTTGTAATGAGAATACCCAAGTCCTTCTCCTGTTCTGTAGTCCCGAGTTTACTTCCATTTAATGTATACGCAGCTATAGGATTACTCCGTCCTAGGTGCATTACTTTACATTTATCAACATTAAATCTTATTTGCCAAGTATCTGCCCATTCTGACATCTTATCCAGATCTTTTTGTAATATTGTACTATCCAGGTCAGTTTTTAATATCCTACATAGTTTGGTGTCATCGGCAAAGACTGACACTGTACTATCAATCCCATCCACAAGGTCATTAATATAGAGAGTAAAAAGAATTGGTCCTAGCACAGATCCCTGCGGCACCCCACTGCTGACTATAGCCCATTTAGAGAATGTAGCATTTATGACTACTCTTTGTTTCCTATCTTTTAGCCAATTCCTTACCCAGTTGCATATTGTGTCCCCTAGTCCTTGCTTCTGGAGCTTTAGTATAAGGCTATTATGTGGTACAGTATCAAATGCCTTTGCAAAGTCCAAATAAATCACATCAGCTGCATTACCAATATCCAGGTTTGCACTTACCCCCTCATAGAACCCCAACAGGTTGGTTAGACACGACTTATCTTTCATGAATCCATGCTGTTTGTCAGTTATCATATTATTTTCTGCAATATATTTTTGCATGTCATCCCTTAAAATGCCCTCAAAAACTTTGCATACTACTGATGTCAGGCTTACTGGACGGTAGTTGCCTGGATCTACCCTCTTACCTTTCTTAAATATCGGTACCACATCAGCAATCCTCCAATCCTGAGGCACCAACCCTGTTACAAGTGAGTCTAAAAAGATGAGATACAGCGGTCTGTCGATTACGGAGCTCAATTCTCTCAATATTCGTGGATGAATGCCATCTGGCCCTGGGGATTTGTCAATGTTTAATTTACTCAGACGTAGGCGTACTTCATCTTGTGTTAAATTAATTATATCGGGTGGTGGACTTTGATTTTTCACTTGTTGAATGATCCCTGGTACAGTCAGTTCCTTGGTGAATACAGATGAGAAATGCCTATTTAATATCTCAGTCTTTTGTTTGTCCTCTATAACTAACTTGTTATTATATTTTAAGGGTCCGATACTATCCTTTGTTTTCCTTTTGGCATTAATGTATTTATAAAAGATTTTGGGATTTATTTTAATGTCATTGGCGATTTTTGTTTCAGCAGCTAGTTTTGCTTGTTTGATTTCTTTTTTGCATTGCCTATTGATATCTTTATACTCCTGCAATGCTATTTCTGTATTCTCAGCCTTTAAGATGTTAAACGCCCTTTGTTTTTGTTTTATTATACTTTGTACAGTCTTATTTATCCATAGTGGTTTCTTTTTATTCCTGGACATTTTATTACCAGAGGGTATAAGTTTTTTACAGGACTCTAGCAGTATATCCTTAAACTTACCCCATTTATGTTCGGTATCCCCAGTTACCATGACTCTGTCCCAATCTACACATTTAAGCTCTTCCCTTAATTTGTTGAAATCAGCTTTCCTAAAATTCCAGGTTTTAGCATTCCCCCTTTGAAATGTTCTATTGAATATTATGTCGAAGCTTACCATATTATGATCGCTGGTGCCCAAGTGCTCCCGGACCTGTAGATTTGAAATTGTATCCGGTCTATTTGACAGGACCAGATCTAGCAAATTATCTCCCCTGGTCGGTTCATCTACCATCTGAGAGAGGAAATGGTCCTGAATGGTAGATAAGAACTTACAGCTTTTAGCAGAACCAGAAGATTCTATGTCCCACTGTATGTCTGGATAGTTGAAATCCCCCATAATAAGAAGCCGATTATTATTATTAGCTGCCTTTTCAATTTGTTCCAGCATTTCACCCTCTATTTGTTCAGGTATGTTAGGAGGCTTATAGCAAACTCCAATTAGCATTTTTCCATTATTCCCCTCCCCATGTACATTTACCCATACTGACTCTACATTGTTGCTGTTCCCCTCAATGTCATCATACAACACAGGTTTTAGGTTAGATTTGATAAATATACACACCCCACCACCTTTTTGGCCTTTCCTGTCCTTCCTAAATGTACTATAACCCTGTATGTTTGTCACCCAGTCATGGCTTTCATCCAGCCAGGTTTCCGTAATGCCCACCACATCATAATCCATGGTTGACATAAGAGTCTCCAATTCATTCATTTTGTTTGCAAGACTTCTTGCATTTGCCAGTAGACATTTAATCCTATTAACACCTTTATTACTCCTAGCCTCCCTACGTTCCTTGTATGTCCCATCCCCCCCTAATCCTTCATTGACCCCTACCGTCTCCCTGTCTCTATCTGCTCTATCTATCCCCTTATTTGCTCCACTACCCTCCCTCCCCCCCGATCCTAGTTTAAAAGCTCCTCCATCCGTCTGACCATTTTCTCCCCCAGCACAGCTGCACCTTCCCCATTGAGGTGCAGCCCGTCCCTACCGTAGAGCCTGTAGCCGACTGAGAAGTCGGCCCAGTTCTCCATGAACCCGAACCCTTCCTTCCTGCACCAATTTCTAAGCCACATATTTATCTCCCTAAGCTCCCGCTGTCTTTCTAGTGACGCTCGTGGCACCGGTAGTATTTCTGAAAACACCACCTTGGAGGTCCTGGACTTCAGCTTCTCTCCTAGTTCCCTGTAATCATTTTTAAGGACCTTCCACCTGCCTCTAACTTTGTCATTAGTACCAATGTGCACCATGACCGCTGGGTTTTCCCCAGCCCCACCCAGCAATCTGTCTATCCGATCCACAATATGCCGAACCCGAGCACCCGGCAGACAACACACTGTTCGGCATTCACGGTCTCGGCGACAGATGACCCTGTCTGTCCGCCTAATTATAGAGTCCCCTACCACCAACATCTGTCTGGGCTTTGCTGCACTCCTATTTCCCTCCTTCCTACAGCAGTTGTTTTCCTGGTTGCTAGGAGCAACGTCCTGCTGTAGTGACCCTAGTCCAGGCCCTTCATTCCTAATATCAGCCAAACAGGCATATTTACTAGGTTGTGCCAGGTCAGGACTAGGCTCCCTGACACTTTTCCCCCTACCTCTTCTTCTAACTGTTACCCAGCTACCTACCTCTGGGTCCTGATCTTCCCCACTTCCACCCTCCTCCATATCACTGGCCCCAGCCAGAGAAAGCTCAGTGAGCTCTAAACTCCTCTCCAGGTTTGCAATGCCCCTTAGTGTTGCAAACTGCTTATTTAGATCAGTTACCTTGGCTTCCAAATACGCAACATGCTTGCATCGAGTGCAGACATATTCACCCTCGAACGGCTGCTCAAGGCATGCATACATCTGACAAGATACACACCTGGTAGCATTGTCCATGGAGCACCTATCAAATGGGGATCAACAGTAAAGTAGAAAAACAAAGAGAAAAAAACGAAAGAAACCCAATGGAAAAAGTATAAGGATAAATTCAAACTATGTTCTTGTGTCAAACTATGTAATTGTGTTGAAACTTATCTTAAATTCAGCACTTTACTTGAATTCAGCACCTCGCTCGCTCAGCCCCCTCGCTAGTACTGGCTGGTTTATATAGATGTACAATGAGTATCAGAAGCTGCTGGAAGCTTCTAGAAACAGGTGTGACTAATCCTACTAATTAAATCACAAGACTAACCTTTTTTTTTCCCTTTTCACAGAATCACAAACAGACACACAATTCCCTAATGAAATTCAACAATTACAGTTATCACCACTATGTAATTGTGTTGAAACTATGCACTTATCTTAAATTCAGCACTTTACTTGAATTCAGCACCTCGCTCGCTCAGCCCCCTCGCTAGTACTGGCTGGTTTATATAGATGTACAATGAGTATCAGAAGCTGCTGGAAGCTTCTAGAAACAGGTGTGACTAATCCTACTAATTAAATCACAAGACTAACCTTTTTTTTTTTTTCCCTTTTCACAGAATCACAAACAGACACACAATTCCCTAATGAAATTCAACAATTACAGTTATCACCACTATGTAATTGTCTCCATGCTCCAAATCCATTTTAAAGCCATTTTTAAGGCATTTCGCGCATACATGAAATGAACACATTTTTCTCCAAAACTATAACAGATGCAAGCTTGTCCTGTTTGGTGGAGATGATATTTAATAAAATAAGTAGAAATCCACTAAAAGTTTTGTTTGGTTATCTTGCAATCCCGAGATAATCGTCTCCATGCTCCAAATCCATTTTAAAGCCATTTTTAAGGCATTTCGCGCATACATGAAATGAACACATTTTTCTCCAAAACTATAACAGATGCAAGCTTGTCCTGTTTGGTGGAGATGATATTTAATAAAATAAGTAGAAATCCACTAAAAGTTTTGTTTTGTTATCTTGCAATCCCGAGATAATCGTCTCCATGCTCCAAATCCATTTTAAAGCCATTTTTAAGGCATTTCGCGCATACATGAAATGAACACATTTTTCTCCAAAACTATAACAGATGCAAGCTTGTCCTGTTTGGTGGAGATGATATTTAATAAAATAAGTAGAAATCCACTAAAAGTTTTGTTTGGTTATCTTGCAATCCCGAGATAATCGTCTCCATGCTCCAAATCCATTTTAAAGCCATTTTTAAGGCATTTCGCGCATACATGAAATGAACACATTTTTCTCCAAAACTATAACAGATGCAAGCTTGTCCTGTTTGGTGGAGATAATATTTAATAAAATAAGTAGAAATCTACTAAAAGTTTCGTTTCTTTATATTGCCATCCTGAGATAATCGTCTCCATGCTCCAAATCCATTTTAAAGCCATTTCAAAGGCATTTTGCGCATACATGAAATGAACACATATTTCTCCAAAACTATAACACATGCAAGCTTGTCCTGTTTGGTGGAGATGATATTTAATAAAATAAGTAGAAATCCACTAAAAGTTTTGTTTGGTTATCTTGCAATCCCGAGATAATCGTCTCCATGCTCCAAATCCATTTTAAAGCCATTTTTAAGGCATTTCGCGCATACAAGAAATGAACACATTTTTCTCCAAAACTATAACAGATGCAAGCTTGTCCTGTTTGGTGGAGATGATATTTAATAAAATAAGTAGAAATCCACTAAAAGTTTTGTTTGGTTATCTTGCAATCCCGAGATAATCGTCTCCATGCTCCAAATCCATTTTAAAGCCATTTTTAAGGCATTTCGCGCATACATGAAATGAACACATTTTTCTCCAAAACTATAACAGATGCAAGCTTGTCCTGTTTGGTGGAGATAATATTTAATAAAATAAGTAGAAATCTACTAAAAGTTTCGTTTGTTTATATTGCCATCCTGAGATAATCGTCTCCATGCTCCAAATCCATTTTAAAGCCATTTCAAAGGCATTTTGCGCATACATGAAATGAACACATTTTTCTCCAAAACTATAACACATGCAAGCTTGTCCTGTTTGGTGGAGATGATATTTAATAAAATAAGTAGAAATCCACTAAAAGTTTTGCTTGGTTATCTTGCAATCCCGAGATAATCGTCTCCATGCTCCAAATCCATTTTAAAGCCATTTTTAAGGCATTTCGCGCATACATGAAATGAACACATTTTTCTCCAAAACTATAACAGATGCAAGCTTGTCCTGTTTGGTGGAGATGATATTTAATAAAATAAGTAGAAATCCACTAAAAGTTTTGTTTGGTTATCTTGCAATCCCGAGATAATCGTCTCCATGCTCCAAATCCATTTTAAAGCCATTTTTAAGGCATTTCGCGCATACATGAAATGAACACATTTTTCTCCAAAACTATAACAGATGCAAGCTTGTCCTGTTTGGTGGAGATAATATTTAATAAAATAAGTAGAAATCTACTAAAAGTTTCGTTTGTTTATATTGCCATCCTGAGATAATCGTCTCCATGCTCCAAATCCATTTTGAAGCCATTTCAAAGGCATTTTGCGCATACATGAAATGAACACATTTTTCTCAAAACTATAACACATGCAAGCTTGTCCTGTTTGGTGGAGATGATATTTAATAAAATAAGTAGAAATCCACTAAAAGTTTTGTTTGGTTATCTTGCAATCCCGAGATAATCGTCTCCATGCTCCAAATCCATTTTAAAGCCATTTTTAAGGCATTTCGCGCATACATGAAATGAACACATTTTTCTCCAAAACTATAACAGATGCAAGCTTGTCCTGTTTGGTGGAGATGATATTTAATAAAATAAGTAGAAATCCACTAAAAGTTTTGTTTGGTTATCTTGCAATCCCGAGATAATCGTCTCCATGCTCCAAATCCATTTTAAAGCCATTTTTAAGGCATTTCGCGCATACATGACATGAACACATTTTTCTCCAAAACTATAACAGATGCAAGCTTGTCCTGTTTGGTGGAGATAATATTTAATAAAATAAGTAGAAATCTACTAAAAGTTTCGTTTGTTTATATTGCCATCCTGAGATAATCGTCTCCATGCTCCAAATCCATTTTAAAGCCATTTCAAAGGCATTTTGCGCATACATGAAATGAACACATTTTTCTCCAAAACTATAACACATGCAAGCTTGTCCTGTTTGGTGGAGATGATATTTAATAAAATAAGTAGAAATCTACTAAAAGTTTCGTTTGTTTATATTGCCATCCTGAGATAATCGTCTCCATGCTCCAAATCCATTTTAAAGCCATTTCAAAGGCATTTTGCGCATACATGAAATGAACACATTTTTCTCCAAAACTATAACACATGCAAGCTTGTCCTGTTTGGTGGAGATGATATTTAATAAAATAAGTAGAAATCCACTAAAAGTTTTGTTTGGTTATCTTGCAATCCCGAGATAATCGTCTCCATGCTCCAAATCCATTTTAAAGCCATTTTTAAGGCATTTCGCGCATACATGAAATGAACACATTATTCTCCAAAACTATAACAGATGCAAGCTTGTCCTGTTTGGTGGAGATGATATTTAATAAAATAAGTAGAAATCCACTAAAAGTTTTGTTTGGTTATCTTGCAATCCCGAGATAATCGTCTCCATGCTCCAAATCCATTTTAAAGCCATTTTTAAGGCATTTCGCGCATACATGAAATGAACACATTTTTCTCCAAAACTATAACAGATGCAAGCTTGTCCTGTTTGGTGGAGATAATATTTAATAAAATAAGTAGAAATCTACTAAAAGTTTCGTTTGTTTATATTGCCATCCTGAGATAATCGTCTCCATGCTCCAAATCCATTTTAAAGCCATTTCATAGGCATTTTGCGCATACATGAAATGAACACATTTTTCTCCAAAACTATAACACATGCAAGCTTGTCCTGTTTGGTGGAGATGATATTTAATAAAATAAGTAGAAATCCACTAAAAGTTTTGTTTGGTTATCTTGCAATCCCGAGATAATCGTCTCCATGCTCCAAATCCATTTTAAAGCCATTTTTAAGGCATTTCGCGCATACATGAAATGAACACATTTTTCTCCAAAACTATAACAGATGCAAGCGTGTCCTGTTTGGTGGAGATGATATTTAATAAAATAAGTAGAAATCCACTAAAAGTTTTGTTTGGTTATCTTGCAATCCCGAGATAATCGTCTCCATGCTCCAAATCCATTTTAAAGCCATTTTTAAGGCATTTCGCGCATACATGAAATGAACACATTTTTCTCCAAAACTATAACAGATGCAAGCTTGTCCTGTTTGGTGGAGATGATATTTAATAAAATAAGTAGAAATCCACTAAAAGTTTTGTTTGGTTATCTTGCAATCCCGAGATAATCGTCTCCATGCTCCAAATCCATTTTAAAGCCATTTTTAAGGCATTTCGCGCATACATGAAATGAACACATTTTTCTCCAAAACTATAACAGATGCAAGCTTGTCCTGTTTGGTGGAGATGATATTTAATAAAATAAGTAGAAATCCACTAAAAGTTTTGTTTGGTTATCTTGCAATCCCGAGATAATCGTCTCCATGCTCCAAATCCATTTTAAAGCCATTTTTAAGGCATTTCGCGCATACATGAAATGAACACATTTTTCTCCAAAACTACAACAGATGCAAGCTTGTCCTGTTTGGTGGAGATAATATTTAATAAAATAAGTAGAAATCTACTAAAAGTTTCGTTTGTTTATATTGCCATCCTGAGATAATCGTCTCCATGCTCCAAATCCATTTTAAAGCCATTTCAAAGGCATTTTGCGCATACATGAAATGAACACATTTTTCTCCAAAACTATAACACATGCAAGCTTGTCCTGTTTGGTGGAGATGATATTTAATAAAATAAGTAGAAATCCACTAAAAGTTTTGTTTGGTTATCTTGCAATCCCGAGATAATCGTCTCCATGCTCCAAATCCATTTTAAAGCCATTTTTAAGGCATTTCGCGCATACATGAAATGAACACATTTTTCTCCAAAACTATAACAGATGCAAGCTTGTCCTGTTTGGTGGAGATGATATTTAATAAAATAAGTAGAAATCCACTAAAAGTTTTGTTTGGTTATCTTGCAATCCCGAGATAATCGACTCCATGCTCCAAATCCATTTTAAAGCCATTTTTAAGGCATTTCGCGCATACATGAAATGAACACATTTTTCTCCAAAACTATAACAGATGCAAGCTTGTCCTGTTTGGTGGAGATGATATTTAATAAAAATAAGTAGAAATCCACTAAAAGTTTTGTTTGGTTATCTTGCAATCCCGAGATAATCGTCTCCATGCTCCAAATCCATTTTAAAGCCATTTTTAAGGCATTTCGCGCATACATGAAATGAACACATTTTTCTCCAAAACTATAACAGACGCAAGCTTGTCCTGTTTGGTGGAGATGATATTTAATAAAATAAGTAGAAATCCACTAAAAGTTTTGTTTGGTTATCTTGCAATCCCGAGATAATCGTCTCCATGCTCCAAATCCATTTTAAAGCCATTTCAAAGGCATTTCGCGCATACATGAAATGAACACATTTTTCTCCAAAACTATAACAGATGCAAGCTTGTCCTGTTTGGTGGAGATGATATTTAATAAAATAAGTAGAAATCCACTAAAAGTTTTGTTTGGTTATCTTGCAATCCCGAGATAATCGTCTCCATGCTCCAAATCCATTTTAAAGCCATTTTTAAGGCATTTCGCGCATACATGAAATGAACACATTTTTCTCCAAAACTATAACAGATGCAAGCTTGTCCTGTTTGGTGGAGATGATATTTAATAAAATAAGTAGAAATCCACTAAAAGTTTTGTTTGGTTATCTTGCAATCCCGAGATAATCGTCTCCATGCTCCAAATCCATTTTAAAGCCATTTTAAGGCATTTCGCGCATACATGAAATGAACACATTTTTCTCCAAAACTATAACAGATGCAAGCTTGTCCTGTTTGGTGGAGATGATATTTAATAAAATAAGTAGAAATCCACTAAAAGTTTTGTTTGGTTATCTTGCAATCCCGAGATAATCGTCTCCATGCTCCAAATCCATTTTAAAGCCATTTTTAAGGCATTTCGCGCATACATGAAATGAACACATTTTTCTCCAAAACTACAACAGATGCAAGCTTGTCCTGTTTGGTGGAGATGATATTTAATAAAATAAGTAGAAATCCACTAAAAGTTTTGTTTGGTTATCTTGCAATCCCGAGATAATCGTCTCCATGCTCCAAATCCATTTTAAAGCCATTTTTAAGGCATTTCGCGCATACATGAAATGAACACATTTTTCTCCAAAACTATAACAGATGCAAGCTTGTCCTGTTTGGTGGAGATAATTTTTAATAAAATAAGTAGAAATCTACTAAAAGTTTCGTTTGTTTATATTGCCATCCTGAGATAATCGTCTCCATGCTCCAAATCCATTTTAAAGCCATTTCAAAGGCATTTTGCGCATACATGAAATGAACACATTTTTCTCCAAAACTATAACAGATGCAAGCTTGTCCTGTTTGGTGGAGATGATATTTAATAAAATAAGTAGAAATCCACTAAAAGTTTTGTTTGGTTATCTTGCAATCCCGAGATAATCGTCTCCATGCTCCAAATCCATTTTAAAGCCATTTTTAAGGCATTTCGCGCATACATGAAATGAACACATTTTTCTCCAAAACTATAACAGATGCAAGCTTGTCCTGTTTGGTGGAGATGATATTTAATAAAATAAGTAGAAATCCACTAAAAGTTTTGTTTGGTTATCTTGCAATCCCGAGATAATCGTCTCCATGCTCCAAATCCATTTTAAAGCCATTTCAAAGGCATTTCGCGCATACATGAAATGAACACATTTTTCTCCAAAACTATAACAGATGCAAGCTTGTCCTGTTTGGTGGAGATGATATTTAATAAAATAAGTAGAAATCCACTAAAAGTTTTGTTTGGTTATCTTGCAATCCCGAGATAATCGTCTCCATGCTCCAAATCCATTTTAAAGCCATTTTTAAGGCATTTCGCGCATACATGAAATGAACACATTTTTCTCCAAAACTATAACAGATGCAAGCTTGTCCTGTTTGGTGGAGATGATATTTAATAAAATAAGTAGAAATCCACTAAAAGTTTTGTTTGGTTATCTTGCAATCCCGAGATAATCGTCTCCATGCTCCAAATCCATTTTAAAGCCATTTTTAAGGCATTTCGCGCATACATGAAATGAACACATTTTTCTCCAAAACTATAACAGATGCAAGCTTGTCCTGTTTGGTGGAGATGATATTTAATAAAATAAGTAGAAATCCACTAAAAGTTTTGTTTGGTTATCTTGCAATCCCGAGATAATCGTCTCCATGCTCCAAATCCATTTTAAAGCCATTTTTAAGGCATTTCGCGCATACATGAAATGAACACATTTTTCTCCAAAACTTCAACAGATGCAAGCTTGTCCTGTTTGGTGGAGATGATATTTAATAAAATAAGTAGAAATCCACTAAAAGTTTTGTTTGGTTATCTTGCAATCCCGAGATAATCGTCTCCATGCTCCAAATCCATTTTAAAGCCATTTTTAAGGCATTTCGCGCATACATGAAATGAACACATTTTTCTCCAAAACTATAACAGATGCAAGCTTGTCCTGTTTGGTGGAGATAATTTTTAATAAAATAAGTAGAAATCTACTAAAAGTTTCGTTTGTTTATATTGCCATCCTGAGATAATCGTCTCCATGCTCCAAATCCATTTTAAAGCCATTTCAAAGGCATTTTGCGCATACATGAAATGAACACATTTTTCTCCAAAACTATAACACATGCAAGCTTGTCCTGTTTGGTGGAGATGATA
This sequence comes from Anomaloglossus baeobatrachus, assembly GCF_048569485.1. NCBI lineage: Eukaryota > Metazoa > Chordata > Amphibia > Anura > Aromobatidae > Anomaloglossus > Anomaloglossus baeobatrachus. The sequence goes on along the minus strand of NW_027441837.1, from coordinate 319,333 downwards.
TTTAATAAAATAAGTAGAAATCCACTAAAAGTTTTGTTTGGTTATCTTGCAATCCCGAGATAATCGTCTCCATGCTCCAAATCCATTTTAAAGCCATTTTTAAGGCATTTCACGCATACATGAAATGAACACATTTTTCTCCAAAACTATAACAGATGCAAGCTTGTCCTGTTTGGTGGAGATGATATTTAATAAAATAAGTAGAAATCCACTAAAAGTTTTGTTTGGTTATCTTGCAATCCCGAGATAATCGTCTCCATGCTCCAAATCCATTTTAAAGCCATTTTTAAGGCATTTCGCGCATACATGAAATGAACACATTTTTCTCCAAAACTATAACAGATGCAAGCTTGTCCTGTTTGGTGGAGATAATATTTAATAAAATAAGTACAAATCTACTAAAAGTTTCGTTTGTTTATATTGCCATCCTGAGATAATCGTCTCCATGCTCCAAATCCATTTTAAAGCCATTTCAAAGGCATTTTGCGCATACATGAAATGAACACATTTTTCTCCAAAACTATAACACATGCAAGCTTGTCCTGTTTGGTGGAGATGATATTTAATAAAATAAGTAGAAATCCACTAAAAGTTTTGTTTGGTTATCTTGCAATCCCGAGATAATCGTCTCCATGCTCCAAATCCATTTTAAAGCCATTTTTAAGGCATTTCGCGCATACATGAAATGAACACATTTTTCTCCAAAACTATAACAGATGCAAGCTTGTCCTGTTTGGTGGAGATGATATTTAATAAAATAAGTAGAAATCCACTAAAAGTTTTGTTTGGTTATCTTGCAATCCCGAGATAATCGTCTCCATGCTCCAAATCCATTTTAAAGCCATTTTTAAGGCATTTCGCGCATACATGAAATGAACACATTTTTCTCCAAAACTATAACAGATGCAAGCTTGTCCTGTTTGGTGGAGATAATATTTAATAAAATAAGTAGAAATCTACTAAAAGTTTCGTTTGTTTATATTGCCATCCTGAGATAATCGTCTCAATGCTCCAAATCCATTTTAAAGCCATTTCAAAGGCATTTTGCGCATACATGAAATGAACACATTTTTCTCCAAAACTATAACACATGCAAGCTTGTCCTGTTTGGTGGAGATGATATTTAATAAAATAAGTAGAAATCCACTAAAAGTTTTGTTTGGTTATCTTGCAATCCCGAGATAATCGTCTCCATGCTCCAAATCCATTTTAAAGCCATTTTTAAGGCATTTCGCGCATACATGAAATGAACACATTTTTCTCCAAAACTATAACAGATGCAAGCTTGTCCTGTTTGGTGGAGATAATTTTTAATAAAATAAGTAGAAATCTACTAAAAGTTTCGTTTGTTTATATTGCCATCCTGAGATAATCGTCTCCATGCTCCAAATCCATTTTAAAGCCATTTCAAAGGCATTTTGCGCATACATGAAATGAACACATTTTTCTCCAAAACTATAACACATGCAAGCTTGTCCTGTTTGGTGGAGATGATATTTAATAAAATAAGTAGAAATCCACTAAAAGTTTTGTTTGGTTATCTTGCAATCCCGAGATAATCGTCTCCATGCTCCAAATCCATTTTAAAGCCATTTTTAAGGCATTTCGCGCATACATGAAATGAACACATTTTTCTCCAAAACTATAACAGATGCAAGCTTGTCCTGTTTGGTGGAGATGATATTTAATAAAATAAGTAGAAATCCACTAAAAGTTTTGTTTGGTTATCTTGCAATCCCGAGATAATCGTCTCCATGCTCCAAATCCATTTTAAAGCCATTTTTAAGGCATTTCGCGCATACATGAAATGAACACATTTTTCTCCAAAACTATAACAGATGCAAGCTTGTCCTGTTTGGTGGAGATAATATTTAATAAAATAAGTAGAAATCTACTAAAAGTTTCGTTTGTTTATATTGCCATCCTGAGATAATAGTCTCCATGCTCCAAATCCATTTTAAAGCCATTTCAAAGGCATTTTGCGCATACATGAAATGAACACATTTTTCTCCAAAACTATAACACATGCAAGCTTGTCCTGTTTGGTGGAGATGATATTTAATAAAATAAGTAGAAATCCACTAAAAGTTTTGTTTGGTTATCTTGCAATCCCGAGATAATCGTCTCCATGCTCCAAATCCATTTTAAAGCCATTTTTAAGGCATTTCGCGCATACATGAAATGAACACATTTTTCTCCAAAACTATAACAGATGCAAGCTTGTCCTGTTTGGTGGAGATGATATTTAATAAAATAAGTAGAAATCCACTAAAAGTTTTGTTTGGTTATCTTGCAATCCCGAGATAATCGTCTCCATGCTCCAAATCCATTTTAAAGCCATTTTTAAGGCATTTCGCGCATACATGAAATGAACACATTTTTCTCCAAAACTATAACAGATGCAAGCTTGTCCTGTTTGGTGGAGATAATATTTAATAAAATAAGTAGAAATCTACTAAAAGTTTCGTTTGTTTATATTGCCATCCTGAGATAATAGTCTCCATGCTCCAAATCCATTTTAAAGCCATTTCAAAGGCATTTTGCGCATACATGAAATGAACACATTTTTCTCCAAAACTATAACACATGCAAGCTTGTCCTGTTTGGTGGAGATGATATTTAATAAAATAAGTAGAAATCCACTAAAAGTTTTGTTTGGTTATCTTGCAATCCCGAGATAATCGTCTCCATGCTCCAAATCCATTTTAAAGCCATTTTTAAGGCATTTCGCGCATACATGAAATGAACACATTTTTCTCCAAAACTATAACAGATGCAAGCTTGTCCTGTTTGGTGGAGATGATATTTAATAAAATAAGTAGAAATCCACTAAAAGTTTTGTTTGGTTATCTTGCAATCCCGAGATAATCGTCTCCATGCTCCAAATCCATTTTAAAGCCATTTTTAAGGCATTTCGCGCATACATGAAATGAACACATTTTTCTCCAAAACTATAACAGATGCAAGCTTGTCCTGTTTGGTGGAGATAATATTTAATAAAATAAGTAGAAATCTACTAAAAGTTTCGTTTGTTTATATTGCCATCCTGAGATAATCGTCTCCATGCTCCAAATCCATTTTAAAGCCATTTCAAAGGCATTTTGCGCATACATGAAATGAACACATTTTTCTCCAAAACTATAACACATGCAAGCTTGTCCTGTTTGGTGGAGATGATATTTAATAAAATAAGTAGAAATCCACTAAAAGTTTTGTTTGGTTATCTTGCAATCCCGAGATAATCGTCTCCATGCTCCAAATCCATTTTAAAGCCATTTTTAAGGCATTTCGCGCATACATGAAATGAACACATTTTTCTCCAAAACTATAACAGATGCAAGCTTGTCCTGTTTGGTGGAGATGATATTTAATAAAATAAGTAGAAATCCACTAAAAGTTTTTTTTGGTTATCTTGCAATCCCGAGATAATCGTCTCCATGCTCCAAATCCATTTTAAAGCCATTTTTAAGGCATTTCGCGCATACATGAAATGAACACATTTTTCTCCAAAACTATAACAGATGCAAGCTTGTCCTGTTTGGTGGAGATAATATTTAATAAAATAAGTAGAAATCTACTAAAAGTTTCGTTTGTTTATATTGCCATCCTGAGATAATCGTCTCCATGCTCCAAATCCATTTTAAAGCCATTTCAAAGGCATTTTGCGCATACATGAAATGAACACATTTTTCTCCAAAACTATAACACATGCAAGCTTGTCCTGTTTGGTGAAGATGATATTTAATAAAATAAGTAGAAATCCACTAAAAGTTTTGTTTGGTTATCTTGCAATCCCGAGATAATCGTCTCCATGCTCCAAATCCATTTTAAAGCCATTTTTAAGGCATTTCGCGCATACATGAAATGAACACATTTTTCTCCAAAACTATAACAGATGCAAGCTTGTCCTGTTTGGTGGAGATGATATTTAATAAAATAAGTAGAAATCCACTAAAAGTTTTGTTTGGTTATCTTGCAATCCCGAGATAATCGTCTCCATGCTCCAAATCCATTTTAAAGCCATTTTTAAGGCATTTCGCGCATACATGAAATGAACACATTTTTCTCCAAAACTATAACAGATGCAAGCTTGTCCTGTTTGGTGGAGATAATATTTAATAAAATAAGTAGAAATCTACTAAAAGTTTCGTTTGTTTATATTGCCATCCTGAAATAATCGTCTCCATGCTCCAAATCCATTTTAAAGCCATTTCAAAGGCATTTTGCGCATACATGAAATGAACACATTTTTCTCCAAAACTATAACACATGCAAGCTTGTCCTGTTTGGTGGAGATGATATTTAATAAAATAAGTAGAAATCCACTAAAAGTTTTGTTTGGTTATCTTGCAATCCCGAGATAATCGTCTCCATGCTCCAAATCCATTTTAAAGCCATGTTTAAGGCATTTCGCGCATACATGAAATGAACACATTTTTCTCCAAAACTATAACAGATGCAAGCTTGTCCTGTTTGGTGGAGATGATATTTAATAAAATAAGTAGAAATCCACTAAAAGTTTTGTTTGGTTATCTTGCAATCCCGAGATAATCGTCTCCATGCTCCAAATCCATTTTAAAGCCATTTTTAAGGCATTTCGCGCATACATGAAATGAACACATTTTTCTCCAAAACTATAACAGATGCAAGCTTGTCCTGTTTGGTGGAGATGATATTTAATAAAATAAGTAGAAATCCACTAAAAGTTTTGTTTGGTTATCTTGCAATCCCGAGATAATCGTCTCCATGCTCCAAATCCATTTTAAAGCCATTTTTAAGGCATTTCGCGCATACATGAAATGAGCACATTTTTCTCCAAAACTATAACAGATGCAAGCTTGTCCTGTTTGGTGGAGATGATATTTAATAAAATAAGTAGAAATCCACTAAAAGTTTTGTTTGGTTATCTTGCAATCCCGAGATAATCGTCTCCATGCTCCAAATCCATTTTAAAGCCATTTTTAAGGCATTTCGCGCATACATGAAATGAACACATTTTTCTCCAAAACTATAACAGATGCAAGCTTGTCCTGTTTGGTGGAGATGATATTTAATAAAATAAGTAGAAATCCACTAAAAGTTTTGTTTGGTTATCTTGCAATCCCGAGATAATCGTCTCCATGCTCCAAATCCATTTTAAAGCCATTTCAAAGGCATTTTGCGCATACATGAAATGAACACATTTTTCTCCAAAACTATAACACATGCAAGCTTGTCCTGTTTGGTGGAGATGATATTTAATAAAATAAGTAGAAATCCACTAAAAGTTTTGTTTGGTTATCTTGCAATCCCGAGATAATCGTCTCCATGCTCCAAATCCATTTTAAAGCCATTTTTAAGGCATTTCGCGCATACATGAAATGAACACATTTTTCTCCAAAACTATAACAGATGCAAGCTTGTCCTGTTTGGTGGAGATAATATTTAATAAAATAAGTAGAAATCTACTAAAAGTTTCGTTTGTTTATATTGCCATCCTGAGATAATCGTCTCCATGCTCCAAATCCATTTTAAAGCCATTTCAAAGGCATTTTGCGCATACATGAAATGAACACATTTTTCTCCAAAACTATAACACATGCAAGCTTGTCCTGTTTGGTGGAGATGATATTTAATAAAATAAGTAGAAATCCACTAAAAGTTTTGTTTGGTTATCTTGCAATCCCGAGATAATCGTCTCCATGCTCCAAATCCATTTTAAAGCCATTTTTAAGGCATTTCGCGCATACATGAAATGAACACATTTTTCTCCAAAACTATAACAGATGCAAGCTTGTCCTGTTTGGTGGAGATGATATTTAATAAAATAAGTAGAAATCCACTAAAAGTTTTGTTTGGTTATCTTGCAATCCCGAGATAATCGTCTCCATGCTCCAAATCCATTTTAAAGCCATTTTTAAGGCATTTCGCGCATACATGAAATGAACACATTTTTCTCCAAAACTATAACAGATGCAAGCTTGTCCTGTTTGGTGGAGATAATATTTAATAAAATAGGTAGAAATCTACTAAAAGTTTCGTTTGTTTATATTGCCATCCTGAGATAATCGTCTCCATGCTCCAAATCCATTTTAAAGCCATTTCAAAGGCATTTTGCGCATACATGAAATGAACACATTTTTCTCCAAAACTATAACACATGCAAGCTTGTCCTGTTTGGTGGAGATGATATTTAATAAAATAAGTAGAAATCCACTAAAAGTTTTGGTTGGTTATCTTGCAATCCCGAGATAATCGTCTCCATGCTCCAAATCCATTTTAAAGCCATTTTTAAGGCATTTCGCGCATACATGAAATGAACACATTTTTCTCCAAAACTATAACAGATGCAAGCTTGTCCTGTTTGGTGGAGATGATATTTAATAAAATAAGTAGAAATCCACTAAAAGTTTTGTTTGGTTATCTTGCAATCCCGAGATAATCGTCTCCATGCTCCAAATCCATTTTAAAGCCATTTTTAAGGCATTTCGCGCATACATGAAATGAACACATTTTTCTCCAAAACTATAACAGATGCAAGCTTGTCCTGTTTGGTGGAGATAATATTTAATAAAATAAGTAGAAATCTACTAAAAGTTTCGTTTGTTTATATTGCCATCCTGAGATAATCGTCTCCATGCTCCAAATCCATTTTAAAGCCATTTCAAAGGCATTTTGCGCATACATGAAATGAACACATTTTTCTCCAAAACTATAACACATGCAAGCTTGTCCTGTTTGGTGGAGATGATATTTAATAAAATAAGTAGAAATCCACTAAAAGTTTTGTTTGGTTATCTTGCAATCCCGAGATAATCGTCTCCATGCTCCAAATCCATTTTAAAGCCATTTTTAAGGCATTTCGCGCATACATGAAATGAACACATTTTTCTCCAAAACTATAACAGATGCAAGCTTGTCCTGTTTGGTGGAGATGATATTTAATAAAATAAGTAGAAATCCACTAAAAGTTTTGTTTGGTTATCTTGCAATCCCGAGATAATCGTCTCCATGCTCCAAATCCATTTTAAAGCCATTTTTAAGGCACTTCGCGCATACATGAAATGAACACATTTTTCTCCAAAACTATAACAGATGCAAGCTTGTCCTGTTTGGTGGAGATGATATTTAATAAAATAAGTAGAAATCCACCAAAAGTTTTGTTTGGTTATCTTGCAATCCCGAGATAATCGTCTCCATGCTCCAAATCCATTTTAAAGCCATTTCAAAGGCATTTTGCGCATACATGAAATGAACACATTTTTCTCCAAAACTATAACACATGCAAGCTTGTCCTGTTTGGTGGAGATGATATTTAATAAAATAAGTAGAAATCCACTAAACGTTTTGTTTGGTTATCTTGCAATCCCGAGATAATCGTCTCCATGCTCCAAATCCATTTTAAAGCCATTTTTAAGGCATTTCGCGCATACATGAAATGAACACATTTTTCTCCAAAACTATAACAGATGCAAGCTTGTCCTGTTTGGTGGAGATAATATTTAATAAAATAAGTAGAAATCTACTAAAAGTTTCGTTTGTTTATATTGCCATCCTGAGATAATCGTCTCCATGCTCCAAATCCATTTTAAAGCCATTTCAAAGGCATTTTGCGCATACATGAAATTAACACATTTTTCTCCAAAACTATAACACATGCAAGCTTGTCCTGTTTGGTGGAGATGATATTTAATAAAATAAGTAGAAATCCACTAAAAGTTTTGTTTGGTTATCTTGCAATCCCGAGATAATCGTCTCCATGCTCCAAATCCATTTTAAAGCCATTTTTAAGGCATTTCGCGCATACATGAAATGAACACATTTTTCTCCAAAACTATAACAGATGCAAGCTTGTCCTGTTTGGTGGAGATGATATTTAATAAAATAAGTAGAAATCCACTAAAAGTTTTGTTTGGTTATCTTGCAATCCCGAGATAATCGTCTCCATGCTCCAAATCCATTTTAAAGCCATTTTTAAGGCATTTCGCGCATACATGAAATGAACACATTTTTCTCCAAAACTATAACAGATGCAAGCTTGTCCTGTTTGGTGGAGATGATATTTAATAAAATAAGTAGAAATCCACTAAAAGTTTTTTTGGTTATCTTGCAATCCCGAGATAATCGTCTCCATGCTCCAAATCCATTTTAAAGTCATTTTTAAGGCATTTCGCGCATACATGAAATGAACACATTTTTCTCCAAAACTATAACAGATGCAAGCTTGTCCTGTTTGGTGGAGATGATATTTAATAAAATAAGTAGAAATCCACTAAAAGTTTTGTTTGGTTATCTTGCAATCCCGAGATAATCGTCTCCATGCTCCAAATCCATTTTAAAGCCATTTCAAAGGCATTTTGCGCATACATGAAATGAACACATTTTTCTCCAAAACTATAACACATGCAAGCTTGTCCTGTTTGGTGGAGATGATATTTAATAAAATAAGTAGAAATCCACTAAAAGTTTTGTTTGGTTATCTTGCAATCCCGAGATAATCGTCTCCATGCTCCAAATCCATTTTAAAGCCATTTCAAAGGCATTTTGCGCATACATGAAATGAACACATTTTTCTCCAAAACTATAACACATGCAAGCTTGTCCTGTTTGGTGGAGATGATATTTAATAAAATAAGTAGAAATCCACTAAAAGTTTTGTTTGGTTATCTTGCAATCCCGAGATAATCGTCTCCATGCTCCAAATCCATTTTAAAGCCATTTTAAGGCATTTCGCGCATACATGAAATGAACACATTTTTCTCCAAAACTATAACAGATGCAAGCTTGTCCTGTTTGGTGGAGATGATATTTAATAAAATAAGTAGAAATCCACTAAAAGTTTTGTTTGGTTATCTTGCAATCCCGAGATAATCGTCTCCATGCTCCAAATCCATTTTAAAGCCATTTTTAAGGCATTTCGCGCATACATGAAATGAACACATTTTTCTCCAAAACTATAACAGATGCAAGCTTGTCCTGTTTGGTGGAGATGATATTTAATAAAATAAGTAGAAATCCACTAAAAGTTTTGTTTGGTTATCTTGCAATCCCGAGATAATCGTCTCCATGCTCCAAATCCATTTTAAAGCCATTTTTAAGGCATTTCGCGCATACATGAAATGAACACATTTTTCTCCAAAACTATAACAGATGCAAGCTTGTCCTGTTTGGTGGAGATGATATTTAATAAAATAAGTAGAAATCCACTAAAAGTTTTGTTTGGTTATCTTGCAATCCCGAGATAATCGTCTCCATGCTCCAAATCCATTTTAAAGCCATTTCAAAGGCATTTTGCGCATACATGAAATGAACACATTTTTCTCCAAAACTATAACACATGCAAGCTTGTCCTGTTTGGTGGAGATGATATTTAATAAAATAAGTAGAAATCCACTAAAAGTTTTGTTTGGTTATCTTGCAATCCCGAGATAATCGTCTCCATGCTCCAAATCCATTTTAAAGCCATTTTTAAGGCATTTCGCGCATACATGAAATGAACACATTTTTCTCCAAAACTATAACAGATGCAAGCTTGTCCTGTTTGGTGGAGATAATATTTAATAAAATAAGTAGAAATCTACTAAAAGTTTCGTTTGTTTATATTGCCATCCTGAGATAATCGTCTCCATGCTCCAAATCCATTTTAAAGCCATTTCAAAGGCATTTTGCGCATACATGAAATGAACACATTTTTCTCCAAAACTATAACACATGCAAGCTTGTCCTGTTTGGTGGAGATGATATTTAATAAAATAAGTAGAAATCCACTAAAAGTTTTGTTTGGTTATCTTGCAATCCCGAGATAATCGTCTCCATGCTCCAAATCCATTTTAAAGCCATTTTTAAGGCATTTCGCGCATACATGAAATGAACACATTTTTCTCCAAAACTATAACAGATGCAAGCTTGTCCTGTTTGGTGGAGATGATATTTAATAAAATAAGTAGAAATCCACTAAAAGTTTTGTTTGGTTATCTTGCAATCCCGAGATAATCGTCTCCATGCTCCAAATCCATTTTAAAGCCATTTTTAAGGCATTTCGCGCATACATGAAATGAACACATTTTTCTCCAAAACTATAACAGATGCAAGCTTGTCCTGTTTGGTGGAGATGATATTTAATAAAATAAGTAGAAATCCACTAAAAGTTTTGTTTGGTTATCTTGCAATCCCGAGATAATCGTCTCCATGCTCCAAATCCATTTTAAAGTCATTTTTAAGGCATTTCGCGCATACATGAAATGAACACATTTTTCTCCAAAACTATAACAGATGCAAGCTTGTCCTGTTTGGTGGAGATGATATTTAATAAAATAAGTAGAAATCCACTAAAAGTTTTGTTTGGTTATCTTGCAATCCCGAGATAATCGTCTCCATGCTCCAAATCCATTTTAAAGCCATTTCAAAGGCATTTTGCGCATACATGAAATGAACACATTTTTCTCCAAAACTATAACACATGCAAGCTTGTCCTGTTTGGTGGAGATGATATTTAATAAAATAAGTTGAAATCCACTAAAAGTTTTGTTTGGTTATCTTGCAATCCCGAGATAATCGTCTCCATGCTCCAAATCCATTTTAAAGCCATTTTTAAGGCATTTCGCGCATACATGAAATGAACACATTTTTCTCCAAAACTATAACAGATGCAAGCTTGTCCTGTTTGGTGGAGATGATATTTAATAAAATAAGTAGAAATCCACTAAAAGTTTTGTTTGGTTATCTTGCAATCCCGAGATAATCGTCTCCATGCTCCAAATCCATTTAAAGCCATTTTTAAGGCATTTCGCGCATACATGAAATGAACACATTTTTCTCCAAAACTATAACAGATGCAAGCTTGTCCTGTTTGGTGGAGATGATATTTAATAAAATAAGTAGAAATCCACTAAAAGTTTTGTTTGGTTATCTTGCAATCCCGAGATAATCGTCTCCATGCTCCAAATCCATTTTAAAGCCATTTTTAAGGCATTTCGCGCATACATGAAATGAACACATTTTTCTCCAAAACTATAACAGATGCAAGCTTGTCCTGTTTGGTGGAGATGATATTTAATAAAATAAGTAGAAATCCACTAAAAGTTTTGTTTGGTTATCTTGCAATCCCGAGATAATCGTCTCCATGCTCCAAATCCATTTTAAAGCCATTTTTAAGGCATTTCGCGCATACATGAAATGAACACATTTTTCTCCAAAACTATAACAGATGCAAGCTTGTCCTGTTTGGTGGAGATGATATTTAATAAAATAAGTAGAAATCCACTAAAAGTTTTGTTTGGTTATCTTGCAATCCCGAGATAATCGTCTCCATGCTCCAAATCCATTTTAAAGCCATTTTTAAGGCATTTCGCGCATACATGAAATGAACACATTTTTCTCCAAAACTATAACAGATGCAAGCTTGTCCTGTTTGGTGGAGATAATATTTAATAAAATAAGTAGAAATCTACTAAAAGTTTCGTTTGTTTATATTGCCATCCTGAGATAATCGTCTCCATGCTCCAAATCCATTTTAAAGCCATTTCAAAGGCATTTTGCGCATACATGAAATGAACACATTTTTCTCCAAAACTATAACACATGCAAGCTTGTCCTGTTTGGTGGAGATGATATTTAATAAAATAAGTAGAAATCCACTAAAAGTTTTGTTTGGTTATCTTGCAATCCCGAGATAATCGTCTCCATGCTCCAAATCCATTTTAAAGCCATTTTTAAGGCATTTCGCGCATACATGAAATGAACACATTTTTCTCCAAAACTATAACAGATGCAAGCTTGTCCTGTTTGGTGGAGATGATATTTAATAAAATAAGTAGAAATCCACTAAAAGTTTTGTTTGGTTATCTTGCAATCCCGAGATAATCGTCTCCATGCTCCAAATCCATTTTAAAGCCATTTTTAAGGCATTTCGCGCATACATGAAATGAACACATTTTTCTCCAAAACTATAACAGATGCAAGCTTGTCCTGTTTGGTGGAGATGATATTTAATAAAAAAAGTAGAAATCCACTAAAAGTTTTGTTTGGTTATCTTGCAATCCCGAGATAATCGTCTCCATGCTCCAAATCCATTTTAAAGCCATTTTTAAGGCATTTCGCGCATACATGAAATGAACACATTTTTCTCCAAAACTATAACAGATGCAAGCTTGTCCTGTTTGGTGGAGATAATATTTAATAAAATAAGTAGAAATCTACTAAAAGTTTCGTTTGTTTATAATGCCATCCTGAGATAATCGTCTCCATGCTCCAAATCCATTTTAAAGCCATTTCAAAGGCATTTTGCGCATACATGAAATGAACACATTTTTCTCCAAAACTATAACACATGCAAGCTTGTCCTGTTTGGTGGAGATGATATTTAATAAAATAAGTAGAAATCCACTAAAAGTTTTGTTTGGTTATCTTGCAATCCCGAGATAATCGTCTCCATGCTCCAAATCCATTTTAAAGCCATTTTTAAGGCATTTCGCGCATACATGAAATGAACACATTTTTCTCCAAAACTATAACAGATGCAAGCTTGTCCTGTTTGGTGGAGATGATATTTAATAAAATAAGTAGAAATCCACTAAAAGTTTTGTTTGGTTATCTTGCAATCCCGAGATAATCGTCTCCATGCTCCAAATCCATTTTAAAGCCATTTTTAAGGCATTTCGCGCATACATGAAATGAACACATTTTTCTCCAAAACTATAACAGATGCAAGCTTGTCCTGTTTGGTGGAGATGATATTTAATAAAATAAGTAGAAATCCACTAAAAGTTTTGTTTGGTTATCTTGCAATCCCGAGATAATCATCTCCATGCTCCAAATCCATTTTAAAGCCATTTCAAAGGCATTTTGCGCATACATGAAATGAACACATTTTTCTCCAAAACTATAACACATGCAAGCTTGTCCTGTTTGGTGGAGATGATATTTAATAAAATAAGTAGAAATCCACTAAAAGTTTTGTTTGGTTATCTTGCAATCCCGAGATAATCGTCTCCATGCTCCAAATCCATTTTAAAGCCATTTTTAAGGCATTTCGCGCATACATGAAATGAACACATTTTTCTCCAAAACTATAACAGATGCAAGCTTGTCCTGTTTGGTGGAGATGATATTTAATAAAATAAGTAGAAATCCACTAAAAGTTTTGTTTGGTTATCTTGCAATCCCGAGATAATCGTCTCCATGCTCCAAATCCATTTTAAAGCCATTTTTAAGGCATTTCGCGCATACATGAAATGAACACATTTTTCTCCAAAACTATAACAGATGCAAGCTTGTCCTGTTTGGTGGAGATGATATTTAATAAAATAAGTAGAAATCCACTAAAAGTTTTGTTTGGTTATCTTGCAATCCCGAGATAATCGTCTCCATGCTCCAAATCCATTTTAAAGCCATTTTTAAGGCATTTCGCGCATACATGAAATGAACACATTTTTCTCCAAAACTATAACAGATGCAAGCTTGTCCTGTTTGGTGGAGATGATATTTAATAAAATAAGTAGAAATCCACTAAAAGTTTTGTTTGGTTATATTGCAATTCCCGAGATAATCGTCTCCATGCTCCAAATCCATTTTAAAGCCATTTTTAAGGCATTTCGCGCATACATGAAATGAACACATTTTTCTCCAAAACTATAACAGATGCAAGCTTGTCCTGTTTGGTGGAGATGATATTTAATAAAATAAGTAGAAATCCACTAAAAGTTTTGTTTGGTTATCTTGCAATCCCGAGATAATCGTCTCCATGCTCCAAATCCATTTTAAAGCCATTTTTAAGGCATTTCGCGCATACATGAAATGAACACATTTTTCTCCAAAACAATAACAGATGCAAGCTTGTCCTGTTTGGTGGAGATAATATTTAATAAAATAAGTAGAAATCCACTAAAAGTTTTGTTTGGTTATCTTGCAATCCCGAGATAATCGTCTCCATGCTCCAAATCCATTTTAAAGCCATTTTTAAGGCATTTCGCGCATACATGAAATGAACACATTTTTCTCCAAAACTATAACAGATGCAAGCTTGTCCTGTTTGGTGGAGATGATATTTAATAAAATAAGTAGAAATCCACTAAAAGTTTTGTTTGGTTATCTTGCAATCCGGAGATAATCGTCTCCATGCTCCAAATCCATTTTAAAGCCATTTTTAAGGCATTTCGCGCATACATGAAATGAACACATTTTTCTCCAAAACTATAACAGATGCAAGCTTGTCCTGTTTGGTGGAGATAATTTTTAATAAAATAAGTAGAAATCTACTAAAAGTTTCGTTTGTTTATATTGCCATCCTGAGATAATCGTCTCCATGCTCCAAATCCATTTTAAAGCCATTTCAAAGGCATTTTGCGCATACATGAAATGAACACATATTTCTCCAAAACTATAACACATGCAAGCTTGTCCTGTTTGGTGGAGATGATATTTAATAAAATAAGTAGAAATCCACTAAAAGTTTTGTTTGGTTATCTTGCAATCCCGAGATAATCGTCTCCATGCTCCAAATCCATTTTAAAGCCATTTTTAAGGCATTTCGCGCATACATGAAATGAACACATTTTTCTCCAAAACTATAACAGATGCAAGCTTGTCCTGTTTGGTGGAGATGATATTTAATAAAATAAGTAGAAATCCACTAAAAGTTTTGTTTGGTTATCTTGCAATCCCGAGATAATCGTCTCCATGCTCCAAATCCATTTTAAAGCCATTTTTAAGGCATTTCGCGCATACATGAAATGAACACATTTTTCTCCAAAACTATAACAGATGCAAGCTTGTCCTGTTTGGTGGAGATAATATTTAATAAAATAAGTAGAAATCTACTAAAAGTTTCGTTTGTTTATATTGCCATCCTGAGATAATCGTCTCCATGCTCCAAATCCATTTTAAAGCCATTTCAAAGGCATTTTGCGCATACATGAAATGAACACATTTTTCTCCAAAACTATAACACATGCAAGCTTGTCCTGTTTGGTGGAGATGATATTTAATAAAATAAGTAGAAATCCACTAAAAGTTTTGTTTGGTTATCTTGCAATCCCGAGATAATCGTCTCCATGCTCCAAATCCATTTTAAAGCCATTTTTAAGGCATTTCGCGCATACATGAAATGAACACATTTTTCTCCAAAACTATAACAGATGCAAGCTTGTCCTGTTTGGTGGAGATGATATTTAATAAAATAAGTAGAAATCCACTAAAAGTTTTGTTTGGTTATCTTGCAATTCCGAGATAATCGTCTCCATGCTCCAAATCCATTTTAAAGCCATTTTTAAGGCATTTCGCGCATACATGAAATGAACACATTTTTCTCCAAAACTATAACAGATGCAAGCTTGTCCTGTTTGGTGGAGATAATATTTAATAAAATAAGTAGAAATCTACTAAAAGTTTCGTTTGTTTATATTGCCATCCTGAGATAATCGTCTCCATGCTCCAAATCCATTTTAAAGCCATTTCAAAGGCATTTTGCGCATACATGAAATGAACACATTTTTCTCCAAAACTATAACACATGCAAGCTTGTCCTGTTTGGTGGAGATGATATTTAATAAAATAAGTAGAAATCCACTAAAAGTTTTGTTTGGTTATCTTGCAATCCCGAGATAATCGTCTCCATGCTCCAAATCCATTTTAAAGCCATTTTTAAGGCATTTCGCGCATACATGAAATGAACACATTTTTCTCCAAAACTATAACAGATGCAAGCTTGTCCTGTTTGGTGGAGATGATATTTAATAAAATAAGTAGAAATCCACTAAAAGTTTTGTTTGGTTATCTTGCAATCCCGAGATAATCGTCTCCATGCTCCAAATCCATTTTAAAGCCATTTTTAAGGCATTTCGCGCATACATGAAATGAACACATTTTTCTCCAAAACTATAACAGATGCAAGCTTGTCCTGTTTGGTGGAGATAATATTTAATAAAATAAGTAGAAATCTACTAAAAGTTTCGTTTGTTTATATTGCCATCCTGAGATAATCGTCTCCATGCTCCAAATCCATTTTAAAGCCATTTCAAAGGCATTTTGTGCATACATGAAATGAACACATTTTTCTCCAAAACTATAACACATGCAAGCTTGTCCTGTTTGGTGGAGATGATATTTAATAAAATAAGTAGAAATCCACTAAAAGTTTTGTTTGGTTATCTTGCAATCCCGAGATAATCGTCTCCATGCTCCAAATCCATTTTAAAGCCATTTTTAAGGCATTTCGCGCATACATGAAATGAACACATTTTTCTCCAAAACTATAACAGATGCAAGCTTGTCCTGTTTGGTGGAGATGATATTTAATAAAATAAGTAGAAATCCACTAAAAGTTTTGTTTGGTTATCTTGCAATCCCGAGATAATCGTCTCCATGCTCCAAATCCATTTTAAAGCCATTTTTAAGGCATTTCGCGCATACATGAAATGAACACATTTTTCTCCAAAACTATAACAGATGCAAGCTTGTCCTGTTTGGTGGAGATAATATTTAATAAAATAAGTAGAAATCTACTAAAAGTTTCGTTTGTTTATATTGCCATCCTGAGATAATCGTCTCCATGCTCCAAATCCATTTTAAAGCCATTTCAAAGGCATTTTGCGCATACATGAAATGAACACATTTTTCTCCAAAACTATAACACATGCAAGCTTGTCCTGTTTGGTGGAGATGATATTTAATAAAATAAGTAGAAATCCACTAAAAGTTTTGTTTGGTTATCTTGCAATCCCGAGATAATCGTCTCCATGCTCCAAATCCATTTTAAAGCCATTTTTAAGGCATTTCGCGCATACATGAAATGAACACATTTTTCTCCAAAACTATAACAGATGCAAGCTTGTCCTGTTTGGTGGAGATGATATTTAATAAAATAAGTAGAAATCCACTAAAAGTTTTGTTTGGTTATCTTGCAATTCCGAGATAATCGTCTCCATGCTCCAAATCCATTTTAAAGCCATTTTTAAGGCATTTCGCGCATACATGAAATGAACACATTTTTCTCCAAAACTATAACAGATGCAAGCTTGTCCTGTTTGGTGGAGATAATATTTAATAAAATAAGTAGAAATCTACTAAAAGTTTCGTTTGTTTATATTGCCATCCTGAGATAATCGTCTCCATGCTCCAAATCCATTTTAAAGCCATTTCAAAGGCATTTTGCGCATACATGAAATGAACACATTTTTCTCCAAAACTATAACACATGCAAGCTTGTCCTGTTTGGTGGAGATGATATTTAATAAAATAAGTAGAAATCCACTAAAAGTTTTGTTTGGTTATCTTGCAATCCCGAGATAATCGTCTCCATGCTCCAAATCCATTTTAAAGCCATTTTTAAGGCATTTCGCGCATACATGAAATGAACACATTTTTCTCCAAAACTATAACAGATGCAAGCTTGTCCTGTTTGGTGGAGATGATATTTAATAAAATAAGTAGAAATCCACTAAAAGTTTTGTTTGGTTATCTTGCAATCCCGAGATAATCGTCTCCATGCTCCAAATCCATTTTAAAGCCATTTTTAAGGCATTTCGCGCATACATGAAATGAACACATTTTTCTCCAAAACTATAACAGATGCAAGCTTGTCCTGTTTGGTGGAGATAATATTTAATAAAATAAGTAGAAATCTACTAAAAGTTTCGTTTGTTTATATTGCCATCCTGAGATAATCGTCTCCATGCTCCAAATCCATTTTAAAGCCATTTCAAAGGCATTTTGTGCATACATGAAATGAACACATTTTTCTCCAAAACTATAACACATGCAAGCTTGTCCTGTTTGGTGGAGATGATATTTAATAAAATAAGTAGAAATCCACTAAAAGTTTTGTTTGGTTATCTTGCAATCCCGAGATAATCGTCTCCATGCTCCAAATCCATTTTAAAGCCATTTTTAAGGCATTTCGCGCATACATGAAATGAACACATTTTTCTCCAAAACTATAACAGATGCAAGCTTGTCCTGTTTGGTGGAGATGATATTTAATAAAATAAGTAGAAATCCACTAAAAGTTTTGTTTGGTTATATTGCAATCCCGAGATAATCGTCTCCATGTTCCAAATCCATTTTAAAGCCATTTTTAAGGCATTTCGCGCATACATGAAATGAACACATTTTTCTCCAAAACTATAACAGATGCAAGCTTCTCCTGTTTGGTGGAGATGATATTTAATAAAATAAGTAGAAATCCACTAAAAGTTTTGTTTGGTTATCTTGCAATCCCGAGATAATCGTCTCCATGCTCCAAATCCATTTTAAAGCCATTTCAAAGGCATTTCGCGCATACATGAAATGAACACATTTTTCTCCAAAACTATAACAGATGCAAGCTTGTCCTGTTTGGTGGAGATGATATTTAATAAAATAAGTAGAAATCCACTAAAAGTTTTGTTTGGTTATCTTGCAATCCCGAGATAATCGTCTCCATGCTCCAAATCCATTTTAAAGCCATTTTTAAGGCATTTCGCGCATACATGAAATGAACACATTTTTCTCCAAAACTATAACAGATGCAAGCTTGTCCTGTTTGGTGGAGATGATATTTAATAAAATAAGTAGAAATCCACTAAAAGTTTTGTTTGGTTATCTTGCAATCCCGAGATAATCGTCTCCATGCTCCAAATCCATTTTAAAGCCATTTTTAAGGCATTTCGCGCATACATGAAATGAACACATTTTTCTCCAAAACTATAACAGATGCAAGCTTGTCCTGTTTGGTGGAGATGATATTTAATAAAATAAGTAGAAATCCACTAAAAGTTTTGTTTGGTTATCTTGCAATCCCGAGATAATCGTCTCCATGCTCCAAATCCATTTTAAAGCCATTTTTAAGGCATTTCGCGCATACATGAAATGAACACATTTTTCTCCAAAACTATAACAGATGCAAGCTTGTCCTGTTTGGTGGAGATAATATTTAATAAAATAAGTAGAAATCTACTAAAAGTTTCGTTTGTTTATATTGCCATCCTGAGATAATCGTCTCCATGCTCCAAATCCATTTTAAAGCCATTTCAAAGGCATTTTGCGCATACATGAAATGAACACATTTTTCTCCAAAACTATAACACATGCAAGCTTGTCCTGTTTGGTGGAGATGATATTTAATAAAATAAGTAGAAATCCACTAAAAGTTTTGTTTGGTTATCTTGCAATCCCGAGATAATCGTCTCCATGCTCCAAATCCATTTTAAAGCCATTTTTAAGGCATTTCGCGCATACATGAAATGAACACATTTTTCTCCAAAACTATAACAGATGCAAGCTTGTCCTGTTTGGTGGAGATGATATTTAATAAAATAAGTAGAAATCCACTAAAACTTTTGTTTGGTTATCTTGCAATCCCGAGATAATCGTATCCATGCTCCAAATCCATTTTAAAGCCATTTTTAAGGCATTTCGCGCATACATGAAATGAACACATTTTTCTCCAAAACTATAACAGATGCAACCTTGTCCTGTTTGGTGGAGATGATATTTAATAAAATAAGTAGAAATCCACTAAAAGTTTTGTTTGGTTATATTGCAATCCCGAGATAATCGTCTCCATGCTCCAAATCCATTTTAAAGCCATTTTTAAGGCATTTCGCGCATACATGAAATGAACACATTTTTCTCCAAAACTATAACAGATGCAAGCTTGTCCTGTTTGGTGGAGATGATATTTAATAAAATAAGTAGAAATCCACTAAAGGTTTTGTTTGGTTATCTTGCAATCCCGAGATAATCGTCTCCATGCTCCAAATCCATTTTAAAGCCATTTTTAAGGCATTTCGCCCATACATGAAATGAACACATTTTTCTCCAAAACAATAACAGATGCAAGCTTGTCCTGTTTGGTGGAGATGATATTTAATAAAATAAGTAGAAATCCACTAAAAGTTTTGTTTGGTTATCTTGCAATCCCGAGATAATCGTCTCCATGCTCCAAATCCATTTTAAAGCCATTTTTAAGGCATTTCGCGCATACATGAAATGAACACATTTTTCTCCAAAACTATAACAGATGCAAGCTTGTCCTGTTTGGTGGAGATGATATTTAATAAAATAAGTAGAAATCCACTAAAAGTTTTGTTTGGTTATCTTGCAATCCCGAGATAATCGTCTCCATGCTCCAAATCCATTTTAAAGCCATTTTTAAGGCATTTCGCGCATACATGAAATGAACACATTTTTCTCCAAAACTATAACAGATGCAAGCTTGTCCTGTTTGGTGGAGATGATATTTAATAAAATAAGTAGAAATCCACTAAAAGTTTTGTTTGGTTATCTTGCAATCCCGAGATAATCGTCTCCATGCTCCAAATCCATTTTAAAGCCATTTTTAAGGCATTTCGCGCATACATGAAATGAACACATTTTTCTCCAAAACTATAACAGATACAAGCTTGTCCTGTTTGGTGGAGATAATATTTAATAAAATAAGTAGAAATCTACTAAAAGTTTCGTTTGTTTATATTGCCATCCTGAGATAATCGTCTCCATGCTCCAAATCCATTTTAAAGCCATTTCAAAGGCATTTTGCGCATACATGAAATGAACACATATTTCTCCAAAACTATAACACATGCAAGCTTGTCCTGTTTGGTGGAGATGATATTTAATAAAATAAGTAGAAATCCACTAAAAGTTTTGTTTGGTTATCTTGCAATCCCGAGATAATCGTCTCCATGCTCCAAATCCATTTTAAAGCCATTTTTAAGGCATTTCGCGCATACATGAAATGAACACATTTTTCTCCAAAACTATAACAGATGCAAGCTTGTCCTGTTTGGTGGAGATGATATTTAATAAAATAAGTAGAAATCCACTAAAAGTTTTGTTTGGTTATCTTGCAATCCCGAGATAATCGTCTCCATGCTCCAAATCCATTTTAAAGCCATTTTTAAGGCATTTCGCGCATACATGAAATGAACACATTTTTCTCCAAAACTATAACAGATGCAAGCTTGTCCTGTTTGGTGGAGATGATATTTAATAAAAATGTAGAAATCCACTAAAAGTTTTGTTTGATTATCTTGCAATCCCGAGATAATCGTCTCCATGCTCCAAATCCATTTTAAAGCCATTTTTAAGGCATTTCGCGCATACATGAAATGAACACATTTTTCTCCAAAACTATAACAGATGCAAGCTTGTCCTGTTTGGTGGAGATAATATTTAATAAAATAAGTAGAAATCTACTAAAAGTTTCGTTTGTTTATATTGCCATCCTGAGATAATCGTCTCCATGCTCCAAATCCATTTTAAAGCCATTTCAAAGGCATTTTGCGCATACATGAAATGAACACATTTTTCTCCAAAACTATAACACATGCAAGCTTGTCCTGTTTGGTGGAGATGATATTTAATAAAATAAGTAGAAATCCACTAAAAGTTTTGTTTGGTTATCTTGCAATCCCGAGATAATCGTCTCCATGCTCCAAATCCATTTTAAAGCCATTTTTAAGGCATTTCGCGCATACATGAAATGAACACATTTTTCTCCAAAACTATAACAGATGCAAGCTTGTCCTGTTTGGTGGAGATGATATTTAATAAAATAAGTAGAAATCCACTAAAACTTTTGTTTGGTTATCTTGCAATCCCGAGATAATCGTATCCATGCTCCAAATCCATTTTAAAGCCATTTTTAAGGCATTTCGCGCATACATGAAATGAACACATTTTTCTCCAAAACTATAACAGATGCAACCTTGTCCTGTTTGGTGGAGATGATATTTAATAAAATAAGTAGAAATCCACTAAAAGTTTTGTTTGGTTATATTGCAATCCCGAGATAATCGTCTCCATGCTCCAAATCCATTTTAAAGCCATTTTTAAGGCATTTCGCGCATACATGAAATGAACACATTTTTCTCCAAAACTATAACAGATGCAAGCTTGTCCTGTTTGGTGGAGATGATATTTAATAAAATAAGTAGAAATCCACTAAAGGTTTTGTTTGGTTATCTTGCAATCCCGAGATAATCGTCTCCATGCTCCAAATCCATTTTAAAGCCATTTTTAAGGCATTTCGCCCATACATGAAATGAACACATTTTTCTCCAAAACAATAACAGATGCAAGCTTGTCCTGTTTGGTGGAGATGATATTTAATAAAATAAGTAGAAATCCACTAAAAGTTTTGTTTGGTTATCTTGCAATCCCGAGATAATCGTCTCCATGCTCCAAATCCATTTTAAAGCCATTTTTAAGGCATTTCGCGCATACATGAAATGAACACATTTTTCTCCAAAACTATAACAGATGCAAGCTTGTCCTGTTTGGTGGAGATGATATTTAATAAAATAAGTAGAAATCCACTAAAAGTTTTGTTTGGTTATCTTGCAATCCCGAGATAATCGTCTCCATGCTCCAAATCCATTTTAAAGCCATTTTTAAGGCATTTCGCGCATACATGAAATGAACACATTTTTCTCCAAAACTATAACAGATGCAAGCTTGTCCTGTTTGGTGGAGATGATATTTAATAAAATAAGTAGAAATCCACTAAAAGTTTTGTTTGGTTATCTTGCAATCCCGAGATAATCGTCTCCATGCTCCAAATCCATTTTAAAGCCATTTTTAAGGCATTTCGCGCATACATGAAATGAACACATTTTTCTCCAAAACTATAACAGATACAAGCTTGTCCTGTTTGGTGGAGATAATATTTAATAAAATAAGTAGAAATCTACTAAAAGTTTCGTTTGTTTATATTGCCATCCTGAGATAATCGTCTCCATGCTCCAAATCCATTTTAAAGCCATTTCAAAGGCATTTTGCGCATACATGAAATGAACACATATTTCTCCAAAACTATAACACATGCAAGCTTGTCCTGTTTGGTGGAGATGATATTTAATAAAATAAGTAGAAATCCACTAAAAGTTTTGTTTGGTTATCTTGCAATCCCGAGATAATCGTCTCCATGCTCCAAATCCATTTTAAAGCCATTTTTAAGGCATTTCGCGCATACATGAAATGAACACATTTTTCTCCAAAACTATAACAGATGCAAGCTTGTCCTGTTTGGTGGAGATGATATTTAATAAAATAAGTAGAAATCCACTAAAAGTTTTGTTTGGTTATCTTGCAATCCCGAGATAATCGTCTCCATGCTCCAAATCCATTTTAAAGCCATTTTTAAGGCATTTCGCGCATACATGAAATGAACACATTTTTCTCCAAAACTATAACAGATGCAAGCTTGTCCTGTTTGGTGGAGATGATATTTAATAAAAATGTAGAAATCCACTAAAAGTTTTGTTTGATTATCTTGCAATCCCGAGATAATCGTCTCCATGCTCCAAATCCATTTTAAAGCCATTTTTAAGGCATTTCGCGCATACATGAAATGAACACATTTTTCTCCAAAACTATAACAGATGCAAGCTTGTCCTGTTTGGTGGAGATAATATTTAATAAAATAAGTAGAAATCTACTAAAAGTTTCGTTTGTTTATATTGCCATCCTGAGATAATCGTCTCCATGCTCCAAATCCATTTTAAAGCCATTTCAAAGGCATTTTGCGCATACATGAAATGAACACATTTTTCTCCAAAACTATAACACATGCAAGCTTGTCCTGTTTGGTGGAGATGATATTTAATAAAATAAGTAGAAATCCACTAAAAGTTTTGTTTGGTTATCTTGCAATCCCGAGATAATCGTCTCCATGCTCCAAATCCATTTTAAAGCCATTTTTAAGGCATTTCGCGCATACATGAAATGAACACATTTTTCTCCAAAACTATAACAGATGCAAGCTTGTCCTGTTTGGTGGAAATGATATTTAATAAAATAAGTAGAAATCCACTAAAAGTTTTGTTTGGTTATCTTGCAATCCCGAGATAATCGTCTCCATGCTCCAAATCCATTTTAAAGCCATTTTTAAGGCATTTCGCGCATACATGAAATGAACACATTTTTCTCCAAAACTATAACAGATGCAAGCTTGTCCTGTTTGGTGGAGATGATATTTAATAAAATAAGTAGAAATCCACTAAAAGTTTTGTTTGGTTATCTTGCAATCCCGAGATAATCGTCTCCATGCTCCAAATCCATTTTAAAGCCATTTCAAAGGCATTTTGCGCATACATGAAATGAACACATTTTTCTCCAAAACTATAACACATGCAAGCTTGTCCTGTTTGGTGGAGATGATATTTAATAAAATAAGTAGAAATCCACTAAAAGTTTTGTTTGGTTATCTTGCAATCCCGAGATAATCGTCTCCATGCTCCAAATCCATTTTAAAGCCATTTTTAAGGCATTTCGCGCATACATGAAATGAACACATTTTTCTCCAAAACTATAACAGATGCAAGCTTGTCCTGTTTGGTGGAGATGATATTTAATAAAATAAGTAGAAATCCACTAAAAGTTTTGTTTGGTTATCTTGCAATCCCGAGATAATCGTCTCCATGCTCCAAATCCATTTTAAAGCCATTTTTAAGGCATTTCGCGCATACATGAAATGAACACATTTTTCTCCAAAACTATAACAGATGCAAGCTTGTCCTGTTTGGTGGAGATGATATTTAATAAAATAAGTAGAAATCCACTAAAAGTTTTGTTTGGTTATATTGCAATCCCGAGATAATCGTCTCCATGCTCCAAATCCATTTTAAAGCCATTTTTAAGGCATTTCGCGCATACATGAAATGAACACATTTTTCTCCAAAACTATAACAGATGCAAGCTTGTCCTGTTTGGTGGAGATGATATTTAATAAAATAAGTAGAAATCCACTAAAGGTTTTGTTTGGTTATCTTGCAATCCCGAGATAATCGTCTCCATGCTCCAAATCCATTTTAAAGCCATTTTTAAGGCATTTCGCCCATACATGAAATGAACACATTTTTCTCCAAAACAATAACAGATGCAAGCTTGTCCTGTTTGGTGGAGATGATATTTAATAAAATAAGTAGAAATCCACTAAAAGTTTTGTTTGGTTATCTTGCAATCCCGAGATAATCGTCTCCATGCTCCAAATCCATTTTAAAGCCATTTTTAAGGCATTTCGCGCATACATGAAATGAACACATTTTTCTCCAAAACTATAACAGATGCAAGCTTGTCCTGTTTGGTGGAGATTATATTTAATAAAATAAGTAGAAATCCACTAAAAGTTTTGTTTGGTTATCTTGGAATCCAGAGATAATCGTCTCCATGCTCCAAATCCATTTTAAAGCCATTTTTAAGGCATTTCGCGCATACATGAAATGAACACATTTTTCTCCAAAACTATAACAGATGCAAGCTTGTCCTGTTTGGTGGAGATGATATTTAATAAAATAAGTAGAAATCCACTAAAAGTTTTGTTTGGTTATCTTGCAATCCCGAGATAATCGTCTCCATGCTCCAAATCCATTTTAAAGCCATTTTTAAGGCATTTCGCGCATACATGAAATGAACACATTTTTCTCCAAAACTATAACAGATACAAGCTTGTCCTGTTTGGTGGAGATAATATTTAATAAAATAAGTAGAAATCTACTAAAAGTTTCGTTTGTTTATATTGCCATCCTGAGATAATCGTCTCCATGCTCCAAATCCATTTTAAAGCCATTTCAAAGGCATTTTGCGCATACATGAAATGAACACATATTTCTCCAAAACTATAACACATGCAAGCTTGTCCTGTTTGGTGGAGATGATATTTAATAAAATAAGTAGAAATCCACTAAAAGTTTTGTTTGGTTATCTTGCAATCCCGAGATAATCGTCTCCATGCTCCAAATCCATTTTAAAGCCATTTTTAAGGCATTTCGCGCATACATGAAATGAACACATTTTTCTCCAAAACTATAACAGATGCAAGCTTGTCCTGTTTGGTGGAGATGATATTTAATAAAATAAGTAGAAATCCACTAAAAGTTTTGTTTGGTTATCTTGCAATCCCGAGATAATCGTCTCCATGCTCCAAATCCATTTTAAAGCCATTTTTAAGGCATTTCGCGCATACATGAAATGAACACATTTTTCTCCAAAACTATAACAGATGCAAGCTTGTCCTGTTTGGTGGAGATAATATTTAATAAAATAAGTAGAAATCTACTAAAAGTTTCGTTTGTTTATATTGCCATCCTGAGATAATCGTCTCCATGCTCCAAATCCATTTTAAAGCCATTTCAAAGGCATTTTGCGCATACATGAAATGAACACATTTTTCTCCAAAACTATAACACATGCAAGCTTGTCCTGTTTGGTGGAGATGATATTTAATAAAATAAGTAGAAATCCACTAAAAGTTTTGTTTGGTTATCTTGCAATCCCGAGATAATCGTCTCCATGCTCCAAATCCATTTTAAAGCCATTTTTAAGGCATTTCGCGCATACATGAAATGAACACATTTTTCTCCAAAACTATAACAGATGCAAGCTTGTCCTGTTTGGTGGAGATGATATTTAATAAAATAAGTAGAAATCCACTAAAAGTTTTGTTTGGTTATCTTGCAATCCCGAGATAATCGTCTCCATGCTCGAAATCCATTTTAAAGCCATTTTTAAGGCATTTCGCGCATACATGAAATGAACACATTTTTCTCCAAAACTATAACAGATGCAAGCTTGTCCTGTTTGGTGGAGATAATATTTAATAAAATAAGTAGAAATCTACTAAAAGTTTCGTTTGTTTATATTGCCATCCTGAGATAATCGTCTCCATGCTCCAAATCCATTTTAAAGCCATTTCAAAGGCATTTTGCGCATACATGAAATGAACACATTTTTCTCCAAAACTATAACACATGCAAGCTTGTCCTGTTTGGTGGAGATGATATTTAATAAAATAAGTAGAAATCCACTAAAAGTTTTGTTTGGTTATCTTGCAATCCCGAGATAATCGTCTCCATGCTCCAAATCCATTTTAAAGCCATTTTTAAGGCATTTCGCGCATACATGAAATGAACACATTTTTCTCCAAAACTATAACAGATGCAAGCTTGTCCTGTTTGGTGGAGATGATATTTAATAAAATAAGTAGAAATCCACTAAAAGTTTTGTTTGGTTATCTTGCAATCCCGAGATAATCGTCTCCATGCTCCAAATCCATTTTAAAGCCATTTTTAAGGCATTTCGCGCATACATGAAATGAACACATTTTTCTCCAAAACTATAACAGATGCAAGCTTGTCCTGTTTGGTGGAGATAATATTTAATAAAATAAGTAGAAATCTACTAAAAGTTTCGTTTGTTTATATTGCCATCCTGAGATAATCGTCTCCATGCTCCAAATCCATTTTAAAGCCATTTCAAAGGCATTTTGTGCATACATGAAATGAACACATTTTTCTCCAAAACTATAACACATGCAAGCTTGTCCTGTTTGGTGGAGATGATATTTAATAAAATAAGTAGAAATCCACTAAAAGTTTTGTTTGGTTATATTGCAATCCCGAGATAATCGTCTCCATGCTCCAAATCCATTTTAAAGCCATTTTTAAGGCATTTCGCGCATACATGAAATGAACACATTTTTCTCCAAAACTATAACAGATGCAAGCTTGTCCTGTTTGGTGGAGATGATATTTAATAAAATAAGTAGAAATCCACTAATAGTTTTGTTTGGTTATCTTGCAATCCCTAGATAATCGTCTCCATGCTCCAAATACATTTTAAAGCCATTTTTAAGACATTTCGCGCATACATGAAATGAACACATTTTTCTCCAAAACTATAACAGATGCAAGCTTGTCCTGTTTGGTGGAGATAATATTTAATAAAATAGGTAGAAATCTACTAAAAGTTTCGTTTGTTTATATTGCCATCCTGAGATAATCGTCTCCATGCTCCAAATCCATTTTAAAGCCATTTCAAAGGCATTTTGCGCATACATGAAATGAACACATTTTTCTCCAAAACTATAACACATGCAAGCTTGTCCTGTTTGGTGGAGATGATATTTAATAAAATAAGTAGAAATCCACTAAAAGTTTTGTTTGGTTATCTTGCAATCCCGAGATAATCGTCTCCATGCTCCAAATCCATTTTAAAGCCATTTTTAAGGCATTTCGCACATACATGAAATGAACACATTTTTCTCCAAAACTATAACAGATGCAAGCTTGTCCTGTTTGGTGGAGATGATATTTAATAAAATAAGTAGAAATCCACTAAAAGTTTTGTTTGGTTATCTTGCAATCCCGAGATAATCGTCTCCATGCTCCAAATCCATTTTAAAGCCATTTTTAAGGCATTTCGCGCATACATGAAATGAACACATTTTTCTCCAAAACTATAACAGATGCAAGCTTGTCCTGTTTGGTGGAGATAATATTTAATAAAATAAGTAGAAATCTACTAAAAGTTTCGTTTGTTTATATTGCCATCCTGAGATAATCGTCTCCATGCTCCAAATCCATTTTAAAGCCATTTCAAAGGCATTTTGCGCATACATGAAATGAACACATTTTTCTCCAAAACTATAACACATGCAAGCTTGTCCTGTTTGGTGGAGATGATATTTAATAAAATAAGTAGAAATCCACTAAAAGTTTTGTTTGGTTATCTTGCAATCCCGAGATAATCGTCTCCATGCTCCAAATCCATTTTAAAGCCATTTTTAAGGCATTTCGCGCATACATGAAATGAACAAATTTTTCTCCAAAACTATAACAGATGCAAGCTTGTCCTGTTTGGTGGAGATGATATTTAATAAAATAAGTAGAAATCCACTAAAAGTTTTGTTTGGTTATCTTGCAATCCCGAGATAATCGTCTCCATGCTCCAAATCCATTTTAAAGCCATTTTTAAGGCATTTCGCGCATACATGAAATGAACACATTTTTCTCCAAAACTATAACAGATGCAAGCTTGTCCTGTTTGGTGGAGATGATATTTAATAAAATAAGTAGAAATCCACTAAAAGTTTTGTTTGGTTATCTTGCAATCCCGAGATAATCGTCTCCATGCTCCAAATCCATTTTAAAGCCATTTTTAAGGCATTTCGCGCATACATGAAATGAACACATTTTTCTCCAAAACTATAACAGATGCAAGCTTGTCCTGTTTGGTGGAGATGATATTTAATAAAATAAGTAGAAATCCACTAAAAGTTTTGTTTGGTTATCTTGCAATCCCGAGATAATCGTCTCCATGCTCCAAATCCATTTTAAAGCCATTTCAAAGGCATTTTGCGCATACATGAAATGAACACATTTTTCTCCAAAACTATAACACATGCAAGCTTGTCCTGTTTGGTGGAGATGATATTTAATAAAATAAGTAGAAATCCACTAAAAGTTTTGTTTGGTTATCTTGCAATCCCGAGATAATCGTCTCCATGCTCCAAATCCATTTTAAAGCCATTTTTAAGGCATTTCGCGCATACATGAAATGAACACATTTTTCTCCAAACCTATAACAGATGCAAGCTTGTCCTGTTTGGTGGAGATAATATTTAATAAAATAAGTAGAAATCTACTAAAAGTTTCGTTTGTTTATATTGCCATCCTGAGATAATCGTCTCCATGCTCCAAATCCATTTTAAAGCCATTTCAAAGGCATTTTGCGCATACATGAAATGAACACATTTTTCTCCAAAACTATAACACATGCAAGCTTGTCCTGTTTGGTGGAGATGATATTTAATAAAATAAGTAGAAATCCACTAAAAGTTTTGTTTGGTTATCTTGCAATCCCGAGATAATCGTCTCCATGCTCCAAATCCATTTTAAAGCCATTTTTAAGGCATTTCGCGCATACATGAAATGAACACATTTTTCTCCAAAACTATAACAGATGCAAGCTTGTCCTGTTTGGTGGAGATGATATTTAATAAAATAAGTAGAAATCCACTAAAAGTTTTGTTTGGTTATCTTGCAATCCCGAGATAATCGTCTCCATGCTCCAAATCCATTTTAAAGCCATTTTTAAGGCATTTCGCGCATACATGAAATGAACACATTTTTCTCCAAAACTATAACAGATGCAAGCTTGTCCTGTTTGGTGGAGATGATATTTAATAAAATAAGTAGAAATCCACTAAAAGTTTTGTTTGGTTATCTTGCAATCCCGAGATAATCGTCTCCATGCTCCAAATCCATTTTAAAGCCATTTCAAAGGCATTTTGCGCATACATGAAATGAACACATTTTTCTCCAAAACTATAACACATGCAAGCTTGTCCTGTTTGGTGGAGATGATATTTAATAAAATAAGTAGAAATCCACTAAAAGTTTTGTTTGGTTATCTTGCAATCCCGAGATAATCGTCTCCATGCTCCAAATCCATTTTAAAGCCATTTTTAAGGCATTTCGCGCATACATGAAATGAACACATTTTTCTCCAAACCTATAACAGATGCAAGCTTGTCCTGTTTGGTGGAGATAATATTTAATAAAATAAGTAGAAATCTACTAAAAGTTTCGTTTGTTTATATTGCCATCCTGAGATAATCGTCTCCATGCTCCAAATCCATTTTAAAGCCATTTCAAAGGCATTTTGCGCATACATGAAATGAACACATTTTTCTCCAAAACTATAACACATGCAAGCTTGTCCTGTTTGGTGGAGATGATATTTAATAAAATAAGTAGAAATCCACTAAAAGTTTTGTTTGGTTATCTTGCAATCCCGAGATAATCGTCTCCATGCTCCAAATCCATTTTAAAGCCATTTTTAAGGCATTTCGCGCATACATGAAATGAACACATTTTTCTCCAAAACTATAACACATGCAAGCTTGTCCTGTTTGGTGGAGATGATATTTAATAAAATAAGTAGAAATCCACTAAAAGTTTTGTTTGGTTATCTTGCAATCCCGAGATAATCGTCTCCATGCTCCAAATCCATTTTAAAGCCATTTTTAAGGCATTTCGCGCATACATGAAATGAACACATTTTTCTCCAAAACTATAACAGATGCAAGCTTGTCCTGTTTGGTGGAGATGATATTTAATAAAATAAGTAGAAATCCACTAAAAGTTTTGTTTGGTTATCTTGCAATCCCGAGATAATCGTCTCCATGCTCCAAATCCATTTTAAAGTCATTTTTAAGGCATTTCGCGCATACATGTAATGAACACATTTTTCTCCAAAACTATAACAGATGCAAGCTTGTCCTGTTTGGTGGAGATGATATTTAATAAAATAAGTAGAAATCCACTAAAAGTTTTGTTTGGTTATCTTGCAATCCCGAGATAATCGTCTCCATGCTCCAAATCCATTTTAAAGCCATTTCAAAGGCATTTTGCGCATACATGAAATGAACACATTTTTCTCCAAAACTATAACACATGCAAGCTTGTCCTGTTTGGTGGAGATGATATTTAATAAAATAAGTAGAAATCCACTAAAAGTTTTGTTTGGTTATCTTGCAATCCCGAGATAATCGTCTCCATGCTCCAAATCCATTTTAAAGCCATTTTTAAGGCATTTCGCGCATACATGAAATGAACACATTTTTCTCCAAAACTATAACAGATGCAAGCTTGTCCTGTTTGGTGGAGATGATATTTAATAAAATAAGTAGAAATCCACTAAAAGTTTTGTTTGGTTATCTTGCAATCCCGAGATAATCGTCTCCATGCTCCAAATCCATTTTAAAGCCATTTTTAAGGCATTTCGCGCATACATGAAATGAACACATTTTTCTCCAAAACTATAACAGATGCAAGCTTGTCCTGTTTGGTGGAGATGATATTTAATAAAATAAGTAGAAATCCACTAAAAGTTTTGTTTGGTTATCTTGCAATCCCGAGATAATCGTCTCCATGCTCCAAATCCATTTTAAAGCCATTTTTAAGGCATTTCGCGCATACATGAAATGAACACATTTTTCTCCAAAACTATAACAGATGCAAGCTTGTCCTGTTTGGTGGAGATGATATTTAATAAAATAAGTAGAAATCCACTAAAAGTTTTGTTTGGTTATATTGCAATCCCGAGATAATCGTCTCCATGCTCCAAATCCATTTTAAAGCCATTTTTAAGGCATTTCGCGCATACATGAAATGAACACATTTTTCTCCAAAACTATAACAGATGCAAGCTTGTCCTGTTTGGTGGAGATGATATTTAATAAAATAAGTAGAAATCCACTAAAAGTTTTGTTTGGTTATCTTGCAATCCCGAGATATTCGTCTCCATGCTCCAAATCCATTTTAAAGCCATTTTTAAGGCATTTCGCGCATACATGAAATGAACACATTTTTCTCCAAAACTATAACAGATGCAAGCTTGTCCTATTTGGTGGAGATGATATTTAATAAAATAAGTAGAAATCCACTAAAAGTTTTGTTTGGTTATCTTGCAATCCCGAGATAATCGTCTCCATGCTCCAAATCCATTTTAAAGCCATTTTTAAGGCATTTCGCGCATACATGAAATGAACACATTTTTCTCCAAAACTATAACAGATGCAAGCTTGTCCTGTTTGGTGGAGATGATATTTAATAAAATAAGTAGAAATCCACTAAAAGTTTTGTTTGGTTATCTTGCAATCCCGAGATAATCGTCTCCATGCTCCAAATCTATTTTAAAGCCATTTTTAAGGCATTTCGCGCATACATGAAATGAACACATTTTTCTCCAAAACTATAACAGATGCAAGCTTGTCCTGTTTGGTGGAGATGATATTTAATAAAATAAGTAGAAATCCACTAAAAGTTTTGTTTGGTTATCTTGCAATCCCGAGATAATCGTCTCCATGCTCCAAATCCATTTTAAAGCCATTTTTAAGGCATTTCGCGCATACATGAAATGAACACATTTTTCTCCAAAACTATAACAGATGCAAGCTTGTCCTGTTTGGTGGAGATAATATTTAATAAAATAAGTAGAAATCTACTAAAAGTTTCGTTTGTTTATATTGCCATCCTGAGATAATCGTCTCCATGCTCCAAATCCATTTTAAAGCCATTTCAAAGGCATTTTGCGCATACATGAAATGAACACATTTTTCTCCAAAACTATAACACATGCAAGCTTGTCCTATTTGGTGGAGATGATATTTAATAAAATAAGTAGAAATCCACTAAAACTTTTGTTTGGTTATCTTGCAATCCCGAGATAATCGTCTCCATGCTCCAAATCCATTTTAAAGCCATTTTTAAGGCATTTCGCGCATACATGAAATGAACACATTTTTCTCCAAAACTATAACAGATGCAAGCTTGACCTGTTTGGTGGAGATGATATTTAATAAAATAAGTAGAAATCCACTAAAAGTTTTGTTTGGTTATCTTGCAATCCCGAGATAATCGTCTCCATGCTCCAAATCCATTTTAAAGCCATTTTTAAGGCATTTCGCGCATACATGAAATGAACACATTTTTCTCCAAAACTATAACAGATGCAAGCTTGTCCTGTTTGGTGGAGATAATATTTAATAAAATAAGTAGAAATCTACTAAAAGTTTCGTTTGTTTATATTGCCATCCTGAGATAATCGTCTCCATGCTCCAAATCCATTTTAAAGCCATTTCAAAGGCATTTTGCGCATACATGAAATGAACACATTTTTCTCCAAAACTATAACACATGCAAGCTTGTCCTGTTTGGTGGAGATGATATTTAATAAAATAAGTAGAAATCCACTAAAAGTTTTGTTTGGTTATCTTGCAATCCCGAGATAATCGTCTCCATGCTCCAAATCCATTTTAAAGCCATTTTTAAGGCATTTCGCGCATACATGAAATGAACACATTTTTCTCCAAAACTATAACAGATGCAAGCTTGTCCTGTTTGGTGGAGATGATATTTAATAAAATAAGTAGAAATCCACTAAACGTTTTGTTTGGTTATCTTGCAATCCCGAGATAATCGTCTCCATGCTCCAAATCCATTTTAAAGCCATTTTTAAGGCATTTCGCGCATACATGAAATGAACACATTTTTCTCCAAAACTATAACAGATGCAAGCTTGTCCTGTTTGGTGGAGATAATATTTAATAAAATAAGTAGAAATCTACTAAAAGTTTCGTTTGTTTATATTGCCATCCTGAGATAATCGTCTCCATGCTCCAAATCCATTTTAAAGCCATTTCAAAGGCATTTTGCGCATACATGAAATGAACACATTTTTCTCCAAAACTATAACACATGCAAGCTTGTCCTGTTTGGTAGAGATGATATTTAATAAAATAAGTAGAAATCCACTAAAAGTTTTGTTTGGTTATCTTGCAATCCCGAGATAATCGTCTCCATGCTCCAAATCCATTTTAAAGCCATTTTTAATGCATTTCGCGCATACATGAAATGAACACATTTTTCTCCAAAACTATAACAGATGCAAGCTTGTCCTGTTTGGTGGAGATGATATTTAATAAAATAAGTAGAAATCCACTAAAAGTTTTGTTTGGTTATCTTGCAATCCCGAGATAATCGTCTCCATGCTCCAAATCCATTTTAAAGCCATTTTTAAGGCATTTCGCGCATACATGAAATGAACACATTTTTCTCCAAAACTATAACAGATGCAAGCTTGTCCTGTTTGGTGGAGATGATATTTAATAAAATAAGTAGAAATCCACTAAAAGTTTTGTTTGGTTATCTTGCAATCCCGAGATAATCGTCTCCATGCTCCAAATCCATTTTAAAGCCATTTTTAAGGCATTTCGCGCATACATGAAATGAACACATTTTTCTCCAAAACTATAACAGATGCAAGCTTGTCCTGTTTGGTGGAGATTATATTTAATAAAATAAGTAGAAATCCACTAAAAGTTTTGTTTGGTTATCTTGCAATCCCGAGATAATCGTCTCCATGCTCCAAATCCATTTTAAAGCCATTTTTAAGGCATTTCGCGCATACATGAAATGAACACATTTTTCTCCAAAATTATAACAGATGCAAGCTTGTCCTGTTTGGTGGAGATAATATTTAATAAAATAAGTAGAAATCTACTAAAAGTTTCGTTTGTTTATATTGCCATCCTGAGATAATCGTCTCCATGCTCCAAATCCATTTTAAAGCCATTTTTAAGGCATTTCGCGCATACATGAAATGAACACATTTTTCTCCAAAACTATAACAGATGCAAGCTTGTCCTGTTTGGTGGAGATGATATTTAATAAAATAAGTAGAAATCCACTAAAAGTTTTGTTTGGTTATCTTGCAATCCCGAGATAATCGTCTCCATGCTCCAAATCCATTTTAAAGCCATTTTTAAGGCATTTCGCGCATACATGAAATGAACACATTTTTCTCCAAAACTATAACAGATGCAAGCTTGTCCTGTTTGGTGGAGATAATATTTAATAAAATAAGTAGAAATCTACTAAAAGTTTCGTTTGTTTATATTGCCATCCTGAGATAATCGTCTCCATGCTCCAAATCCATTTTAAAGCCATTTTTAAGGCATTTCGCGCATACATGAAATGAACACATTTTTCTCCAAAACTATAACAGATGCAAGCTTGTCCTGTTTGGTGGAGATGATATTTAATAAAATAAGTAGAAATCCACTAAAAGTTTTGTTTGGTTATCTTGCAATCCCGAGATAATCGTCTCCATGCTCCAAATCCATTTTAAAGCCATTTTTAAGGCATTTCGCGCATACATGAAATGAACACATTTTTCTCCAAAACTATAACAGATGCAAGCTTGTCCTGTTTGGTGGAGATGATATTTAATAAAATAAGTAGAAATCCACTAAAAGTTTTGTTTGGTTATATTGCAATCCCGAGATAATCGTCTCCATGCTCCAAATCCATTTTAAAGCCATTTTTAAGGCATTTCGCGCATACATGAAATGAACACATTTTTCTCCAAAACTATAACAGATGCAAGCTTGTCCTGTTTGGTGGAGATGATATTTAATAAAATAAGTAGAAATCCACTAAAAGTTTTGTTTGGTTATCTTGCAATCCCGAGATAATCGTCTCCATGCTCCAAATCCATTTTAAAGCCATTTTTAAGGCATTTCGCGCATACATGAAATGAACACATTTTTCTCCAAAACTATAACAGATGCAAGCTTGTCCTGTTTGGTGGAGATAATATTTAATAAAATAAGTAGAAATCTACTAAAAGTTTTGTTTGCTTATATTGCCATCCTGAGATAATCGTCTCCATGCTCCAAATCCATTTTAAAGCCATTTCAAAGGCATTTTGCGCATACATGAAATGAACACATTTTTCTCCAAAGCTACAACACATGCAAGCTTGTCCTGTTTGGTGGAGATGATATTTAATAAAATAAGTAGAAATCCACTAAAAGTTTTGTTTGGTTATCTTGCAATCCCGAGATAATCGTCTCCATGCTCCAAATCCATTTTAAAGCCATTTTTAAGGCATTTCGCGCATACATGAAATGAACACATTTTTCTCCAAAACTATAACAGATGCAAGCTTGTCCTGTTTGGTGGAGATGATATTTAATAAAATAAGTAGAAATCCACTAAAAGTTTTGTTTGGTTATCTTGCAATCCCGAGATAATCGTCTCCATGCTCCAAATCCATTTTAAAGCCATTTTTAAGGCATTTCGCGCATACATGAAATGAACACATTTTTCTCCAAAACTATAACAGATGCAAGCTTGTCCTGTTTGGTGGAGATTATATTTAATAAAATAAGTAGAAATCCACTAAAAGTTTTGTTTGGTTATCTTGCAATCCCGAGATAATCGTCTCCATGCTCCAAATCCATTTTAAAGCCATTTTTAAGGCATTTCGCGCATACATGAAATGAACACATTTTTCTCCAAAACTATAACAGATGCAAGCTTGTCCTGTTTGGTGGAGATAAAATTTAATAAAATAAGTAGAAATCTACTAAAAGTTTCGTTTGTTTATATTGCCATCCTGAGATAATCGTCTCCATGCTCCAAATCCATTTTAAAGCCATTTTTAAGGCATTTCGCGCATACATGAAATGAACACATTTTTCTCCAAAACTATAACAGATGCAAGCTTGTCCTGTTTGGTGGAGATGATATTTAATAAAATAAGTAGAAATCCACTAAAAGTTTTGTTTGGTTATCTTGCAATCCCGAGATAATCGTCTCCATGCTCCAAATCCATTTTAAAGCCATTTTTAAGGCATTTCGCGCATACATGAAATGAACACATTTTTCTCCAAAACTATAACAGATGCAAGCTTGTCCTGTTTGGTGGAGATAATATTTAATAAAATAAGTAGAAATCTACTAAAAGTTTCGTTTGTTTATATTGCCATCCTGAGATAATCGTCTCCATGCTCCAAATCCATTTTAAAGCCATTTTTAAGGCATTTCGCGCATACATGAAATGAACACATTTTTCTCCAAAACTATAACAGATGCAAGCTTGTCCTGTTTGGTGGAGATGATATTTAATAAAATAAGTAGAAATCCACTAAAAGTTTTGTTTGGTTATCTTGCAATCCCGAGATAATCGTCTCCATGCTCCAAATCCATTTTAAAGCCATTTTTAAGGCATTTCGCGCATACATGAAATGAACACATTTTTCTCCAAAACTATAACAGATGCAAGCTTGTCCTGTTTGGTGGAGATGATATTTAATAAAATAAGTAGAAATCCACTAAAAGTTTTGTTTGGTTATATTGCAATCCCGAGATAATCGTCTCCATGCTCCAAATCCATTTTAAAGCCATTTTTAAGGCATTTCGCGCATACATGAAATGAACACATTTTTCTCCAAAACTATAACAGATGCAAGCTTGTCCTGTTTGGTGGAGATGATATTTAATAAAATAAGTAGAAATCCACTAAAAGTTTTGTTTGGTTATCTTGCAATCCCGAGATAATCGTCTCCATGCTCCAAATCCATTTTAAAGCCATTTTTAAGGCATTTCGCGCATACATGAAATGAACACATTTTTCTCCAAAACTATAACAGATGCAAGCTTGTCCTGTTTGGTGGAGATAATATTTAATAAAATAAGTAGAAATCTACTAAAAGTTTCGTTTGTTTATATTGCCATCCTGAGATAATCGTCTCCATGCTCCAAATCCATTTTAAAGCCATTTCAAAGGCATTTTGCGCATACATGAAATTAACACATTTTTCTCCAAAACTATAACACATGCAAGCTTGTCCTGTTTGGTGGAGATGATATTTAATAAAATAAGTAGAAATCCACTAAAAGTTTTGTTTGGTTATCTTGCAATCCCGAGATAATCGTCTCCATGCTCCAAATCCATTTTAAAGCCATTTTTAAGGCATTTCGCGCATACATGAAATGAACACATTTTTCTCCAAAACTATAACAGATGCAAGCTTGTCCTGTTTGGTGGAAATGATATTTAATAAAATAAGTAGAAATCCACTAAAAGTTTTGTTTGGTTATCTTGCAATCCCGAGATAATCGTCTCCATGCTCCAAATCCATTTTAAAGCCATTTTTAAGGCATTTCGCGCATACATGAAATGAACACATTTTTCTCCAAAACTATAACAGATGCAAGCTTGTCCTGTTTGGTGGAGATGATATTTAATAAAATAAGTAGAAATCCACTAAAAGTTTTGTTTGGTTATCTTGCAATCCCGAGATAATCGTCTCCATGCTCCAAATCCATTTTAAAGCCATTTTTAAGGCATTTCGCGCATACATGAAATGAACACATTTTTCTCCAAAACTATAACAGATGCAAGCTTGTCCTGTTTGGTGGAGATGATATTTAATAAAATAAGTAGAAATCCACTAAAAGTTTTGTTTGGTTATCTTGCAATCCCGAGATAATCGTCTCCATGCTCCAAATCCATTTTAAAGCCATTTTTAAGGCATTTCGCGCATACATGAAATGAACACATTTTTCTCCAAAACTATAACAGATGCAAGCTTGTCCTGTTTGGTGGAGATAATATTTAATAAAATAAGTAGAAATCTACTAAAAGTTTCGTTTGTTTATATTGCCATCCTGAGATAATCGTCTCCATGCTCCAAATCCATTTTAAAGCCATTTCAAAGGCATTTTGCGCATACATGAAATGAACACATTTTTCTCCAAAACTATAACACATGCAAGCTTGTCCTGTTTGGTGGAGATGATATTTAATAAAATAAGTAGAAATCCACTAAAAGTTTTGTTTGGTTATCTTGCAATCCCGAGATAATCGTCTCCATGCTCCAAATCCATTTTAAAGCCATTTTTAAGGCATTTCGCGCATACATGAAATGAACACATTTTTCTCCAAAACTATAACAGATGCAAGCTTGTCCTGTTTGGTGGAAATGATATTTAATAAAATAAGTAGAAATCCACTAAAAGTTTTGTTTGGTTATCTTGCAATCCCGAGATAATCGTCTCCATGCTCCAAATCCATTTTAAAGCCATTTTTAAGGCATTTCGCGCATACATGAAATGAACACATTTTTCTCCAAAACTATAACAGATGCAAGCTTGTCCTGTTTGGTGGAGATGATATTTAATAAAATAAGTAGAAATCCACTAAAAGTTTTGTTTGGTTATCTTGCAATCCCGAGATAATCGTCTCCATGCTCCAAATCCATTTTAAAGCCATTTTTAAGGCATTTCGCGCATACATGAAATGAACACATTTTTCTCCAAAACTATAACAGATGCAAGCTTGTCCTGTTTGGTGGAGATGATATTTAATAAAATAAGTAGAAATCCACTAAAAGTTTTGTTTGGTTATCTTGCAATCCCGAGATAATCGTCTCCATGCTCCAAATCCATTTTAAAGCCATTTTTAAGGCATTTCGCGCATACATGAAATGAACACATTTTTCTCCAAAACTATAACAGATGCAAGCTTGTCCTGTTTGGTGGAGATAATATTTAATAAAATAAGTAGAAATCTACTAAAAGTTTCGTTTGTTTATATTGCCATCCTGAGATAATCGTCTCCATGCTCCAAATCCATTTTAAAGCCATTTCAAAGGCATTTTGCGCATACATGAAATGAACACATTTTTCTCCAAAACTATAACACATGCAAGCTTGTCCTGTTTGGTGGAGATGATATTTAATAAAATAAGTAGAAATCCACTAAAAGTTTTGTTTGGTTATCTTGCAATCCCGAGATAATCGTCTCCATGCTCCAAATCCATTTTAAAGCCATTTTTAAGGCATTTCGCGCATACATGAAATGAACACATTTTTCTCCGAAACTATAACAGATGCAAGCTTGTCCTGTTTGGTGGAGATAATATTTAATAAAATAAGTAGAAATCTACTAAAAGTTTCGTTTGCTTATATTGCCATCCTGAGATAATCGTCTCCATGCTCCAAATCCATTTTAAAGCCATTTCAAAGGCATTTTGCGCATACATGAAATGAACACATTTTTCTCCAAAACTATAACACATGCAAGCTTGTCCTGTTTGGTGGAGATGATATTTAATAAAATAAGTAGAAATCCACTAAAAGTTTTGTTTGGTTATCTTGCAATCCCGAGATAATCGTCTCCATGCTCCAAATCCATTTTAAAGCCATTTTTAAGGCATTTCGCGCATACATGAAATGAACACATTTTTCTCCAAAACTATAACAGATGCAAGCTTGTCCTGTTTGGTGGAGATGATATTTAATAAAATAAGTAGAAATCCACTAAAAGTTTTGTTTGGTTATCTTGCAATCCCGAGATAATCGTCTCCATGCTCCAAATCCATTTTAAAGCCATTTTTAAGGCATTTCGCGCATACATGAAATGAACACATTTTTCTCCAAAACTATAACAGATGCAAGCTTGTCCTGTTTGGTGGAGATAATATTTAATAAAATAAGTAGAAATCTACTAAAAGTTTCGTTTGTTTATATTGCCATCCTGAGATAATCGTCTCCATGCTCCAAATCCATTTTAAAGCCATTTCAAAGGCATTTTGCGCATACATGAAATGAACACATTTTTCTCCAAAACTATAACACATGCAAGCTTGTCCTGTTTGGTGGAGATGATATTTAATAAAATAAGTAGAAATCCACTAAAAGTTTTGTTTGGTTATCTTGCAATCCCGAGATAATCGTCTCCATGCTCCAAATCCATTTTAAAGCCATTTTTAAGGCATTTCGCGCATACATGAAATGAACACATTTTTCTCCAAAACTATAACAGATGCAAGCTTGTCCTGTTTGGTGGAGATAATATTTAATAAAATAAGTAGAAATCTACTAAAAGTTTCGTTTGTTTATATTGCCATCCTGAGATAATCGTCTCCATGCTCCAAATCCATTTTAAAGCCATTTTTAAGGCATTTCGCGCATACATGAAATGAACACATTTTTCTCCAAAACTATAACAGATGCAAGCTTGTCCTGTTTGGTGGAGATAATATTTAATAAAATAAGTAGAAATCTACTAAAAGTTTCGTTTGTTTATATTGCCATCCTGAGATAATCGTCTCCATGCTCCAAATCCATTTTAAAGCCATTTTTAAGGCATTTCGCGCATACATGAAATGAACACATTTTTCTCCAAAACTATAACAGATGCAAGCTTGTCCTGTTTGGTGGAGATAATATTTAATAAAATAAGTAGAAATCTACTAAAAGTTTCGTTTGTTTATATTGCCATCCTGAGATAATCGTCTCCATGCTCCAAATCCATTTTAAAGCCATTTCAAAGGCATTTTGCGCATACATGAAATGAACACATTTTTCTCCAAAACTATAACACATGCAAGCTTGTCCTGTTTGGTGGAGATGATATTTAATAAAATAAGTAGAAATCCACTAAAAGTTTTGTTTGGTTATCTTGCAATCCCGAGATAATCGTCTCCATGCTCCAAATCCATTTTAAAGCCATTTTTAAGGCATTTCGCGCATACATGAAATGAACACATTTTTCTCCAAAACTATAACAGATGCAAGCTTGTCCTGTTTGGTGGAGATAATATTTAATAAAATAAGTAGAAATCTACTAAAAGTTTCGTTTGTTTATATTGCCATCCTGAGATAATCGTCTCCATGCTCCAAATCCATTTTAAAGCCATTTCAAAGGCATTTTGCGCATACATGAAATGAACACATTTTTCTCCAAAACTATAACACATGCAAGCTTGTCCTGTTTGGTGGAGATGATATTTAATAAAATAAGTAGAAATCCACTAAAAGTTTTGTTTGGTTATCTTGCAATCCCGAGATAATCGTCTCCATGCTCCAAATCCATTTTAAAGCCATTTTTAAGGCATTTCGCGCATACATGAAATGAACACATTTTTCTCCAAAACTATAACAGATGCAAGCTTGTCCTGTTTGGTGGAAATGATATTTAATAAAATAAGTAGAAATCCACTAAAAGTTTTGTTTGGTTATCTTGCAATCCCGAGATAATCGTCTCCATGCTCCAAATCCATTTTAAAGCCATTTTTAAGGCATTTCGCGCATACATGAAATGAACACATTTTTCTCCAAAACTATAACAGATGCAAGCTTGTCCTGTTTGGTGGAGATGATATTTAATAAAATAAGTAGAAATCCACTAAAAGTTTTGTTTGGTTATCTTGCAATCCCGAGATAATCGTCTCCATGCTCCAAATCCATTTTAAAG
The DNA here is from genome assembly GCF_048569485.1 of Anomaloglossus baeobatrachus. Classification (NCBI taxonomy): domain Eukaryota; kingdom Metazoa; phylum Chordata; class Amphibia; order Anura; family Aromobatidae; genus Anomaloglossus; species Anomaloglossus baeobatrachus. The sequence continues at coordinate 276,982 of NW_027441837.1, read as the reverse complement.
CCATTTTTAAGGCATTTCGCGCATACATGAAATGAACACATTTTTCTCCAAAACTATAACAGATGCAAGCTTGTCCTGTTTGGTGGAGATGATATTTAATAAAATAAGTAGAAATCCACTAAAAGTTTTGTTTGGTTATCTTGCAATCCCGAGATAATCGTCTCCATGCTCCAAATCCATTTTAAAGCCATTTTTAAGGCATTTCGCGCATACATGAAATGAACACATTTTTCTCCAAAACTATAACAGATGCAAGCTTGTCCTGTTTGGTGGAGATGATATTTAATAAAATAAGTAGAAATCCACTAAAAGTTTTGTTTGGTTATCTTGCAATCCCGAGATAATCGTCTCCATGCTCCAAATCCATTTTAATGCCATTTTTAAGGCATTTCGCGCATACATGAAATGAACACATTTTTCTCCAAAACTATAACAGATGCAAGCTTGTCCTGTTTGGTGGAGATAATATTTAATAAAATAAGTAGAAATCTACTAAAAGTTTCGTTTCTTTATATTGCCATCCTGAGATAATCGTCTCCATGCTCCAAATCCATTTTAAAGCCATTTCAAAGGCATTTTGCGCATACATGAAATGAACACATTTTTCTCCAAAACTATAACAGATGCAAGCTTGTCCTGTTTGGTGGAGATGATATTTAATAAAATAAGTAGAAATCCACTAAAAGTTTTGTTTGGTTATCTTGCAATCCCGAGATAATCGACTCCATGCTTTAAATGCTCTTAAAAGCCATTTCTAAGGCATTTCGCGCATAAATAAAATGAACACATTTTTCTCCAAAACTATAACAGATGCAAGCTTGTCCTGTTTGGTGGAGATGATATTTAATAAAATAAGTAGAAATCCACTAAAAGTTTTGTTTGGTTATCTTGCAATCCCGAGATAATCGTCTCCATGCTCCAAATCCATTTTAAAGCCATTTTTAAGGCATTTCGCGCATACATGAAATGAACACATTTTTCTCCAAAACTATAACAGATGCAAGCTTGTCCTGTTTGGTGGAGATAATATTTAATAAAATAAGTAGAAATCTACTAAAAGATTCGTTTGTTTATATTGCCATCCTGAGATAATCGTCTCCATGCTCCAAATCCATTTTAAAGCCATTTCAAAGGCATTTTGCGCATACATGAAATGAACACATTTTTCTCCAAAACTATAACACATGCAAGCTTGTCCTGTTTGGTGGAGATGATATTTAATAAAATAAGTAGAAATCCACTAAAAGTTTTGTTTGGTTATCTTGCAATCCCGAGATAATCGTCTCCATGCTCCAAATCCATTTTAAAGCCATTTTTAAGGCATTTCGCGCATACATGAAATGAACACATTTTTCTCCAAAACTATAACAGATGCAAGCTTGTCCTGTTTGGTGGAAATGATATTTAATAAAATAAGTAGAAATCCACTAAAAGTTTTGTTTGGTTATCTTGCAATCCCGAGATAATCGTCTCCATGCTCCAAATCCATTTTAAAGCCATTTTTAAGGCATTTCGCGCATACATGAAATGAACACATTTTTCTCCAAAACTATAACAGATGCAAGCTTGTCCTGTTTGGTGGAGATGATATTTAATAAAATAAGTAGAAATCCACTAAAAGTTTTGTTTGGTTATCTTGCAATCCCGAGATAATCGTCTCCATGCTCCAAATCCATTTTAAAGCCATTTTTAAGGCATTTCGCGCATACATGAAATGAACACATTTTTCTCCAAAACTATAACAGATGCAAGCTTGTCCTGTTTGGTGGAGATGATATTTAATAAAATAAGTAGAAATCCACTAAAAGTTTTGTTTGGTTATCTTGCAATCCCGAGATAATCGTCTCCATGCTCCAAATCCATTTTAAAGCCATTTTTAAGGCATTTCGCGCATACATGAAATGAACACATTTTTCTCCAAAACTATAACAGATGCAAGCTTGTCCTGTTTGGTGGAGATGATATTTAATAAAATAAGTAGAAATCCACTAAAAGTTTTGTTTGGTTATCTTGCAATCCCGAGATAATCGTCTCCATGCTCCAAATCCATTTTAATGCCATTTTTAAGGCATTTCGCGCATACATGAAATGAACACATTTTTCTCCAAAACTATAACAGATGCAAGCTTGTCCTGTTTGGTGGAGATAATATTTAATAAAATAAGTAGAAATCTACTAAAAGTTTCGTTTCTTTATATTGCCATCCTGAGATAATCGTCTCCATGCTCCAAATCCATTTTAAAGCCATTTCAAAGGCATTTTGCGCATACATGAAATGAACACATTTTTCTCCAAAACTATAACAGATGCAAGCTTGTCCTGTTTGGTGGAGATGATATTTAATAAAATAAGTAGAAATCCACTAAAAGTTTTGTTTGGTTATCTTGCAATCCCGAGATAATCGACTCCATGCTTTAAATGCTCTTAAAAGCCATTTCTAAGGCATTTCGCGCATAAATAAAATGAACACATTTTTCTCCAAAACTATAACAGATGCAAGCTTGTCCTGTTTGGTGGAGATGATATTTAATAAAATAAGTAGAAATCCACTAAAAGTTTTGTTTGGTTATCTTGCAATCCCGAGATAATCGTCTCCATGCTCCAAATCCATTTTAAAGCCATTTTTAAGGCATTTCGCGCATACATGAAATGAACACATTTTTCTCCAAAACTATAACAGATGCAAGCTTGTCCTGTTTGGTGGAGATAATATTTAATAAAATAAGTAGAAATCTACTAAAAGTTTCGTTTGTTTATATTGCCATCCTGAGATAATCGTCTCCATGCTCCAAATCCATTTTAAAGCCATTTCAAAGGCATTTTGCGCATACATGAAATGAACACATTTTTCTCCAAAACTATAACACATGCAAGCTTGTCCTGTTTGGTGGAGATGATATTTAATAAAATAAGTAGAAATCCACTAAAAGTTTTGTTTGGTTATCTTGCAATCCCGAGATAATCGTCTCCATGCTCCAAATCCATTTTAAAGCCATTTTTAAGGCATTTCGCGCATACATGAAATGAACACATTTTTCTCCAAAACTATAACAGATGCAAGCTTGTCCTGTTTGGTGGAAATGATATTTAATAAAATAAGTAGAAATCCACTAAAAGTTTTGTTTGGTTATCTTGCAATCCCGAGATAATCGTCTCCATGCTCCAAATCCATTTTAAAGCCATTTTTAAGGCATTTCGCGCATACATGAAATGAACACATTTTTCTCCAAAACTATAACAGATGCAAGCTTGTCCTGTTTGGTGGAGATGATATTTAATAAAATAAGTAGAAATCCACTAAAAGTTTTGTTTGGTTATCTTGCAATCCCGAGATAATCGTCTCCATGCTCCAAATCCATTTTAAAGCCATTTTTAAGGCATTTCGCGCATACATGAAATGAACACATTTTTCTCCAAAACTATAACAGATGCAAGCTTGTCCTGTTTGGTGGAGATAATATTTAATAAAATAAGTAGAAATCTACTAAAAGTTTCGTTTGTTTATATTGCCATCCTGAGATAATCGTCTCCATGCTCCAAATCCATTTTAAAGCCATTTCAAAGGCATTTTGCGCATACATGAAATGAACACATTTTTCTCCAAAACTATAACACATGCAAGCTTGTCCTGTTTGGTGGAGATGATATTTAATAAAATAAGTAGAAATCCACTAAAAGTTTTGTTTGGTTATCTTGCAATCCCGAGATAATCGTCTCCATGCTCCAAATCCATTTTAAAGCCATTTTTAAGGCATTTCGCGCATACATGAAATGAACACATTTTTCTCCGAAACTATAACAGATGCAAGCTTGTCCTGTTTGGTGGAGATAATATTTAATAAAATAAGTAGAAATCTACTAAAAGTTTCGTTTGCTTATATTGCCATCCTGAGATAATCGTCTCCATGCTCCAAATCCATTTTAAAGCCATTTCAAAGGCATTTTGCGCATACATGAAATGAACACATTTTTCTCCAAAACTATAACACATGCAAGCTTGTCCTGTTTGGTGGAGATGATATTTAATAAAATAAGTAGAAATCCACTAAAAGTTTTGTTTGGTTATCTTGCAATCCCGAGATAATCGTCTCCATGCTCCAAATCCATTTTAAAGCCATTTTTAAGGCATTTCGCGCATACATGAAATGAACACATTTTTCTCCAAAACTATAACAGATGCAAGCTTGTCCTGTTTGGTGGAGATGATATTTAATAAAATAAGTAGAAATCCACTAAAAGTTTTGTTTGGTTATCTTGCAATCCCGAGATAATCGTCTCCATGCTCCAAATCCATTTTAAAGCCATTTTTAAGGCATTTCGCGCATACATGAAATGAACACATTTTTCTCCAAAACTATAACAGATGCAAGCTTGTCCTGTTTGGTGGAGATAATATTTAATAAAATAAGTAGAAATCTACTAAAAGTTTCGTTTGTTTATATTGCCATCCTGAGATAATCGTCTCCATGCTCCAAATCCATTTTAAAGCCATTTCAAAGGCATTTTGCGCATACATGAAATGAACACATTTTTCTCCAAAACTATAACACATGCAAGCTTGTCCTGTTTGGTGGAGATGATATTTAATAAAATAAGTAGAAATCCACTAAAAGTTTTGTTTGGTTATCTTGCAATCCCGAGATAATCGTCTCCATGCTCCAAATCCATTTTAAAGCCATTTTTAAGGCATTTCGCGCATACATGAAATGAACACATTTTTCTCCAAAACTATAACAGATGCAAGCTTGTCCTGTTTGGTGGAGATAATATTTAATAAAATAAGTAGAAATCTACTAAAAGTTTCGTTTGTTTATATTGCCATCCTGAGATAATCGTCTCCATGCTCCAAATCCATTTTAAAGCCATTTTTAAGGCATTTCGCGCATACATGAAATGAACACATTTTTCTCCAAAACTATAACAGATGCAAGCTTGTCCTGTTTGGTGGAGATGATATTTAATAAAATAAGTAGAAATCCACTAAAAGTTTTGTTTGGTTATCTTGCAATCCCGAGATAATCGTCTCCATGCTCCAAATCCATTTTAAAGCCATTTTTAAGGCATTTCGCGCATACATGAAATGAACACATTTTTCTCCAAAACTATAACAGATGCAAGCTTGTCCTGTTTGGTGGAGATGATATTTAATAAAATAAGTAGAAATCCACTAAAAGTTTTGTTTGGTTATATTGCAATCCCGAGATAATCGTCTCCATGCTCCAAATCCATTTTAAAGCCATTTTTAAGGCATTTCGCGCATACATGAAATGAACACATTTTTCTCCAAAACTATAACAGATGCAAGCTTGTCCTGTTTGGTGGAGATGATATTTAATAAAATAAGTAGAAATCCACTAAAAGTTTTGTTTGGTTATCTTGCAATCCCGAGATAATCGTCTCCATGCTCCAAATCCATTTTAAAGCCATTTTTAAGGCATTTCGCGCATACATGAAATGAACACATTTTTCTCCAAAACTATAACAGATGCAAGCTTGTCCTGTTTGGTGGAGATAATATTTAATAAAATAAGTAGAAATCTACTAAAAGTTTCGTTTGTTTATATTGCCATCCTGAGATAATCGTCTCCATGCTCCAAATCCATTTTAAAGCCATTTCAAAGGCATTTTGCGCATACATGAAATGAACACATTTTTCTCCAAAACTATAACACATGCAAGCTTGTCCTGTTTGGTGGAGATGATATTTAATAAAATAAGTAGAAATCCACTAAAAGTTTTGTTTGGTTATCTTGCAATCCCGAGATAATCGTCTCCATGCTCCAAATCCATTTTAAAGCCATTTTTAAGGCATTTCGCGCATACATGAAATGAACACATTTTTCTCCAAAACTATAACAGATGCAAGCTTGTCCTGTTTGGTGGAAATGATATTTAATAAAATAAGTAGAAATCCACTAAAAGTTTTGTTTGGTTATCTTGCAATCCCGAGATAATCGTCTCCATGCTCCAAATCCATTTTAAAGCCATTTTTAAGGCATTTCGCGCATACATGAAATGAACACATTTTTCTCCAAAACTATAACAGATGCAAGCTTGTCCTGTTTGGTGGAGATGATATTTAATAAAATAAGTAGAAATCCACTAAAAGTTTTGTTTGGTTATCTTGCAATCCCGAGATAATCGTCTCCATGCTCCAAATCCATTTTAAAGCCATTTTTAAGGCATTTCGCGCATACATGAAATGAACACATTTTTCTCCAAAACTATAACAGATGCAAGCTTGTCCTGTTTGGTGGAGATGATATTTAATAAAATAAGTAGAAATCCACTAAAAGTTTTGTTTGGTTATCTTGCAATCCCGAGATAATCGTCTCCATGCTCCAAATCCATTTTAAAGCCATTTTTAAGGCATTTCGCGCATACATGAAATGAACACATTTTTCTCCAAAACTATAACAGATGCAAGCTTGTCCTGTTTGGTGGAGATGATATTTAATAAAATAAGTAGAAATCCACTAAAAGTTTTGTTTGGTTATCTTGCAATCCCGAGATAATCGTCTCCATGCTCCAAATCCATTTTAATGCCATTTTTAAGGCATTTCGCGCATACATGAAATGAACACATTTTTCTCCAAAACTATAACAGATGCAAGCTTGTCCTGTTTGGTGGAGATAATATTTAATAAAATAAGTAGAAATCTACTAAAAGTTTCGTTTCTTTATATTGCCATCCTGAGATAATCGTCTCCATGCTCCAAATCCATTTTAAAGCCATTTCAAAGGCATTTTGCGCATACATGAAATGAACACATTTTTCTCCAAAACTATAACAGATGCAAGCTTGTCCTGTTTGGTGGAGATGATATTTAATAAAATAAGTAGAAATCCACTAAAAGTTTTGTTTGGTTATCTTGCAATCCCGAGATAATCGACTCCATGCTTTAAATGCTCTTAAAAGCCATTTCTAAGGCATTTCGCGCATAAATAAAATGAACACATTTTTCTCCAAAACTATAACAGATGCAAGCTTGTCCTGTTTGGTGGAGATGATATTTAATAAAATAAGTAGAAATCCACTAAAAGTTTTGTTTGGTTATCTTGCAATCCCGAGATAATCGTCTCCATGCTCCAAATCCATTTTAAAGCCATTTTTAAGGCATTTCGCGCATACATGAAATGAACACATTTTTCTCCAAAACTATAACAGATGCAAGCTTGTCCTGTTTGGTGGAGATAATATTTAATAAAATAAGTAGAAATCTACTAAAAGTTTCGTTTGTTTATATTGCCATCCTGAGATAATCGTCTCCATGCTCCAAATCCATTTTAAAGCCATTTCAAAGGCATTTTGCGCATACATGAAATGAACACATTTTTCTCCAAAACTATAACACATGCAAGCTTGTCCTGTTTGGTGGAGATGATATTTAATAAAATAAGTAGAAATCCACTAAAAGTTTTGTTTGGTTATCTTGCAATCCCGAGATAATCGTCTCCATGCTCCAAATCCATTTTAAAGCCATTTTTAAGGCATTTCGCGCATACATGAAATGAACACATTTTTCTCCAAAACTATAACAGATGCAAGCTTGTCCTGTTTGGTGGAAATGATATTTAATAAAATAAGTAGAAATCCACTAAAAGTTTTGTTTGGTTATCTTGCAATCCCGAGATAATCGTCTCCATGCTCCAAATCCATTTTAAAGCCATTTTTAAGGCATTTCGCGCATACATGAAATGAACACATTTTTCTCCAAAACTATAACAGATGCAAGCTTGTCCTGTTTGGTGGAGATGATATTTAATAAAATAAGTAGAAATCCACTAAAAGTTTTGTTTGGTTATCTTGCAATCCCGAGATAATCGTCTCCATGCTCCAAATCCATTTTAAAGCCATTTTTAAGGCATTTCGCGCATACATGAAATGAACACATTTTTCTCCAAAACTATAACAGATGCAAGCTTGTCCTGTTTGGTGGAGATATTTAATAAAATAAGTAGAAATCTACTAAAAGTTTCATTTGCTTATATTGCCATCCTGAGATAATCGTCTCCATGCTCCAAATCCATTTTAAAGCCATTTCAAAGGCATTTTGCGCATACATGAAATGAACACATTTTTCTCCAAAACTATAACACATGCAAGCTTGTCCTGTTTGGTGGAGATGATATTTAATAAAATAAGTAGAAATCCACTAAAAGTTTTGTTTGGTTATCTTGCAATCCCGAGATAATCGTCTCCATGCTCCAAATCCATTTTAAAGCCATTTTAAAGGCATTTCGCGCATACATGAAATGAACACATTTTTCTCCAAAACTATAACAGATGCAAGCTTGTCCTGTTTGGTGGAGATGATATTTAATAAAATAAGTAGAAATCCACTAAAAGTTTTGTTTGGTTATCTTGCAATCCCGAGATAATCGTCTCCATGCTCCAAATCCATTTTAAAGCCATTTTTAAGGCATTTCGCGCATACATGAAATGAACACATTTTTCTCCAAAACTATAACAGATGCAAGCTTGTCCTGTTTGGTGGAGATAATATTTAATAAAATAAGTAGAAATCTACTAAAAGTTTCATTTGTTTATATTGCCATCCTGAGATAATCGTCTCCATGCTCCAAATCCATTTTAAAGCCATTTCAAAGGCATTTTGCGCATACATGAAATGAACACATTTTTCTCCAAAACTATAACACATGCAAGCTTGTCCTGTTTGGTGGAGATGATATTTAATAAAATAAGTAGAAATCCACTAAAAGTTTTGTTTGGTTATCTTGCAATCCCGAGATAATCGTCTCCATGCTCCAAATCCATTTTAAAGCCATTTTTAAGGCATTTCGCGCATACATGAAATGAACACATTTTTCTCCAAAACTATAACAGATGCAAGCTTGTCCTGTTTGGTGGAGATGATATTTAATAAAATAAGTAGAAATCCACTAAAAGTTTTGTTTGGTTATCTTGCAATCCCGAGATAATCGTCTCCATGCTCCAAATCCATTTTAAAGCCATTTTTAAGGCATTTCGCGCATACATGAAATGAACACATTTTTCTCCAAAACTATAACAGATGCAAGCTTGTCCTGTTTGGTGGAGATGATATTTAATAAAATAAGTAGAAATCCACTAAAAGTTTTGTTTGGTTATCTTGCAATCCCGAGATAATCGTCTCCATGCTCCAAATCCATTTTAAAGCCATTTTTAAGGCATTTCGCGCATACATGAAATGAACACATTTTTCTCCGAAACTATAACAGATGCAAGCTTGTCCTGTTTGGTGGAGATAATATTTAATAAAATAAGTAGAAATCTACTAAAAGTTTCGTTTGCTTATATTGCCATCCTGAGATAATCGTCTCCATGCTCCAAATCCATTTTAAAGCCATTTCAAAGGCATTTTGCGCATACATGAAATGAACACATTTTTCTCCAAAACTATAACACATGCAAGCTTGTCCTGTTTGGTGGAGATGATATTTAATAAAATAAGTAGAAATCCACTAAAAGTTTTGTTTGGTTATCTTGCAATCCCGAGATAATCGTCTCCATGCTCCAAATCCATTTTAAAGCCATTTTTAAGGCATTTCGCGCATACATGAAATGAACACATTTTTCTCCAAAACTATAACAGATGCAAGCTTGTCCTGTTTGGTGGAGATGATATTTAATAAAATAAGTAGAAATCCACTAAAAGTTTTGTTTGGTTATCTTGCAATCCCGAGATAATCGTCTCCATGCTCCAAATCCATTTTAAAGCCATTTTTAAGGCATTTCGCGCATACATGAAATGAACACATTTTTCTCCAAAACTATAACAGATGCAAGCTTGTCCTGTTTGGTGGAGATAATATTTAATAAAATAAGTAGAAATCTACTAAAAGTTTCGTTTGTTTATATTGCCATCCTGAGATAATCGTCTCCATGCTCCAAATCCATTTTAAAGCCATTTCAAAGGCATTTTGCGCATACATGAAATGAACACATTTTTCTCCAAAACTATAACACATGCAAGCTTGTCCTGTTTGGTGGAGATGATATTTAATAAAATAAGTAGAAATCCACTAAACGTTTTGTTTGGTTATCTTGCAATCCCGAGATAATCGTCTCCATGCTCCAAATCCATTTTAAAGCCATTTTTAAGGCATTTCGCGCATACATGAAATGAACACATTTTTCTCCAAAACTATAACAGATGCAAGCTTGTCCTGTTTGGTGGAGATGATATTTAATAAAATAAGTAGAAATCCACTAAAAGTTTTGTTTGGTTATCTTGCAATCCCGAGATAATCGTCTCCATGCTCCAAATCCATTTTAAAGCCATTTTTAAGGCATTTCGCGCATACATGAAATGAACACATTTTTCTCCAAAACTATAACAGATGCAAGCTTGTCCTGTTTGGTGGAGATAATATTTAATAAAATAAGTAGAAATCTACTAAAAGTTTCGTTTGTTTATATTGCCATCCTGAGATAATCGTCTCCATGCTCCAAATCCATTTTAAAGCCATTTCAAAGGCATTTTGCGCATACATGAAATGAACACATTTTTCTCCAAAACTATAACACATGCAAGCTTGTCCTGTTTGGTGGAGATGATATTTAATAAAATAAGTAGAAATCCACTAAAAGTTTTGTTTGGTTATCTTGCAATCCCGAGATAATCGTCTCCATGCTCCAAATCCATTTTAAAGCCATTTTTAAGGCATTTCGCGCATACATGAAATGAACACATTTTTCTCCAAAACTATAACAGATGCAAGCTTGTCCTGTTTGGTGGAGATGATATTTAATAAAATAAGTAGAAATCCACTAAAAGTTTTGTTTGGTTATCTTGCAATCCCGAGATAATCGTCTCCATGCTCCAAATCCATTTTAAAGCCATTTTTAAGGCATTTCGCGCATACATGAAATGAACACATTTTTCTCCAAAACTATAACAGATGCAAGCTTGTCCTGTTTGGTGGAGATGATATTTAATAAAATAAGTAGAAATCCACTATAAGTTTTGTTTGGTTATCTTGCAATCCCGAGATAATCGTCTCCATGCTCCAAATCCATTTTAAAGCCATTTTTAAGGCATTTCGCGCATACATGAAATGAACACATTTTTCTCCAAAACTATAACAGATGCAAGCTTGTCCTGTTTGGTGGAGATGATATTTAATAAAATAAGTAGAAATCCACTAAAAGTTTTGTTTGGTTATCTTGCAATCCCGAGATAATCGTCTCCATGCTCCAAATCCATTTTAAAGCCATTTCAAAGGCATTTTGCGCATACATGAAATGAACACATTTTTCTCCAAAACTATAACACATGCAAGCTTGTCCTGTTTGGTGGAGATGATATTTAATAAAATAAGTAGAAATCCACTAAACGTTTTGTTTGGTTATCTTGCAATCCCGAGATAATCGTCTCCATGCTCCAAATCCATTTTAAAGCCATTTTTAAGGCATTTCGCGCATACATGAAATGAACACATTTTTCTCCAAAACTATAACAGATGCAAGCTTGTCCTGTTTGGTGGAGATAATATTTAATAAAATAAGTAGAAATCTACTAAAAGTTTCGTTTGTTTATATTGCCATCCTGAGATAATCGTCTCCATGCTCCAAATCCATTTTAAAGCCATTTCAAAGGCATTTTGCGCATACATGAAATGAACACATTTTTCTCCAAAACTATAACACATGCAAGCTTGTCCTGTTTGGTGGAGATGATATTTAATAAAATAAGTAGAAATCCACTAAAAGTTTTGTTTGGTTATCTTGCAATCCCGAGATAATCGTCTCCATGCTCCAAATCCATTTTAAAGCCATTTTTAAGGCATTTCGCGCATACATGAAATGAACACATTTTTCTCCAAAACTATAACAGATGCAAGCTTGTCCTGTTTGGTGGAGATGATATTTAATAAAATAAGTAGAAATCCACTAAAAGTTTTGTTTGGTTATCTTGCAATCCCGAGATAATCGTCTCCATGCTCCAAATCCATTTTAAAGCCATTTTTAAGGCATTTCGCGCATACATGAAATGAACACATTTTTCTCCAAAACAATAACAGATGCAAGCTTGTCCTGTTTGGTGGAGATGATATTTAATAAAATAAGTAGAAATCCACTAAAAGTTTTGTTTGGTTATCTTGCAATCCCGAGATAATCGTCTCCATGCTCCAAATCCATTTTAAAGTCATTTTTAAGGCATTTCGCGCATACATGAAATGAACACATTTTTCTCCAAAACTATAACAGATGCAAGCTTGTCCTGTTTGGTGGAGATGATATTTAATAAAATAAGTAGAAATCCACTAAAAGTTTTGTTTGGTTATCTTGCAATCCCGAGATAATCGTCTCCATGCTCCAAATCCATTTTAAAGCCATTTTTAAGGCATTTCGCGCATACATGAAATGAACACATTTTTCTCCAAAACTATAACAGATGCAAGCTTGTCCTGTTTGGTGGAGATAATATTTAATAAAATAAGTAGAAATCTACTAAAAGTTTCGTTTGTTTATATTGCCATCCTGAGATAATCGTCTCCATGCTCCAAATCCATTTTAAAGCCATTTCAAAGGCATTTTGCGCATACATGAAATGAACACATTTTTCTCCAAAACTATAACACATGCAAGCTTGTCCTGTTTGGTGGAGATGATATTTAATAAAATAAGTAGAAATCCACTAAAAGTTTCGTTTGGTTATCTTGCAATCCCGAGATAATCGTCTCCATGCTCCAAATCCATTTTAAAGCCATTTTTAAGGCATTTCGCGCATACATGAAATGAACACATTTTTCTCCAAAACTATAACAGATGCAAGCTTGTCCTGTTTGGTGGAGATGATATTTAATAAAATAAGTAGAAATCCACTAAAAGTTTTGTTTGGTTATCTTGCAATCCCGAGATAATCGTCTCCATGCTCCAAATCCATTTTAAAGCCATTTTTAAGGCATTTCGCGCATACATGAAATGAACACATTTTTCTCCAAAACTATAACAGATGCAAGCTTGTCCTGTTTGGTGGAGATGATATTTAATAAAATAAGTAGAAATCCACTAAAAGTTTTGTTTGGTTATCTTGCAATCCCGAGATAATCGTCTCCATGCTCCAAATCCATTTTAAAGTCATTTTTAAGGCATTTCGCGCATACATGAAATGAACACATTTTTCTCCAAAACTATAACAGATGCAAGCTTGTCCTGTTTGGTGGAGATGATATTTAATAAAATAAGTAGAAATCCACTAAAAGTTTTGTTTGGTTATCTTGCAATCCCGAGATAATCGTCTCCATGCTCCAAATCCATTTTAAAGCCATTTCAAAGGCATTTTGCGCATACATGAAATGAACACATTTTTCTCCAAAACTATAACACATGCAAGCTTGTCCTGTTTGGTGGAGATGATATTTAATAAAATAAGTAGAAATCCACTAAAAGTTTTGTTTGGTTATCTTGCAATCCCGAGATAATCGTCTCCATGCTCCAAATCCATTTTAAAGCCATTTTTAAGGCATTTCGCGCATACATGAAATGAACACATTTTTCTCCAAAACTATAACAGATGCAAGCTTGTCCTGTTTGGTGGAGATGATATTTAATAAAATAAGTAGAAATCCACTAAAAGTTTTGTTTGGTTATCTTGCAATCCCGAGATAATCGTCTCCATGCTCCAAATCCATTTTAAAGTCATTTTTAAGGCATTTCGCGCATACATGAAATGAACACATTTTTCTCCAAAACTATAACAGATGCAAGCTTGTCCTGTTTGGTGGAGATGATATTTAATAAAATAAGTAGAAATCCACTAAAAGTTTTGTTTGGTTATCTTGCAATCCCGAGATAATCGTCTCCATGCTCCAAATCCATTTTAAAGCCATTTCAAAGGCATTTTGCGCATACATGAAATGAACACATTTTTCTCCAAAACTATAACACATGCAAGCTTGTCCTGTTTGGTGGAGATGATATTTAATAAAATAAGTAGAAATCCACTAAAAGTTTTGTTTGGTTATCTTGCAATCCCGAGATAATCGTCTCCATGCTCCAAATCCATTTTAAAGCCATTTTTAAGGCATTTCGCGCATACATGAAATGAACACATTTTTCTCCAAAACTATAACAGATGCAAGCTTGTCCTGTTTGGTGGAGATGATATTTAATAAAATAAGTAGAAATCCACTAAAAGTTTTGTTTGGTTATCTTGCAATCCCGAGATAATCGTCTCCATGCTCCAAATCCATTTTAAAGCCATTTTTAAGGCATTTCGCGCATACATGAAATGAACACATTTGTCTCCAAAACTATAACAGATGCAAGCTTGTCCTGTTTGGTGGAGATGATATTTAATAAAATAAGTAGAAATCCACTAAAAGTTTTGTTTGGTTATCTTGCAATCCCGAGATAATCGTCTCCATGCTCCAAATCCATTTTAAAGCCATTTTTAAGGCATTTCGCGCATACATGAAATGAACACATTTTTCTCCAAAACTATAACAGATGCAAGCTTGTCCTGTTTGGTGGAGATGATATTTAATAAAATAAGTAGAAATCCACTAAAAGTTTTGTTTGGTTATATTGCAATCCCGAGATAATCGTCTCCATGCTCCAAATCCATTTTAAAGCCATTTTTAAGGCATTTCGCGCATACATGAAATGAACACATTTTTCTCCAAAACTATAACAGATGCAAGCTTGTCCTGTTTGGTGGAGATGATATTTAATAAAATAAGTAGAAATCCACTAAAAGTTTTGTTTGGTTATCTTGCAATCCCGAGATAATCGTCTCCATGCTCCAAATCTATTTTAAAGCCATTTTTAAGGCATTTCGCGCATACATGAAATGAACACATTTTTCTCCAAAACTATAACAGATGCAAGCTTGTCCTGTTTGGTGGAGATGATATTTAATAAAATAAGTAGAAATCCACTAAAAGTTTTGTTTGGTTATCTTGCAATCCCGAGATAATCGTCTCCATGCTCCAAATCCATTTTAAAGCCATTTTTAAGGCATTTCGCGCATACATGAAATGAACACATTTTTCTCCAAAACTATAACAGATGCAAGCTTGTCCTGTTTGGTGGAGATAATATTTAATAAAATAAGTAGAAATCTACTAAAAGTTTCGTTTGTTTATATTGCCATCCTGAGATAATCGTCTCCATGCTCCAAATCCATTTTAAAGCCATTTCAAAGGCATTTTGCGCATACATGAAATGAACACATTTTTCTCCAAAACTATAACACATGCAAGCTTGTCCTGTTTGGTGGAGATGATATTTAATAAAATAAGTAGAAATCCACTAAAAGTTTTGTTTGGTTATCTTGCAATCCCGAGATAATCGTCTCCATGCTCCAAATCCATTTTAAAGCCATTTTTAAGGCATTTCGCGCATACATGAAATGAACACATTTTTCTCCAAAACTATAACAGATGCAAGCTTGTCCTGTTTGGTGGAGATGATATTTAATAAAATAAGTAGAAATCCACTAAAAGTTTTGTTTGGTTATCTTGCAATCCCGAGATAATCGTCTCCATGCTCCAAATCTATTTTAAAGCCATTTTTAAGGCATTTCGCGCATACATGAAATGAACACATTTTTCTCCAAAACTATAACAGATGCAAGCTTGTCCTGTTTGGTGGAGATGATATTTAATAAAATAAGTAGAAATCCGCTAAAAGTTTTGTTTGGTTATCTTGCAATCCCGAGATAATCGTCTCCATGCTCCAAATCCATTTTAAAGCCATTTTTAAGGCATTTCGCGCATACATGAAATGAACACATTTTTCTCCAAAACTATAACAGATGCAAGCTTGTTCTGTTTGGTGGAGATGATATTTAATAAAATAAGTAGAAATCCACTAAAAGTTTTGTTTGGTTATCTTGCAATCCCGAGATAATCGTCTCCATGCTCCAAATCCATTTTAAAGCCATTTTTAAGGCATTTCGCGCATACATGAAATGAACACATTTTTCTCCAAAACTATAACAGATGCAAGCTTGTCCTGTTTGGTGGAGATGATATTTAATAAAATAAGTAGAAATCCACTAAAAGTTTTGTTTGGTTATCTTGCAATCCCGAGATAATCGTCTCCATGCTCCAAATCCATTTTAAAGCCATTTTTAAGGCATTTCGCGCATACATGAAATGAACACATTTTTCTCCAAAACTATAACAGATGCAAGCTTGTTCTGTTTGGTGGAGATAATATTTAATAAAATAAGTAGAAATCTACTAAAAGTTTCGTTTGTTTATATTGCCATCCTGAGATAATCGTCTCCATGCTCCAAATCCATTTTAAAGCCATTTCAAAGGCATTTTGCGCATACATGAAATGAACACATTTTTCTCCAAAACTATAACACATGCAAGCTTGTCCTGTTTGGTGGAGATGATATTTAATAAAATAAGTAGAAATCCACTAAAAGTTTTGTTTGGTTATCTTGCAATCCCGAGATAATCGTCTCCATGCTCCAAATCCATTTTAAAGCCATTTTTAAGGCATTTCGCGCATACATGAAATGAACACATTTTTCTCCAAAACTATAACAGATGCAAGCTTGTCCTGTTTGGTGGAGATGATATTTAATAAAATAAGTAGAAATCCACTAAAAGTTTTGTTTGGTTATCTTGCAATCCCGAGATAATCGTCTCCATGCTCCAAATCTATTTTAAAGCCATTTTTAAGGCATTTCGCGCATACATGAAATGAACACATTTTTCTCCAAAACTATAACAGATGCAAGCTTGTCCTGTTTGGTGGAGATGATATTTAATAAAATAAGTAGAAATCCGCTAAAAGTTTTGTTTGGTTATCTTGCAATCCCGAGATAATCGTCTCCATGCTCCAAATCCATTTTAAAGCCATTTTTAAGGCATTTCGCGCATACATGAAATGAACACATTTTTCTCCAAAACTATAACAGATGCAAGCTTGTTCTGTTTGGTGGAGATGATATTTAATAAAATAAGTAGAAATCCACTAAAAGTTTTGTTTGGTTATCTTGCAATCCCGAGATAATCGTCTCCATGCTCCAAATCCATTTTAAAGCCATTTTTAAGGCATTTCGCGCATACATGAAATGAACACATTTTTCTCCAAAACTATAACAGATGCAAGCTTGTCCTGTTTGGTGGAGATGATATTTAATAAAATAAGTAGAAATCCACTAAAAGTTTTGTTTGGTTATCTTGCAATCCCGAGATAATCGTCTCCATGCTCCAAATCCATTTTAAAGCCATTTTTAAGGCATTTCGCGCATACATGAAATGAACACATTTTTCTCCAAAACTATAACAGATGCAAGCTTGTCCTGTTTGGTGGAGATAATATTTAATAAAATAAGTAGAAATCTACTAAAAGTTTCGTTTGTTTATATTGCCATCCTGAGATAATCGTCTCCATGCTCCAAATCCATTTTAAAGCCATTTCAAAGGCATTTTGCGCATACATGAAATGAACACATTTTTCTCCAAAACTATAACAGATGCAAGCTTGTCCTGTTTGGTGGAGATAATATTTAATAAAATAAGTAGAAATCTACTAAAAGTTTCGTTTGTTTATATTGCCATCCTGAGATAATCGTCTCCATGCTCCAAATCCATTTTAAAGCCATTTCAAAGGCATTTTGCGCATACATGAAATGAACACATTTTTCTCCAAAACTATAACAGATGCAAGCTTGTCCTGTTTGGTGGAGATGATATTTAATAAAATAAGTAGAAATCCACTAAAAGTTTTGTTTGGTTATCTTGCAATCCCGAGATAATCGTCTCCATGCTCCAAATCCATTTTAAAGCCATTTTTAAGGCATTTCGCGCATACATGAAATGAACACATTTGTCTCCAAAACTATAACAGATGCAAGCTTGTCCTGTTTGGTGGAGATGATATTTAATAAAATAAGTAGAAATCCACTAAAAGTTTTGTTTGGTTATCTTGCAATCCCGAGATAATCGTCTCCATGCTCCAAATCCATTTTAAAGCCATTTTTAAGGCATTTCGCGCATACATGAAATGAACACATTTTTCTCCAAAACTATAACAGATGCAAGCTTGTCCTGTTTGGTGGAGATGATATTTAATAAAATAAGTAGAAATCCACTAAAAGTTTTGTTTGGTTATATTGCAATCCCGAGATAATCGTCTCCATGCTCCAAATCCATTTTAAAGCCATTTTTAAGGCATTTCGCGCATACATGAAATGAACACATTTTTCTCCAAAACTATAACAGATGCAAGCTTGTCCTGTTTGGTGGAGATGATATTTAATAAAATAAGTAGAAATCCACTAAAAGTTTTGTTTGGTTATCTTGCAATCCCGAGATAATCGTCTCCATGCTCCAAATCTATTTTAAAGCCATTTTTAAGGCATTTCGCGCATACATGAAATGAACACATTTTTCTCCAAAACTATAACAGATGCAAGCTTGTCCTGTTTGGTGGAGATGATATTTAATAAAATAAGTAGAAATCCACTAAAAGTTTTGTTTGGTTATCTTGCAATCCCGAGATAATCGTCTCCATGCTCCAAATCCATTTTAAAGCCATTTTTAAGGCATTTCGCGCATACATGAAATGAACACATTTTTCTCCAAAACTATAACAGATGCAAGCTTGTCCTGTTTGGTGGAGATAATATTTAATAAAATAAGTAGAAATCTACTAAAAGTTTCGTTTGTTTATATTGCCATCCTGAGATAATCGTCTCCATGCTCCAAATCCATTTTAAAGCCATTTCAAAGGCATTTTGCGCATACATGAAATGAACACATTTTTCTCCAAAACTATAACACATGCAAGCTTGTCCTGTTTGGTGGAGATGATATTTAATAAAATAAGTAGAAATCCACTAAAAGTTTTGTTTGGTTATCTTGCAATCCCGAGATAATCGTCTCCATGCTCCAAATCCATTTTAAAGCCATTTTTAAGGCATTTCGCGCATACATGAAATGAACACATTTTTCTCCAAAACTATAACAGATGCAAGCTTGTCCTGTTTGGTGGAGATGATATTTAATAAAATAAGTAGAAATCCACTAAAAGTTTTGTTTGGTTATCTTGCAATCCCGAGATAATCGTCTCCATGCTCCAAATCTATTTTAAAGCCATTTTTAAGGCATTTCGCGCATACATGAAATGAACACATTTTTCTCCAAAACTATAACAGATGCAAGCTTGTCCTGTTTGGTGGAGATGATATTTAATAAAATAAGTAGAAATCCGCTAAAAGTTTTGTTTGGTTATCTTGCAATCCCGAGATAATCGTCTCCATGCTCTAAATCCATTTTAAAGCCATTTTTAAGGCATTTCGCGCATACATGAAATGAACACATTTTTCTCCAAAACTATAACAGATGCAAGCTTGTCCTGTTTGGTGGAGATGATATTTAATAAAATAAGTAGAAATCCACTAAAAGTTTTGTTTGGTTATCTTGCAATCCCGAGATAATCGTCTCCATGCTCCAAATCCATTTTAAAGCCATTTTTAAGGCATTTCGCGCATACATGAAATGAACACATTTTTCTCCAAAACTATAACAGATGCAAGCTTGTCCTGTTTGGTGGAGATGATATTTAATAAAATAAGTAGAAATCCACTAAAAGTTTTGTTTGGTTATCTTGCAATCCCGAGATAATCGTCTCCATGCTCCAAATCCATTTTAAAGCCATTTTTAAGGCATTTCGCGCATACATGAAATGAACACATTTTTCTCCAAAACTATAACAGATGCAAGCTTGTCCTGTTTGGTGGAGATGATATTTAATAAAATAAGTAGAAATCCACTAAAAGTTTTGTTTGGTTATCTTGCAATCCCGAGATAATCGTCTCCATGCTCCAAATCTATTTTAAAGCCATTTTTAAGGCATTTCGCGCATACATGAAATGAACACATTTTTCTCCAAAACTATAACAGATGCAAGCTTGTCCTGTTTGGTGGAGATGATATTTAATAAAATAAGTAGAAATCCGCTAAAAGTTTTGTTTGGTTATCTTGCAATCCCGAGATAATCGTCTCCATGCTCCAAATCCATTTTAAAGCCATTTTTAAGGCATTTCGCGCATACATGAAATGAACACATTTTTCTCCAAAACTATAACAGATGCAAGCTTGTTCTGTTTGGTGGAGATGATATTTAATAAAATAAGTAGAAATCCACTAAAAGTTTTGTTTGGTTATCTTGCAATCCCGAGATAATCGTCTCCATGCTCCAAATCCATTTTAAAGCCATTTTTAAGGCATTTCGCGCATACATGAAATGAACACATTTTTCTCCAAAACTATAACAGATGCAAGCTTGTCCTGTTTGGTGGAGATGATATTTAATAAAATAAGTAGAAATCCACTAAAAGTTTTGTTTGGTTATCTTGCAATCCCGAGATAATCGTCTCCATGCTCCAAATCCATTTTAAAGCCATTTTTAAGGCATTTCGCGCATACATGAAATGAACACATTTTTCTCCAAAACTATAACAGATGCAAGCTTGTCCTGTTTGGTGGAGATAATATTTAATAAAATAAGTAGAAATCTACTAAAAGTTTCGTTTGTTTATATTGCCATCCTGAGATAATCGTCTCCATGCTCCAAATCCATTTTAAAGCCATTTCAAAGGCATTTTGCGCATACATGAAATGAACACATTTTTCTCCAAAACTATAACAGATGCAAGCTTGTCCTGTTTGGTGGAGATAATATTTAATAAAATAAGTAGAAATCTACTAAAAGTTTCGTTTGTTTATATTGCCATCCTGAGATAATCGTCTCCATGCTCCAAATCCATTTTAAAGCCATTTCAAAGGCATTTTGCGCATACATGAAATGAACACATTTTTCTCCAAAACTATAACAGATGCAAGCTTGTCCTGTTTGGTGGAGATGATATTTAATAAAATAAGTAGAAATCCACTAAAAGTTTTGTTTGGTTATCTTGCAATCCCGAGATAATCGTCTCCATGCTCCAAATCCATTTTAAAGCCATTTTTAAGGCATTTCGCGCATACATGAAATGAACACATTTGTCTCCAAAACTATAACAGATGCAAGCTTGTCCTGTTTGGTGGAGATGATATTTAATAAAATAAGTAGAAATCCACTAAAAGTTTTGTTTGGTTATCTTGCAATCCCGAGATAATCGTCTCCATGCTCCAAATCCATTTTAAAGCCATTTTTAAGGCATTTCGCGCATACATGAAATGAACACATTTTTCTCCAAAACTATAACAGATGCAAGCTTGTCCTGTTTGGTGGAGATGATATTTAATAAAATAAGTAGAAATCCACTAAAAGTTTTGTTTGGTTATATTGCAATCCCGAGATAATCGTCTCCATGCTCCAAATCCATTTTAAAGCCATTTTTAAGGCATTTCGCGCATACATGAAATGAACACATTTTTCTCCAAAACTATAACAGATGCAAGCTTGTCCTGATTGGTGGAGATGATATTTAATAAAATAAGTAGAAATCCACTAAAAGTTTTGTTTGGTTATCTTGCAATCCCGAGATAATCGTCTCCATGCTCCAAATCTATTTTAAAGCCATTTTTAAGGCATTTCGCGCATACATGAAATGAACACATTTTTCTCCAAAACTATAACAGATGCAAGCTTGTCCTGTTTGGTGGAGATGATATTTAATAAAATAAGTAGAAATCCACTAAAAGTTTTGTTTGGTTATCTTGCAATCCCGAGATAATCGTCTCCATGCTCCAAATCCATTTTAAAGCCATTTTTAAGGCATTTCGCGCATACATGAAATGAACACATTTTTCTCCAAAACTATAACAGATGCAAGCTTGTCCTGTTTGGTGGAGATAATATTTAATAAAATAAGTAGAAATCTACTAAAAGTTTCGTTTGTTTATATTGCCATCCTGAGATAATCGTCTCCATGCTCCAAATCCATTTTAAAGCCATTTCAAAGGCATTTTGCGCATACATGAAATGAACACATTTTTCTCCAAAACTATAACACATGCAAGCTTGTCCTGTTTGGTGGAGATGATATTTAATAAAATAAGTAGAAATCCACTAAAAGTTTTGTTTGGTTATCTTGCAATCCCGAGATAATCGTCTCCATGCTCCAAATCCATTTTAAAGCCATTTTTAAGGCATTTCGCGCATACATGAAATGAACACATTTTTCTCCAAAACTATAACAGATGCAAGCTTGTCCTGTTTGGTGGAGATGATATTTAATAAAATAAGTAGAAATCCACTAAAAGTTTTGTTTGGTTATCTTGCAATCCCGAGATAATCGTCTCCATGTTCCAAATCTATTTTAAAGCCATTTTTAAGGCATTTCGCGCATACATGAAATGAACACATTTTTCTCCAAAACTATAACAGATGCAAGCTTGTCCTGTTTGGTGGAGATGATATTTAATAAAATAAGTAGAAATCCGCTAAAAGTTTTGTTTGGTTATCTTGCAATCCCGAGATAATCGTCTCCATGCTCCAAATCCATTTTAAAGCCATTTTTAAGGCATTTCGCGCATACATGAAATGAACACATTTTTCTCCAAAACTATAACAGATGCAAGCTTGTCCTGTTTGGTGGAGATGATATTTAATAAAATAAGTAGAAATCCACTAAAAGTTTTGTTTGGTTATCTTGCAATCCCGAGATAATCGTCTCCATGCTCCAAATCCATTTTAAAGCCATTTTTAAGGCATTTCGCGCATACATGAAATGAACACATTTTTCTCCAAAACTATAACAGATGCAAGCTTGTCCTGTTTGGTGGAGATGATATTTAATAAAATAAGTAGAAATCCACTAAAAGTTTTGTTTGGTTATCTTGCAATCCCGAGATAATCGTCTCCATGCTCCAAATCCATTTTAAAGCCATTTTTAAGGCATTTCGCGCATACATGAAATGAACACATTTTTCTCCAAAACTATAACAGATGCAAGCTTGTCCTGTTTGGTGGAGATAATATTTAATAAAATAAGTAGAAATCTACTAAAAGTTTCGTTTGTTTATATTGCCATCCTGAGATAATCGTCTCCATGCTCCAAATCCATTTTAAAGCCATTTCAAAGGCATTTTGCGCATACATGAAATGAACACATTTTTCTCCAAAACTATAACACATGCAAGCTTGTCCTGTTTGGTGGAGATGATATTTAATAAAATAAGTAGAAATCCACTAAAAGTTTTGTTTGGTTATCTTGCAATCCCGAGATAATCGTCTCCATGCTCCAAATCCATTTTAAAGCCATTTTTAAGGCATTTCGCGCATACATGAAATGAACACATTTTTCTCCAAAACTATAACAGATGCAAGCTTGTCCTGTTTGGTGGAGATGATATTTAATAAAATAAGTAGAAATCCACTAAAAGTTTTGTTTGGTTATCTTGCAATCCCGAGATAATCGTCTCCATGCTCCAAATCCATTTTAAAGCCTTTTTTAAGGCATTTTGCGCATACATGAAATGAACACATTTTTCTCCAAAACTATAACAGATGCAAGCTTGTCCTGTTTGGTGGAGATGATATTTAATAAAATAAGTAGAAATCCACAAAAAGTTTTGTTTGGTTATCTTGCAATCCCGAGATAATCGTCTCCATGCTCCAAATCCATTTTAAAGCCATTTTTAAGGCATTTCGCGCATACATGAAATGAACACATTTTTCTCCAAAACTATAACAGATGCAAGCTTGTCCTGTTTGGATGAGATGATATTTAATAAAATAAGTAGAAATCCACTAAAAGTTTTGTTTGGTTATCTTGCAATCCCGAGATAATCGTCTCCATGCTCCAAATCCATTTTAAAGCCATTTTTAAGGCATTTCGCGCATACATGAAATGAACACATTTTTCTCCAAAACTATAACAGATGCAAGCTTGTCCTGTTTGGTGGAGATAATATTTAATAAAATAAGTAGAAATCTACTAAAAGTTTCGTTTGTTTATATTGCCATCCTGAGATAATCGTCTCCATGCTCCAAATCCATTTTAAAGCCATTTTTAAGGCATTTCGCGCATACATGAAATGAACACATTTTTCTCCAAAACTATAACAGATGCAAGCTTGTCCTGTTTGGTGGAGATGATATTTAATAAAATAAGTAGAAATCCACTAAAAGTTTTGTTTGGTTATCTTGCAATCCCGAGATAATCGTCTCCATGCTCCAAATCCATTTTAAAGCCATTTTTAAGGCATTTCGCGCATACATGAAATGAACACATTTTTCTCCAAAACTATAACAGATGCAAGCTTGTCCTGTTTGGTGGAGATGATATTTAATAAAATAAGTAGAAATCCACTAAAAGTTTTGTTTGGTTATATTGCAATCCCGAGATAATCGTCTCCATGCTCCAAATCCATTTTAAAGCCATTTTTAAGGCATTTCGCGCATACATGAAATGAACACATTTTTCTCCAAAACTATAACAGATGCAAGCTTGTCCTGTTTGGTGGAGATGATATTTAATAAAATAAGTAGAAATCCACTAAAAGTTTTGTTTGGTTATCTTGCAATCCCGAGATAATCGTCTCCATGCTCCAAATCCATTTTAAAGCCATTTTTAAGGCATTTCGCGCATACATGAAATGAACACATTTTTCTCCAAAACTATAACAGATGCAAGCTTGTCCTGTTTGGTGGAGATGATATTTAATAAAATAAGTAGAAATCCACTAAAAGTTTTGTTTGGTTATCTTGCAATCCCGAGATAATCGTCTTCATGCTCCAAATCCATTTTAAAGCCATTTTTAAGGCATTTCGCGCATACATGAAATGAACACATTTTTCTCCAAAACTATAACAGATGCAAGCTTGTCCTGTTTGGTGGAGATGATATTTAATAAAATAAGTAGAAATCCACTAAAAGTTTTGTTTGGTTATCTTGCAATCCCGAGATAATCGTCTCCATGCTCCAAATCCATTTTAAAGCCATTTCAAAGGCATTTTGCGCATACATGAAATGAACACATTTTTCTCCAAAACTATAACACATGCAAGCTTGTCCTGTTTGGTGGAGATGATATTTAATAAAATAAGTAGAAATCCACTAAAAGTTTTGTTTGGTTATCTTGCAATCCCGAGATAATCGTCTCCATGCTCCAAATCCATTTTAAAGCCATTTTTAAGGCATTTCGCGCATACATGAAATGAACACATTTTTCTCCAAAACTATAACAGATGCAAGCTTGTCCTGTTTGGTGGAGATGATATTTAATAAAATAAGTAGAAATCCACTAAAAGTTTTGTTTGGTTATCTTGCAATCCCGAGATAATCGTCTCCATGCTCCAAATCCATTTTAAAGCCATTTTTAAGGCATTTCGCGCATACATGAAATGAACACATTTTTCTCCAAAACTATAACAGATGCAAGCTTGTCCTGTTTGGTGGAGATGATATTTAATAAAATAAGTAGAAATCCACTAAACGTTTTGTTTGGTTATCTTGCAATCCCGAGATAATCGTCTCCATGCTCCAAATCCATTTTAAAGCCATTTTTAAGGCATTTCGCGCATACATGAAATGAACACATTTTTCTCCAAAACTATAACAGATGCAAGCTTGTCCTGTTTGGTGGAGATGATATTTAATAAAATAAGTAGAAATCCACTAAAAGTTTTGTTTGGTTATATTGCAATCCCGAGATAATCGTCTCCATGCTCCAAATCCATTTTAAAGCCATTTTTAAGGCATTTCGCGCATACATGAAATGAACACATTTTTCTCCAAAACTATAACAGATGCAAGCTTGTCCTGTTTGGTGGAGATGATATTTAATAAAATAAGTAGAAATCCACTAAAAGTTTTGTTTGGTTATCTTGCAATCCCGAGATAATCGTCTCCATGCTCCAAATCCATTTTAAAGCCATTTTTAAGGCATTTCGCGCATACATGAAATGAACACATTTTTCTCCAAAACTATAACAGATGCAAGCTTGTCCTGTTTGGTGGAGATGATATTTAATAAAATAAGTAGAAATCCACTAAAAGTTTTGTTTGGTTATCTTGCAATCCCGAGATAATCGTCTCCATGCTCCAAATCCATTTTAAAGCCATTTTTAAGGCATTTCGCGCATACATGAAATGAACACATTTTTCTCCAAAACTATAACAGATGCAAGCTTGTCCTGTTTGGTGGAGATGATATTTAATAAAATAAGTAGAAATCCACTAAAAGTTTTGTTTGGTTATCTTGCAATCCCGAGATAATCGTCTCCATGCTCCAAATCCATTTTAAAGCCATTTTTAAGGCATTTCGCGCATACATGAAATGAACACATTTTTCTCCAAAACTATAACAGATGCAAGCTTGTCCTGTTTGGTGGAGATGATATTTAATAAAATAAGTAGAAATCCACTAAAAGTTTTGTTTGGTTATCTTGCAATCCCGAGATAATCGTCTCCATGCTCCAAATCCATTTTAAAGCCATTTTTAAGGCATTTCGCGCATACATGAAATGAACACATTTTTCTCCAAAACTATAACAGATGCAAGCTTGTCCTGTTTGGTGGAGATAATATTTAATAAAATAAGTAGAAATCTACTAAAAGTTTCGTTTGTTTATATTGCCATCCTGAGATAATCGTCTCCATGCTCCAAATCCATTTTAAAGCCATTTCAAAGGCATTTTGCGCATACATGAAATGAACACATTTTTCTCCAAAACTATAACACATGCAAGCTTGTCCTGTTTGGTGGAGATGATATTTAATAAAATAAGTAGAAATCCACTAAAAGTTTTGTTTGGTTATCTTGCAATCCCGAGATAATCGTCTCCATGCTCCAAATCCATTTTAAAGCCATTTTTAAGGCATTTCGCGCATACATGAAATGAACACATTTTTCTCCAAAACTATAACAGATGCAAGCTTGTCCTGTTTGGTGGAGATAATATTTAATAAAATAAGTAGAAATCTACTAAAAGTTTCGTTTGTTTATATTGCCATCCTGAGATAATCGTCTCCATGCTCCAAATCCATTTTAAAGCCATTTTTAAGGCATTTCGCGCATACATGAAATGAACACATTTTTCTCCAAAACTATAACAGATGCAAGCTTGTCCTGTTTGGTGGAGATGATATTTAATAAAATAAGTAGAAATCCACTAAAAGTTTTGTTTGGTTATCTTGCAATCCCGAGATAATCGTCTCCATGCTCCAAATCCATTTTAAAGCCATTTCAAAGGCATTTTGCGCATACATGAAATGAACACATTTTTCTCCAAAACTATAACAGATGCAAGCTTGTCCTGTTTGGTGGAGATGATATTTAATAAAATAAGTAGAAATCCACTAAAAGTTTTGTTTGGTTATCTTGCAATCCCGAGATAATCGTCTCCATGCTCCAAATCCATTTTAAAGCCATTTTTAAGGCATTTCGCGCATACATGAAATGAACACATTTTTCTCCAAAACTATAACACATGCAAGCTTGTCCTGTTTGGTGGAGATGATATTTAATAAAATAGGTAGAAATCCACTAAAAGTTTTGTTTGGTTATCTTGCAATCCCGAGATAATCGTCTCCATGCTCCAAATCCATTTTAAAGCCATTTTTAAGGCATTTCGCGCATACATGAAATGAACACATTTTTCTCCAAAACTATAACAGATGCAAGCTTGTCCTGTTTGGTGGAGATAATATTTAATAAAATAAGTAGAAATCTACTAAAAGTTTCGTTTGTTTATATTGCCATCCTGAGATAATCGTCTCCATGCTCCAAATCCATTTTAAAGCCATTTCAAAGGCATTTTGCGCATACATGAAATGAACACATTTTTCTCCAAAACTATAACACATGCAAGCTTGTCCTGTTTGGTGGAGATGATATTTAATAAAATAAGTAGAAATCCACTAAAAGTTTTGTTTGGTTATCTTGCAATCCCGAGATAATCGTCTCCATGCTCCAAATCCATTTTAAAGCCATTTTTAAGGCATTTCGCGCATACATGAAATGAACACATTTTTCTCCAAAACTATAACAGATGCAAGCTTGTCCTGTTTGGTGGAGATGATATTTAATAAAATAAGTAGAAATCCACTAAAAGTTTTGTTTGGTTATCTTGCAATCCCGAGATAATCGTCTCCATGCTCCAAATCCATTTTAAAGCCATTTTTAAGGCATTTCGCGCATACATGAAATGAACACATTTTTCTCCAAAACTATAACAGATGCAAGCTTGTCCTGTTTGGTGGAGATGATATTTAATAAAATAAGTAGAAATCCACTAAAAGTTTTGTTTGGTTATCTTGCAATCCCGAGATAATCGTCTCCATGCTCCAAATCCATTTTAAAGCCATTTTTAAGGCATTTCGCGCATACATGAAATGAACACATTTTTCTCCAAAACTATAACAGATGCAAGCTTGTCCTGTTTGGTGGAGATGATATTTAATAAAATAAGTAGAAATCCACTAAAAGTTTTGTTTGGTTATCTTGCAATCCTGAGATAATCGTCTCCATGCTCCAAATCCATTTTAAAGCCATTTCAAAGGCATTTTGCGCATACATGAAATGAACACATTTTTCTCCAAAACTATAACACATGCAAGCTTGTCCTGTTTGGTGGAGATGATATTTAATAAAATAAGTAGAAATCCACTAAAAGTTTTGTTTGGTTATCTTGCAATCCCGAGATAATCGTCTCCATGCTCCAAATCCATTTTAAAGCCATTTTTAAGGCATTTCGCGCATACATGAAATGAACACATTTTTCTCCAAAACTATAACAGATGCAAGCTTGTCCTGTTTGGTGGAGATGATATTTAATAAAATAAGTAGAAATCCACTAAAAGTTTTGTTTGGTTATCTTGCAATCCCGAGATAATCGTCTCCATGCTCCAAATCCATTTTAAAGCCATTTTTAAGGCATTTCGCGCATACATGAAATGAACACATTTTTCTCCAAAACTATAACAGATGCAAGCTTGTCCTGTTTGGTGGAGATGATATTTAATAAAATAAGTAGAAATCCACTAAACGTTTTGTTTGGTTATCTTGCAATCCCGAGATAATCGTCTCCATGCTCCAAATCCATTTTAAAGCCATTTTTAAGGCATTTCGCGCATACATGAAATGAACACATTTTTCTCCAAAACTATAACAGATGCAAGCTTGTCCTGTTTGGTGGAGATGATATTTAATAAAATAAGTAGAAATCCACTAAAAGTTTTGTTTGGTTATATTGCAATCCCGAGATAATCGTCTCCATGCTCCAAATCCATTTTAAAGCCATTTTTAAGGCATTTCGCGCATACATGAAATGAACACATTTTTCTCCAAAACTATAACAGATGCAAGCTTGTCCTGTTTGGTGGAGATGATATTTAATAAAATAAGTAGAAATCCACTAAAAGTTTTGTTTGGTTATCTTGCAATCCCGAGATAATCGTCTCCA
This sequence comes from Anomaloglossus baeobatrachus, assembly GCF_048569485.1. NCBI lineage: Eukaryota > Metazoa > Chordata > Amphibia > Anura > Aromobatidae > Anomaloglossus > Anomaloglossus baeobatrachus. The sequence goes on along the minus strand of NW_027441837.1, from coordinate 247,647 downwards.
TGCTCCAAATCCATTTTAAAGCCATTTTTAAGGCATTTCGCGCATACATGAAATGAACACATTTTTCTCCAAAACTATAACAGATGCAAGCTTGTCCTGTTTGGTGGAGATGATATTTAATAAAATAAGTAGAAATCCACTAAAAGTTTTGTTTGGTTATCTTGCAATCCCGAGATAATCGTCCCCATGCTCCAAATCCATTTTAAAGCCATTTTTAAGGCATTTCGCGCATACATGAAATGAACACATTGTTCTCCAAAACTATAACAGATGCAAGCTTGTCCTGTTTGGTGGAGATGATATTTAATAAAATAAGTAGAAATCCACTAAAAGTTTTGTTTGGTTATCTTGCAATCCCGAGATAATCATCTCCATGCTCCAAATCCATTTTAAAGCCATTTTTAAGGCATTTCGCGCATACATGAAATTAACACATTTTTCTCCAAAACTATAACAGATGCAAGCTTGTCCTGTTTGGTGGAGATAATATTTAATAAAATAAGTAGAAATCTACTAAAAGTTTCGTTTGTTTATATTGCCATCCTGAGATAATCGTCTCCATGCTCCAAATCCATTTTAAAGCCATTTCAAAGGCATTTTGCGCATACATGAAATGAACACATTTTTCTCCAAAACTATAACACATGCAAGCTTGTCCTGTTTGGTGGAGATGATATTTAATAAAATAAGTAGAAATCCACTAAAAGTTTTGTTTGGTTATCTTGCAATCCCGAGATAATCGTCTCCATGCTCCAAATCCATTTTAAAGCCATTTTTAAGGCATTTCGCGCATACATGAAATGAACACATTTTTCTCCAAAACTATAACAGATGCAAGCTTGTCCTGTTTGGTGGAGATGATATTTAATAAAATAAGTAGAAATCCACTAAAAGTTTTGTTTGGTTATCTTGCAATCCCGAGATAATCGTCTCCATGCTCCAAATCCATTTTAAAGCCATTTTTAAGGCATTTCGCGCATACATGAAATGAACACATTTTTCTCCAAAACTATAACAGATGCAAGCTTGTCCTGTTTGGTGGAGATAATATTTAATAAAATAAGTAGAAATCTACTAAAAGTTTCGTTTGTTTATATTGCCATCCTGAGATAATCGTCTCCATGCTCCAAATCCATTTTAAAGCCATTTCAAAGGCATTTTGCGCATACATGAAATGAACACATTTTTCTCCAAAACTATAACACATGCAAGCTTGTCCTGTTTGGTGGAGATGATATTTAATAAAATAAGTAGAAATCCACTAAAAGTTTTGTTTGGTTATCTTGCAATCCCGAGATAATCGTCTCCATGCTCCAAATCCATTTTAAAGCCATTTTTAAGGCATTTCGCGCATACATGAAATGAACACATTTTTCTCCAAAACTATAACAGATGCAAGCTTGTCCTGTTTGGTGGAGATGATATTTAATAAAATAAGTAGAAATCCACTAAAAGTTTTGTTTGGTTATCTTGCAATCCCGAGATAATCGTCTCCATGCTCCAAATCCATTTTAAAGCCATTTTTAAGGCATTTCGCGCATACATGAAATGAACACATTTTTCTCCAAAACTATAACAGATGCAAGCTTGTCCTGTTTGGTGGAGATGATATTTAATAAAATAAGTAGAAATCCACTAAAAGTTTTGTTTGGTTATCTTGCAATCCCGAGATAATCGTCTCCATGCTCCAAATCCATTTTAAAGCCATTTTTAAGGCATTTCGCGCATACATGAAATGAACACATTTTTCTCCAAAACTATAACACATGCAAGCTTGTCCTGTTTGGTGGAGATGATATTTAATAAAATAGGTAGAAATCCACTAAAAGTTTTGTTTGGTTATCTTGCAATCCCGAGATAATCGTCTCCATGCTCCAAATCCATTTTAAAGCCATTTTTAAGGCATTTCGCGCATACATGAAATGAACACATTTTTCTCCAAAACTATAACAGATGCAAGCTTGTCCTGTTTGGTGGAGATGATATTTAATAAAATAAGTAGAAATCCACTAAAAGTTTTGTTTGGTTATCTTGCAATCCCGAGATAATCGTCTCCATGCTCCAAATCCATTTTAAAGCCATTTTTAAGGCATTTCGCGCATACATGAAATGAACACATTTTTCTCCAAAACTATAACAGATGCAAGCTTGTCCTGTTTGGTGGAGATAATATTTAAAAAAATAAGTAGAAATCTACTAAAAGTTTCGTTTGTTTATATTGCCATCCTGAGATAATCGTCTCCATGCTCCAAATCCATTTTAAAGCCATTTCAAAGGCATTTTGCGCATACATGAAATGAACACATTTTTCTCCAAAACTATAACAGATGCAAGCTTGTCCTGTTTGGTGGAGATGATATTTAATAAAATAAGTAGAAATCCACTAAAAGTTTTGTTTGGTTATCTTGCAATCCCGAGATAATCGTCTCCATGCTCCAAATCCATTTTAAAGCCATTTTTAAGGCATTTCGCGCATACATGAAATGAACACATTTTTCTCCAAAACTATAACAGATGCAAGCTTGTCCTGTTTGGTGGAGATGATATTTAATAAAATAAGTAGAAATCCACTAAAAGTTTTGTTTGGTTATCTTGCAATCCCGAGATAATCGTCTCCATGCTCCAAATCCATTTTAAAGCCATTTTTAAGGCATTTCGCGCATACATGAAATGAACACATTTTGCTCCAAAACTATAACAGATGCAAGCTTGTCCTGTTTGGTGGAGATGATATTTAATAAAATAAGTAGAAATCCACCAAAAGTTTTGTTTGGTTATCTTGCAATCCCGAGATAATCGTCTCCATGCTCCAAATCCATTTTAAAGCCATTTTTAAGGCATTTCGCGCATACATGAAATGAACACATTTTTCTCTAAAACTATAACAGATGCAAGCTTGTCCTGTTTGGTGGAGATGATATTTAATAAAATAAGTAGAAATCCACTAAAAGTTTTGTTTGGTTATATTGCAATCCCGAGATAATCGTCTCCATGCTCCAAATCCATTTTAAAGCCATTTTTAAGGCATTTCGCGCATACATGAAATGAACACATTTTTCTCCAAAACTATAACAGATGCAAGCTTGTCCTGTTTGGTGGAGATGATATTTAATAAAATAAGTAGAAATCCACTAAAAGTTTTGTTTGGTTATCTTGCAATCCCGAGATAATCGTCTCCATGCTCCAAATCCATTTTAAAGCCATTTTTAAGGCATTTCGCGCATACATGAAATGAACACATTTTTCTCCAAAACTATAACAGATGCAAGCTTGTCCTGTTTGGTGGAGATGATATTTAATAAAATAAGTAGAAATCCACTAAAAGTTTTGTTTGGTTATCTTGCAATCCCGAGATAATCGTCTCCATGCTCCAAATCCATTTTAAAGCCATTTTTAAGGCATTTCGCGCATACATGAAATGAACACATTTTTCTCCAAAACTATAACAGATGCAAGCTTGTCCTGTTTGGTGGAGATGATATTTAATAAAATAAGTAGAAATCCACTAAAAGTTTTGTTTGGTTATCTTGCAATCCCGAGATAATCGTCTCCATGCTCCAAATCCATTTTAAAGCCATTTTTAAGGCATTTCGCGCATACATGAAATGAACACATTTTTCTCCAAAACTATAACAGATGCAAGCTTGTCCTGTTTGGTGGAGATGATATTTAATAAAATAAGTAGAAATCCACTAAAAGTTTTGTTTGGTTATCTTGCAATCCCGAGATAATCGTCTCCATGCTCCAAATCCATTTTAAAGCCATTTTTAAGGCATTTCGCGCATACATGAAATGAACACATTTTTCTCCAAAACTATAACAGATGCAAGCTTGTCCTGTTTGGTGGAGATAATATTTAATAAAATAAGTAGAAATCTACTAAAAGTTTCGTTTGTTTATATTGCCATCCTGAGATAATCGTCTCCATGCTCCAAATCCATTTTAAAGCCATTTCAAAGGCATTTTGCGCATACATGAAATGAACACATTTTTCTCCAAAACTATAACACATGCAAGCTTGTCCTGTTTGGTGGAGATGATATTTAATAAAATAAGTAGAAATCCACTAAAAGTTTTGTTTGGTTATCTTGCAATCCCGAGATAATCGTCTCCATGCTCCAAATCCATTTTAAAGCCATTTTTAAGGCATTTCGCGCATACATGAAATGAACACATTTTTCTCCAAAACTATAACAGATGCAAGCTTGTCCTGTTTGGTGGAGATGATATTTAATAAAATAAGTAGAAATCCACTAAAAGTTTTGTTTGGTTATCTTGCAATCCCGAGATAATCGTCTCCATGCTCCAAATCCATTTTAAAGCCATTTTTAAGGCATTTCGCGCATACATGAAATGAACACATTTTTCTCCAAAACTATAACAGATGCAAGCTTGTCCTGTTTGGTGGAGATGATATTTAATAAAATAAGTAGAAATCCACTAAAAGTTTTGTTTGGTTATCTTGCAATCCCGAGATAATCGTCTCCATGCTCCAAATCCATTTTAAAGCCATTTTTAAGGCATTTCGCGCATACATGAAATGAACACAGTTTTCTCCAAAACTATAACACATGCAAGCTTGTCCTGTTTGGTGGAGATGATATTTAATAAAATAGGTAGAAATCCACTAAAAGTTTTGTTTGGTTATCTTGCAATCCCGAGATAATCGTCTCCATGCTCCAAATCCATTTTAAAGCCATTTTTAAGGCATTTCGCGCATACATGAAATGAACACATTTTTCTCCAAAACTATAACAGATGCAAGCTTGTCCTGTTTGGTGGAGATGATATTTAATAAAATAAGTAGAAATCCACTAAAAGTTTTGTTTGGTTATCTTGCAATCCCGAGATAATCGTCTCCATGCTCCAAATCCATTTTAAAGCCATTTTTAAGGCATTTCGCGCATACATGAAATGAACACATTTTTCTCCAAAACTATAACAGATGCAAGCTTGTCCTGTTTGGTGGAGATAATATTTAATAAAATAAGTAGAAATCTACTAAAAGTTTCGTTTGTTTATATTGCCATCCTGAGATAATCGTCTCCATGCTCCAAATCCATTTTAAAGCCATTTCAAAGGCATTTTGCGCATACATGAAATGAACACATTTTTCTCCAAAACTATAACAGATGCAAGCTTGTCCTGTTTGGTGGAGATGATATTTAATAAAATAAGTAGAAATCCACTAAAAGTTTTGTTTGGTTATCTTGCAATCCCGAGATAATCGTCTCCATGCTCCAAATCCATTTTAAAGCCATTTTTAAGGCATTTCGCGCATACATGAAATGAACACATTTTTCTCCAAAACTATAACAGATGCAAGCTTGTCCTGTTTGGTGGAGATGATATTTAATAAAATAAGTAGAAATCCACTAAAAGTTTTGTTTGGTTATATTGCAATCCCGAGATAATCGTCTCCATGCTCCAAATCCATTTTAAAGCCATTTTTAAGGCATTTCGCGCATACATGAAATGAACACATTTTTCTCCAAAACTATAACAGATGCAAGCTTGTCCTGTTTGGTGGAGATGATATTTAATAAAATAAGTAGAAATCCACTAAAAGTTTTGTTTGGTTATCTTGCAATCCCGAGATAATCGTCTCCATGCTCCAAATCCATTTTAAAGCCATTTTTAAGGCATTTCGCGCATACATGAAATGAACACATTTTTCTCCAAAACTATAACAGATGCAAGCTTGTCCTGTTTGGTGGAGATGATATTTAATAAAATAAGTAGAAATCCACTAAAAGTTTTGTTTGGTTATCTTGCAATCCCGAGATAATCGTCTCCATGCTCCAAATCCATTTTAAAGCCATTTTTAAGGCATTTCGCGCATACATGAAATGAACACATTTTTCTCCAAAACTATAACAGATGCAAGCTTGTCCTGTTTGGTGGAGATGATATTTAATAAAATAAGTAGAAATCCACTAAAAGTTTTGTTTGGTTATCTTGCAATCCCGAGATAATCGTCTCCATGCTCCAAATCCATTTTAAAGCCATTTTTAAGGCATTTCGCGCATACATGAAATGAACACATTTTTCTCCAAAACTATAACAGATGCAAGCTTGTCCTGTTTGGTGGAGATGATATTTAATAAAATAAGTAGAAATCCACTAAAAGTTTTGTTTGGTTATCTTGCAATCCCGAGATAATCGTCTCCATGCTCCAAATCCATTTTAAAGCCATTTTTAAGGCATTTCGCGCATACATGAAATGAACACATTTTTCTCCAAAACTATAACAGATGCAAGCTTGTCCTGTTTGGTGGAGATAATATTTAATAAAATAAGTAGAAATCTACTAAAAGTTTCGTTTGTTTATATTGCCATCCTGAGATAATCGTCTCCATGCTCCAAATCCATTTTAAAGCCATTTCAAAGGCATTTTGCGCATACATGAAATGAACACATTTTTCTCCAAAACTATAACACATGCAAGCTTGTCCTGTTTGGTGGAGATGATATTTAATAAAATAAGTAGAAATCCACTAAAAGTTTTGTTTGGTTATCTTGCAATCCCGAGATAATCGTCTCCATGCTCCAAATCCATTTTAAAGCCATTTTTAAGGCATTTCGCGCATACATGAAATGAACACATTTTTCTCCAAAACTATAACAGATGCAAGCTTGTCCTGTTTGGTGGAGATGATATTTAATAAAATAAGTAGAAATCCACTAAAAGTTTTGTTTGGTTATCTTGCAATCCCGAGATAATCGTCTCCATGCTCCAAATCCATTTTAAAGCCATTTTTAAGGCATTACGCGCATACATGAAATGAACACATTTTTCTCCAAAACTATAACAGATGCAAGCTTGTCCTGTTTGGTGGAGATGATATTTAATAAAATAAGTAGAAATCCACTAAACGTTTTGTTTGGTTATCTTGCAATCCCGAGATAATCGTCTCCATGCTCCAAATCCATTTTAAAGCCATTTTTAAGGCATTTCGCGCATACATGAAATGAACACATTTTTCTCCAAAACTATAACAGATGCAAGCTTGTCCTGTTTGGTGGAGATGATATTTAATAAAATAAGTAGAAATCCACTAAAAGTTTTGTTTGGTTATATTGCAATCCCGAGATAATCGTCTCCATGCTCCAAATCCATTTTAAAGCCATTTTTAAGGCATTTCGCGCATACATGAAATGAACACATTTTTCTCCAAAACTATAACAGATGCAAGCTTGTCCTGTTTGGTGGAGATGATATTTAATAAAATAAGTAGAAATCCACTAAAAGTTTTGTTTGGTTATCTTGCAATCCCGAGATAATCGTCTCCATGCTCCAAATCCATTTTAAAGCCATTTTTAAGGCATTTCGCGCATACATGAAATGAACACATTTTTCTCCAAAACTATAACAGATGCAAGCTTGTCCTGTTTGGTGGAGATGATATTTAATAAAATAAGTAGAAATCCACTAAAAGTTTTGTTTGGTTATCTTGCAATCCCGAGATAATCGTCTCCATGCTCCAAATCCATTTTAAAGCCATTTTTAAGGCATTTCGCGCATACATGAAATGAACACATTTTTCTCCAAAACTATAACAGATGCAAGCTTGTCCTGTTTGGTGGAGATGATATTTAATAAAATAAGTAGAAATCCACTAAAAGTTTTGTTTGGTTATCTTGCAATCCCGAGATAATCGTCTCCATGCTCCAAATCCATTTTAAAGCCATTTTTAAGGCATTTCGCGCATACATGAAATGAACACATTTTTCTCCAAAACTATAACAGATGCAAGCTTGTCCTGTTTGGTGGAGATAATATTTAATAAAATAAGTAGAAATCTACTAAAAGTTTCGTTTGTTTATATTGCCATCCTGAGATAATCGTCTCCATGCTCCAAATCCATTTTAAAGCCATTTCAAAGGCATTTTGCGCATACATGAAATGAACACATTTTTCTCCAAAACTATAACACATGCAAGCTTGTCCTGTTTGGTGGAGATGATATTTAATAAAATAAGTAGAAATCCACTAAAAGTTTTGTTTGGTTATCTTGCAATCCCGAGATAATCGTCTCCATGCTCCAAATCCATTTTAAAGCCATTTTTAAGGCATTTCGCGCATACATGAAATGAACACATTTTTCTCCAAAACTATAACAGATGCAAGCTTGTCCTGTTTGGTGGAGATGATATTTAATAAAATAAGTAGAAATCCACTAAAAGTTTTGTTTGGTTATCTTGCAATCCCGAGATAATCGTCTCCATGCTCCAAATCCATTTTAAAGCCATTTTTAAGGCATTTCGCGCATACATGAAATGAACACATTTTTCTCCAAAACTATAACAGATGCAAGCTTGTCCTGTTTGGTGGAGATGATATTTAATAAAATAAGTAGAAATCCACTAAACGTTTTGTTTGGTTATCTTGCAATCCCGAGATAATCGTCTCCATGCTCCAAATCCATTTTAAAGCCATTTTTAAGGCATTTCGCGCATACATGAAATGAACACATTTTTCTCCAAAACTATAACAGATGCAAGCTTGTCCTGTTTGGTGGAGATGATATTTAATAAAATAAGTAGAAATCCACTAAAAGTTTTGTTTGGTTATATTGCAATCCCGAGATAATCGTCTCCATGCTCCAAATCCATTTTAAAGCCATTTTTAAGGCATTTCGCGCATACATGAAATGAACACATTTTTCTCCAAAACTATAACAGATGCAAGCTTGTCCTGTTTGGTGGAGATGATATTTAATAAAATAAGTAGAAATCCACTAAAAGTTTTGTTTGGTTATCTTGCAATCCCGAGATAATCGTCTCCATGCTCCAAATCCATTTTAAAGCCATTTTTAAGGCATTTCGCGCATACATGAAATGAACACATTTTTCTCCAAAACTATAACAGATGCAAGCTTGTCCTGTTTGGTGGAGATGATATTTAATAAAATAAGTAGAAATCCACTAAAAGTTTTGTTTGGTTATCTTGCAATCCCGAGATAATCGTCCCCATGCTCCAAATCCATTTTAAAGCCATTTTTAAGGCATTTCGCGCATACATGAAATGAACACATTGTTCTCCAAAACTATAACAGATGCAAGCTTGTCCTGTTTGGTGGAGATGATATTTAATAAAATAAGTAGAAATCCACTAAAAGTTTTGTTTGGTTATCTTGCAATCCCGAGATAATCATCTCCATGCTCCAAATCCATTTTAAAGCCATTTTTAAGGCATTTCGCGCATACATGAAATTAACACATTTTTCTCCAAAACTATAACAGATGCAAGCTTGTCCTGTTTGGTGGAGATAATATTTAATAAAATAAGTAGAAATCTACTAAAAGTTTCGTTTGTTTATATTGCCATCCTGAGATAATCGTCTCCATGCTCCAAATCCATTTTAAAGCCATTTCAAAGGCATTTTGCGCATACATGAAATGAACACATTTTTCTCCAAAACTATAACACATGCAAGCTTGTCCTGTTTGGTGGAGATGATATTTAATAAAATAAGTAGAAATCCACTAAAAGTTTTGTTTGGTTATCTTGCAATCCCGAGATAATCGTCTCCATGCTCCAAATCCATTTTAAAGCCATTTTTAAGGCATTTCGCGCATACATGAAATGAACACATTTTTCTCCAAAACTATAACAGATGCAAGCTTGTCCTGTTTGGTGGAGATGATATTTAATAAAATAAGTAGAAATCCACTAAAAGTTTTGTTTGGTTATCTTGCAATCCCGAGATAATCGTCTCCATGCTCCAAATCCATTTTAAAGCCATTTTTAAGGCATTTCGCGCATACATGAAATGAACACATTTTTCTCCAAAACTATAACAGATGCAAGCTTGTCCTGTTTGGTGGAGATAATATTTAATAAAATAAGTAGAAATCTATTAAAAGTTTCGTTTGTTTATATTGCCATCCTGAGATAATCGTCTCCATGCTCCAAATCCATTTTAAAGCCATTTCAAAGGCATTTTGCGCATACATGAAATGAACACATTTTTCTCCAAAACTATAACACATGCAAGCTTGTCCTGTTTGGTGGAGATGATATTTAATAAAATAAGTAGAAATCCACTAAAAGTTTTGTTTGGTTATCTTGCAATCCCGAGATAATCGTCTCCATGCTCCAAATCCATTTTAAAGCCATTTTTAAGGCATTTCGCGCATACATGAAATGAACACATTTTTCTCCAAAACTATAACAGATGCAAGCTTGTCCTGTTTGGTGGAGATGATATTTAATAAAATAAGTAGAAATCCACTAAAAGTTTTGTTTGGTTATCTTGCAATCCCGAGATAATCGTCTCCATGCTCCAAATCCATTTTAAAGCCATTTTTAAGGCATTTCGCGCATACATGAAATGAACACATTTTTCTCCAAAACTATAACAGATGCAAGCTTGTCCTGTTTGGTGGAGATGATATTTAATAAAATAAGTAGAAATCCACTAAAAGTTTTGTTTGGTTATCTTGCAATCCCGAGATAATCGTCTCCATGCTCCAAATCCATTTTAAAGCCATTTTTAAGGCATTTCGCGCATACATGAAATGAACACATTTTTCTCCAAAACTATAACACATGCAAGCTTGTCCTGTTTGGTGGAGATGATATTTAATAAAATAGGTAGAAATCCACTAAAAGTTTTGTTTGGTTATCTTGCAATCCCGAGATAATCGTCTCCATGCTCCAAATCCATTTTAAAGCCATTTTTAAGGCATTTCGCGCATACATGAAATGAACACATTTTTCTCCAAAACTATAACAGATGCAAGCTTGTCCTGTTTGGTGGAGATGATATTTAATAAAATAAGTAGAAATCCACTAAAAGTTTTGTTTGGTTATCTTGCAATCCCGAGATAATCGTCTCCATGCTCCAAATCCATTTTAAAGCCATTTTTAAGGCATTTCGCGCATACATGAAATGAACACATTTTTCTCCAAAACTATAACAGATGCAAGCTTGTCCTGTTTGGTGGAGATAATATTTAAAAAAATAAGTAGAAATCTACTAAAAGTTTCGTTTGTTTATATTGCCATCCTGAGATAATCGTCTCCATGCTCCAAATCCATTTTAAAGCCATTTTTAAGGCATTTCGCGCATACATGAAATGAACACATTTTTCTCCAAAACTATAACAGATGCAAGCTTGTCCTGTTTGGTGGAGATGATATTTAATAAAATAAGTAGAAATCCACTAAAAGTTTTGTTTGGTTATATTGCAATCCCGAGATAATCGTCTCCATGCTCCAAATCCATTTTAAAGCCATTTTTAAGGCATTTCGCGCATACATGAAATGAACACATTTTTCTCCAAAACTATAACAGATGCAAGCTTGTCCTGTTTGGTGGAGATGATATTTAATAAAATAAGTAGAAATCCACTAAAAGTTTTGTTTGGTTATCTTGCAATCCCGAGATAATCGTCTCCATGCTCCAAATCCATTTTAAAGCCATTTTTAAGGCATTTCGCGCATACATGAAATGAACACATTTTTCTCCAAAACTATAACAGATGCAAGCTTGTCCTGTTTGGTGGAGATGATATTTAATAAAATAAGTAGAAATCCACTAAAAGTTTTGTTTGGTTATCTTGCAATCCCGAGATAATCGTCTCCATGCTCCAAATCCATTTTAAAGCCATTTTTAAGGCATTTCGCGCATACATGAAATGAACACATTTTTCTCCAAAACTATAACAGATGCAAGCTTGTCCTGTTTGGTGGAGATGATATTTAATAAAATAAGTAGAAATCCACTAAAAGTTTTGTTTGGTTATCTTGCAATCCCGAGATAATCGTCTCCATGCTCCAAATCCATTTTAAAGCCATTTTTAAGGCATTTCGCGCATACATGAAATGAACACATTTTTCTCCAAAACTATAACAGATGCAAGCTTGTCCTGTTTGGTGGAGATGATATTTAATAAAATAAGTAGAAATCCACTAAAAGTTTTGTTTGGTTATCTTGCAATCCCGAGATAATCGTCTCCATGCTCCAAATCCATTTTAAAGCCATTTTTAAGGCATTTCGCGCATACATGAAATGAACACATTTTTCTCCAAAACTATAACAGATGCAAGCTTGTCCTGTTTGGTGGAGATAATATTTAATAAAATAAGTAGAAATCTACTAAAAGTTTCGTTTGTTTATATTGCCATCCTGAGATAATCGTCTCCATGCTCCAAATCCATTTTAAAGCCATTTCAAAGGCATTTTGCGCATACATGAAATGAACACATTTTTCTCCAAAACTATAACACATGCAAGCTTGTCCTGTTTGGTGGAGATGATATTTAATAAAATAAGTAGAAATCCACTAAAAGTTTTGTTTGGTTATCTTGCAATCCCGAGATAATCGTCTCCATGCTCCAAATCCATTTTAAAGCCATTTTTAAGGCATTTCGCGCATACATGAAATGAACACATTTTTCTCCAAAACTATAACAGATGCAAGCTTGTCCTGTTTGGTGGAGATGATATTTAATAAAATAAGTAGAAATCCACTAAAAGTTTTGTTTGGTTATCTTGCAATCCCGAGATAATCGTCTCCATGCTCCAAATCCATTTTAAAGCCATTTTTAAGGCATTTCGCGCATACATGAAATGAACACATTTTTCTCCAAAACTATAACAGATGCAAGCTTGTCCTGTTTGGTGGAGATGATATTTAATAAAATAAGTAGAAATCCACTAAAAGTTTTGTTTGGTTATCTTGCAATCCCGAGATAATCGTCTCCATGCTCCAAATCCATTTTAAAGCCATTTTTAAGGCATTTCGCGCATACATGAAATGAACACAGTTTTCTCCAAAACTATAACACATGCAAGCTTGTCCTGTTTGGTGGAGATGATATTTAATAAAATAGGTAGAAATCCACTAAAAGTTTTGTTTGGTTATCTTGCAATCCCGAGATAATCGTCTCCATGCTCCAAATCCATTTTAAAGCCATTTTTAAGGCATTTCGCGCATACATGAAATGAACACATTTTTCTCCAAAACTATAACAGATGCAAGCTTGTCCTGTTTGGTGGAGATGATATTTAATAAAATAAGTAGAAATCCACTAAAAGTTTTGTTTGGTTATCTTGCAATCCCGAGATAATCGTCTCCATGCTCCAAATCCATTTTAAAGCCATTTTTAAGGCATTTCGCGCATACATGAAATGAACACATTTTTCTCCAAAACTATAACAGATGCAAGCTTGTCCTGTTTGGTGGAGATAATATTTAATAAAATAAGTAGAAATCTACTAAAAGTTTCGTTTGTTTATATTGCCATCCTGAGATAATCGTCTCCATGCTCCAAATCCATTTTAAAGCCATTTCAAAGGCATTTTGCGCATACATGAAATGAACACATTTTTCTCCAAAACTATAACAGATGCAAGCTTGTCCTGTTTGGTGGAGATGATATTTAATAAAATAAGTAGAAATCCACTAAAAGTTTTGTTTGGTTATCTTGCAATCCCGAGATAATCGTCTCCATGCTCCAAATCCATTTTAAAGCCATTTTTAAGGCATTTCGCGCATACATGAAATGAACACATTTTTCTCCAAAACTATAACAGATGCAAGCTTGTCCTGTTTGGTGGAGATGATATTTAATAAAATAAGTAGAAATCCACTAAAAGTTTTGTTTGGTTATCTTGCAATCCCGAGATAATCGTCTCCATGCTCCAAATCCATTTTAAAGCCATTTTTAAGGCATTTCGCGCATACATGAAATGAACACATTTTTCTCCAAAACTATAACAGATGCAAGCTTGTCCTGTTTGGTGGAGATGATATTTAATAAAATAAGTAGAAATCCACTAAACGTTTTGTTTGGTTATCTTGCAATCCCGAGATAATCGTCTCCATGCTCCAAATCCATTTTAAAGCCATTTTTAAGGCATTTCGCGCATACATGAAATGAACACATTTTTCTCCAAAACTATAACAGATGCAAGCTTGTCCTGTTTGGTGGAGATGATATTTAATAAAATAAGTAGAAATCCACTAAAAGTTTTGTTTGGTTATATTGCAATCCCGAGATAATCGTCTCCATGCTCCAAATCCATTTTAAAGCCATTTTTAAGGCATTTCGCGCATACATGAAATGAACACATTTTTCTCCAAAACTATAACAGATGCAAGCTTGTCCTGTTTGGTGGAGATGATATTTAATAAAATAAGTAGAAATCCACTAAAAGTTTTGTTTGGTTATCTTGCAATCCCGAGATAATCGTCTCCATGCTCCAAATCCATTTTAAAGCCATTTTTAAGGCATTTCGCGCATACATGAAATGAACACATTTTTCTCCAAAACTATAACAGATGCAAGCTTGTCCTGTTTGGTGGAGATGATATTTAATAAAATAAGTAGAAATCCACTAAAAGTTTTGTTTGGTTATCTTGCAATCCCGAGATAATCGTCTCCATGCTCCAAATCCATTTTAAAGCCATTTTTAAGGCATTTCGCGCATACATGAAATGAACACATTTTTCTCCAAAACTATAACAGATGCAAGCTTGTCCTGTTTGGTGGAGATGATATTTAATAAAATAAGTAGAAATCCACTAAAAGTTTTGTTTGGTTATCTTGCAATCCCGAGATAATCGTCTCCATGCTCCAAATCCATTTTAAAGCCATTTTTAAGGCATTTCGCGCATACATGAAATGAACACATTTTTCTCCAAAACTATAACAGATGCAAGCTTGTCCTGTTTGGTGGAGATGATATTTAATAAAATAAGTAGAAATCCACTAAAAGTTTTGTTTGGTTATCTTGCAATCCCGAGATAATCGTCTCCATGCTCCAAATCCATTTTAAAGCCATTTTTAAGGCATTTCGCGCATACATGAAATGAACACATTTTTCTCCAAAACTGTAACAGATGCAAGCTTGTCCTGTTTGGTGGAGATAATATTTAATAAAATAAGTAGAAATCTACTAAAAGTTTCGTTTGTTTATATTGCCATCCTGAGATAATCGTCTCCATGCTCCAAATCCATTTTAAAGCCATTTCAAAGGCATTTTGCGCATACATGAAATGAACACATTTTTCTCCAAAACTATAACACATGCAAGCTTGTCCTGTTTGGTGGAGATGATATTTAATAAAATAAGTAGAAATCCACTAAAAGTTTTGTTTGGTTATCTTGCAATCCCGAGATAATCGTCTCCATGCTCCAAATCCATTTTAAAGCCATTTTTAAGGCATTTCGCGCATACATGAAATGAACACATTTTTCTCCAAAACTATAACAGATGCAAGCTTGTCCTGTTTGGTGGAGATGATATTTAATAAAATAAGTAGAAATCCACTAAAAGTTTTGTTTGGTTATCTTGCAATCCCGAGATAATCGTCTCCATGCTCCAAATCCATTTTAAAGCCATTTTTAAGGCATTTTGCGCATACATGAAATGAACACATTTTTCTCCAAAACTATAACAGATGCAAGCTTGTCCTGTTTGGTGGAGATGATATTTAATAAAATAAGTAGAAATCCACTAAAAGTTTTGTTTGGTTATCTTGCAATCCCGAGATAATCGTCTCCATGCTCCAAATCCATTTTAAAGCCATTTTTAAGGCATTTCGCGCATACATGAAATGAACACATTTTTCTCCAAAACTATAACACATGCAAGCTTGTCCTGTTTGGTGGAGATGATATTTAATAAAATAGGTAGAAATCCACTAAAAGTTTTGTTTGGTTATCTTGCAATCCCGAGATAATCGTCTCCATGCTCCAAATCCATTTTAAAGCCATTTTTAAGGCATTTCGCGCATACATGAAATGAACACATTTTTCTCCAAAACTATAACAGATGCAAGCTTGTCCTGTTTGGTGGAGATGATATTTAATAAAATAAGTAGAAATCCACTAAAAGTTTTGTTTGGTTATCTTGCAATCCCGAGATAATCGTCTCCATGCTCCAAATCCATTTTAAAGCCATTTTTAAGGCATTTCGCGCATACATGAAATGAACACATTTTTCTCCAAAACTATAACAGATGCAAGCTTGTCCTGTTTGGTGGAGATAATATTTAATAAAATAAGTAGAAATCTACTAAAAGTTTCGTTTGTTTATATTGCCATCCTGAGATAATCGTCTCCATGCTCCAAATCCATTTTAAAGCCATTTCAAAGGCATTTTGCGCATACATGAAATGAACACATTTTTCTCCAAAACTATAACACATGCAAGCTTGTCCTGTTTGGTGGAGATGATATTTAATAAAATAAGTAGAAATCCACTAAAAGTTTTGTTTGGTTATCTTGCAATCCCGAGATAATCGTCTCCATGCTCCAAATCCATTTTAAAGCCATTTTTAAGGCATTTCGCGCATACATGAAATGAACACATTTTTCTCCAAAACTATAACAGATGCAAGCTTGTCCTGTTTGGTGGAGATGATATTTAATAAAATAAGTAGAAATCCACTAAAAGTTTTGTTTGGTTATCTTGCAATCCCGAGATAATCGTCTCCATGCTCCAAATCCATTTTAAAGCCATTTTTAAGGCATTTTGCGCATACATGAAATGAACACATTTTTCTCCAAAACTATAACAGATGCAAGCTTGTCCTGTTTGGTGGAGATAATATTTAATAAAATAAGTAGAAATCTACTAAAAGTTTCGTTTGTTTATATTGCCATCCTGAGATAATCGTCTCCATGCTCCAAATCCATTTTAAAGCCATTTCAAAGGCATTTTGCGCATACATGAAATGAACACATTTTTCTCCAAAACTATAACACATGCAAGCTTGTCCTGTTTGGTGGAGATGATATTTAATAAAATAAGTAGAAATCCACTAAAAGTTTTGTTTGGTTATCTTGCAATCCCGAGATAATCGTCTCCATGCTCCAAATCCATTTTAAAGCCATTTTTAAGGCATTTCGCGCATACATGAAATGAACACATTTTTCTCCAAAACTATAACAGATGCAAGCTTGTCCTGTTTGGTGGAGATGATATTTAAAAAATAAGTAGAAATCCACTAAAAGTTTTGTTTGGTTATCTTGCAATCCCGAGATAATCGTCTCCATGCTCCAAATCCATTTTAAAGCCATTTTTAAGGCATTTGGCGCATACATGAAATGAACACATTTTTCTCCAAAACTATAACAGATGCAAGCTTGTCCTGTTTGGTGGAGATAATATTTAATAAAATAAGTAGAAATCTACTAAAAGTTTCGTTTGTTTATATTGCCATCCTGAGATAATCGTCTCCATGCTCCAAATCCATTTTAAAGCCATTTCAAAGGCATTTTGCGCATACATGAAATGAACACATTTTTCTCCAAAACTATAACACATGCAAGCTTCTCCTGTTTGGTGGAGATGATATTTAATAAAATAAGTAGAAATCCACTAAAAGTTTTGTTTGGTTATCTTGCAATCCCGAGATAATCGTCTCCATGCTCCAAATCCATTTTAAAGCCATTTTTAAGGCATTTCGCGCATACATGAAATGAACACATTTTTCTCCAAAACTATAACAGATGCAAGCTTGTCCTGTTTGGTGGAGATGATATTTAATAAAATAAGTAGAAATCCACTAAACGTTTTGTTTGGTTATCTTGCAATCCCGAGATAATCGTCTCCATGCTCCAAATCCATTTTAAAGCCATTTTTAAGGCATTTCGCGCATACATGAAATGAACACATTTTTCTCCAAAACTATAACAGATGCAAGCTTGTCCTGTTTGGTGGAGATGATATTTAATAAAATAAGTAGAAATCCACTAAAAGTTTTGTTTGGTTATCTTGCAATCCCGAGATAATCGTCTCCATGCTCCAAATCCATTTTAAAGCCATTTTTAAGGCATTTCGCGCATACATGAAATGAACACATTTTTCTCCAAAACTATAACAGATGCAAGCTTGTCCTGTTTGGTGGAGATGATATTTAATAAAATAAGTAGAAATCCACTAAAAGTTTTGTTTGGTTATCTTGCAATCCCGAGATAATCGTCTCCATGCTCCAAATCCATTTTAAAGCCATTTTAAGGCATTTCGCGCATACATGAAATGAACACATTTTTCTCCAAAACTATAACAGATGCAAGCTTGTCTTGTTTGGTGGAGATGATATTTAATAAAATAAGTAGAAATCCACTAAAAGTTTTGTTTGGTTATCTTGCAATCCCGAGATAATCGTCTCCATGCTCCAAATCCATTTTAAAGCCATTTTTAAGGCATTTCGCGCATACATGAAATGAACACATTTTTCTCCAAAACTATAACAGATGCAAGCTTGTCCTGTTTGGTGGAGATGATATTTAATAAAATAAGTAGAAATCCACTAAAAGTTTTGTTTGGTTATCTTGCAATCCCGAGATAATCGTCTCCATGCTCCAAATCCATTTTAAAGCCATTTTTAAGGCATTTCGCGCATACATGAAATGAACACATTTTTCTCCAAAACTATAACAGATGCAAGCTTGTCCTGTTTGGTGGAGATGATATTTAATAAAATAAGTAGAAATCCACTAAAAGTTTTGTTTGGTTATATTGCAATCCCGAGATAATCGTCTCCATGCTCCAAATCCATTTTAAAGCCATTTTTAAGGCATTTCGCGCATACATGAAATGAACACATTTTTCTCCAAAACTATAACAGATGCAAGCTTGTCCTGTTTGGTGGAGATGATATTTAATAAAATAAGTAGAAATCCACTAAAAGTTTTGTTTGGTTATCTTGCAATCCCGAGATAATCGTCTCCATGCTCCAAATCCATTTTAAAGCCATTTTTAAGGCATTTCGCGCATACATGAAATGAACACATTTTTCTCCAAAACTATAACAGATGCAAGCTTGTCCTGTTTGGTGGAGATAATATTTAATAAAATAAGTAGAAATCTACTAAAAGTTTCGTTTGTTTATATTGCCTTTCTGAGATAATCGTCTCCATGCTCCAAATCCATTTTAAAGCCATTTCAAAGGCATTTTGCGCATACATGAAATGAACACATTTTTCTCCAAAACTATAACACATGCAAGCTTGTCCTGTTTGGTGGAGATAATAATTAATAAAATAAGTAGAAATCCACTAAAAGTTTTGTTTGGTTATCTTGCAATCCCGAGATAATCGTCTCCATGCTCCAAATCCATTTTAAAGCCATTTTAAGGCATTTCGCGCATACATGAAATGAACACATTTTTCTCCAAAACTATAACAGATGCAAGTTTGTCCTGTTTGGTGGAGATGATATTTAATAAAATAAGTAGAAATCTACTAAAAGTTTCGTTTGTTTATATTGCCATCCTGAGATAATCGTCTCCATGCTCCAAATCCATTTTAAAGCCATTTTTAAGGCATTTCGCGCATACATGAAATGAACACATTTTTCTCCAAAACTATAACAGATGCAAGCTTGTCCTGTTTGGTGGAGATAATATTTAATAAAATAAGTAGAAATCTACTAAAAGTTTCGTTTGTTTATATTGCCATCCTGAGATAATCGTCTCCATGCTCTAAATCCATTTTAAAGCCATTTCAAAGGCATTTTGCGCATACATGAAATGAACACATTTTTCTCCAAAACTATAACACATGCAAGCTTGTCCTGTTTGGTGGAGATGATATTTAATAAAATAAGTAGAAATCCACTAAAAGTTTTGTTTGGTTATCTTGCAATCCCGAGATAATCGTCTCCATGCTCCAAATCCATTTTAAAGCCATTTTTAAGGCATTTCGCGCATACATGAAATGAACACATTTTTCTCCAAAACTATAACAGATGCAAGCTTGTCCTGTTTGGTGGAGATGATATTTAATAAAATAAGTAGAAATCCACTAAAAGTTTTGTTTGGTTATCTTGCAATCCCGAGATAATCGTCTCCATGCTCCAAATCCATTTTAAAGCCATTTTTAAGGCATTTCGCGCATACATGAAATGAACACATTTTTCTCCAAAACTATAACACATGCAAGCTTGTCCTGTTTGGTGGAGATGATATTTAATAAAATAAGTAGAAATCCACTAAAAGTTTTGTTTGGTTATCTTGCAATCCCGAGATAATCGTCTCCATGCTCCAAATCCATTTTAAAGCCATTTTTAAGGCATTTCGCGCATACATGAAATGAACACATTTTTATCCAAAACTATAACAGATGCAAGCTTGTCCTGTTTGGTGGAGATAATATTTAATAAAATAAGTAGAAATCTACTAAAAGTTTCGTTTGTTTATATTGCCATCCTGAGATAATCGTCTCCATGCTCCAAATCCATTTTAAAGCCATTTCAAAAGCATTTTGCGCATACATGAAATGAACACATTTTTCTCCAAAACTATAACAGATGCAAGCTTGTCCTGTTTGGTGGAGATGATATTTAATAAAATAAGTAGAAATCCACTAAAAGGTTTGTTTGGTTATCTTGCAATCCCGAGATAATCGTCTCCATGCTCCAAATCCATTTTAAAGCCATTTTTAAGGCATTTCGCGCATACATGAAATGAACACATTTTTCTCCAAAACTATAACAGATGCAAGCTTGTCCTGTTTGGTGGAGATGATATTTAATAAAATAAGTAGAAATCCACTAAAAGTTTTGTTTGGTTATCTTGCAATCCCGAGATAATCGTCTCCATGCTCCAAATCCATTTTAAAGCCATTTTTAAGCCATTTCGCGCATACATGAAATGAACACATTTTTCTCCAAAACTATAACAGATGCAAGCTTGTCCTGTTTGGTGGAGATGATATTTAATAAAATAAGTAGAAATCCACTAAAAGTTTTGTTTGGTTATCTTGCAATCCCGAGATAATCGTCTCCATGCTCCAAATCCATTTTAAAGCCATTTTTAAGGCATTTCGCGCATACATGAAATGAACACATTTTTCTCCAAAACTATAACAGATGCAAGCTTGTCCTGTTTGGTGGAGATGATATTTAATAAAATAAGTAGAAATCCACTAAAAGTTTTGTTTGGTTATCTTGCAATCCCGAGATAATCGTCTCCATGCTCCAAATCCATTTTAAAGCCATTTTTAAGGCATTTCGCGCATACATGAAATGAACACATTTTTCTCCAAAACTATAACAGATGCAAGCTTGTCCTGTTTGGTGGAGATAATATTTAAAAAAATAAGTAGAAATCTACTAAAAGTTTCGTTTGTTTATATTGCCATCCTGAGATAATCGTCTCCATGCTCCAAATCCATTTTAAAGCCATTTCAAAGGCATTTTGCGCATACATGAAATGAACACATTTTTCTCCAAAACTATAACACATGCAAGCTTGTCCTGTTTGGTGGAGATAATATTTAATAAAATAAGTAGAAATCCACTAAAAGTTTTGTTTGGTTATCTTGCAATCCCGAGATAATCGTCTCCATGCTCCAAATCCATTTTAAAGCCATTTTTAAGGCATTTCGCGCATACATGAAATGAACACATTTTTCTCCAAAACTATACCAGATGCAAGCTTGTCCTGTTTGGTGGAGATGATATTTAATAAAATAAGTAGAAATCCACTAAAAGTTTTGTTTGGTTATCTTGCAATCCCGAAATAATCGTCTCCATGCTCCAAATCCATTTTAAAGCCATTTTTAAGGCATTTCGCGCATACATGAAATGAACATATTTTTCTCCAAAACTATAACAGATGCAAGCTTGTCCTGTTTGGTGGAGATGATATTTAATAAAATAAGTAGAAATCTACTAAAAGTTTCGTTTGTTTATATTGCCATCCTGAGATAATCGTCTCCATGCTCCAAATCCATTTTAAAGCCATTTTTAAGGCATTTCGCGCATACATGAAATGAACACATTTTTCTCCAAAACTATAAGAGATGCAAGCGTGTCCTGTTTGGTGGAGATACTATTTAATAAAATAAGTAGAAATCTACTAAAAGTTTCGTTTGTTTATATTGCCATCCTGAGATAATCGTCTCCATGCTCTAAATCCATTTTAAAGCCGTTTCAAAGGCATTTTGCGCATACATGAAATGAACACATTTTTCTCCAAAACTATAACACATGCAAGCTTGTCCTGTTTGGTGGAGATGATATTTAATAAAATAAGTAGAAATCCACTAAAAGTTTTGTTTGGTTATCTTGCAATCCCGAGATAATCGTCTCCATGCTCCAAATCCATTTTAAAGCCATTTTTAAGGCATTTCGCGCATACATGAAATGAACACATTTTTCTCCAAAACTATAACAGATGCAAGCTTGTCCTGTTTGGTGGAGATGATATTTAATAAAATAAGTAGAAATCCACTAAAAGTTTTGTTTGGTTATCTTGCAATCCCGAGATAATCGTCTCCATGCTCCAAATCCATTTTAAAGCCATTTTTAAGGCATTTCGCGCATACATGAAATGAACACATTTTTCTCCAAAACTATAACACATGCAAGCTTGTCCTGTTTGGTGGAGATGATATTTAATAAAATAAGTAGAAATCCACTAAAAGTTTTGTTTGGTTATCTTGCAATCCCGAGATAATCGTCTCCATGCTCCAAATCCATTTTAAAGCCATTTTTAAGGCATTTCGCGCATACATGAAATGAACACATTTTTCTCCAAAACTATAACAGATGCAAGCTTGTCCTGTTTGGTGGAGATGATATTTAATAAAATAAGTAGAAATCCACTAAAAGTTTTGTTTGGTTATCTTGCAATCCCGAGATAATCGTCTCCATGCTCCAAATCCATTTTAAAGCCATTTTTAAGGCATTTCGCGCATACATGAAATGAACACATTTTTCTCCAAAACTATAACAGATGCAAGCTTGTCCTGTTTGGTGGAGATGATATTTAATAAAATAAGTAGAAATCCACTAAAAGTTTTGTTTGGTTATCTTGCAATCCCGAGATAATCGTCTACATGCTCCAAATCCATTTTAAAGCCATTTTTAAGGCATTTCGCGCATACATGAAATGAACACATTTTTCTCCAAAACTATAACAGATGCAAGCTTGTCCTGTTTGGTGGAGATGATATTTAATAAAATAAGTAGAAATCCACTAAAAGTTTTGTTTGGTTATCTTGCAATCCCGAGATAATCGTCTCCATGCTCCAAATCCATTTTAAAGCCATTTTTAAGGCATTTCGCGCATACATGAAATGAACACATTTTTCTCCAAAACTATAACAGATGCAAGCTTGTCCTGTTTGGTGGAGATGATATTTAATAAAATAAGTAGAAATCCACTAAAAGTTTTGTTTGGTTATCTTGCAATCGCGAGATAATCGTCTCCATGCTCCAAATCCATTTTAAAGCCATTTTTAAGGCATTTCGCGCATACATGAAATGAACACATTTTTCTCCAAAACTATAACAGATGCAAGCTTGTCCTGTTTGGTGGAGATGATATTTAATAAAATAAGTAGAAATCCACTAAAAGTTTTGTTTGGTTATATTGCAATCCCGAGATAATCGTCTCCATGCTCCAAATCCATTTTAAAGCCATTTTTAAGGCATTTCGCGCATACATGAAATGAACACATTTTTCTCCAAAACTATAACAGATGCAAGCTTGTCCTGTTTGGTGGAGATGATATTTAATAAAATAAGTAGAAATCCACTAAAAGTTTTGTTTGGTTATCTTGCAATCCCGAGATAATCGTCTCCATGCTCCAAATCCATTTTAAAGCCATTTTTAAGGCATTTCGCGCATACATGAAATGAACACATTTTTCTCCAAAACTATAACACATGCAAGCTTGTCCTGTTTGGTGGAGATGATATTTAATAAAATAAGTAGAAATCCACTAAAAGTTTTGTTTGGTTATCTTGCAATCCCGAGATAATCGTCTCCATGCTCCAAATCCATTTTAAAGCCATTTTTAAGGCATTTCGCGCATACATGAAATGAACACATTTTTCTCCAAAACTATAACAGATGCAAGCTTGTCCTGTTTGGTGGAGATGATATTTAATAAAATAAGTAGAAATCCACTAAAAGTTTTGTTTGGTTATCTTGCAATCCCGAGATAATCGTCTCCATGCTCCAAATCCATTTTAAAGCCATTTTTAAGGCATTTCGCGCATACATGAAATGAACACATTTTTCTCCAAAACTATAACACATGCAAGCTTGTCCTGTTTGGTGGAGATAATATTTAATAAAATAAGTAGAAATCTACTAAAAGTTTCGTTTGTTTATATTGCCATCCTGAGATAATCGTCTCCATGCTCCAAATCCATTTTAAAGCCATTTCAAAGGCATTTTGCGCATACATGAAAAGAACACATTTTTCTCCAAAACTATAACACATGCAAGCTTGTCCTGTTTGGTGGAGATGATATTTAATAAAATAAGTAGAAATCCACTAAAAGTTTTGTTTGGTTATCTTGCAATCCCGAGATAATCGTCTCCATGCTCCAAATCCATTTTAAAGCCATTTTTAAGGCATTTCGCGCATACATGAAATGAACACATTTTTCTCCAAAACTATAACAGATGCAAGCTTGTCCTGTTTGGTGGAGATGATATTTAATAAAATAAGTAGAAATCCACTAAAAGTTTTGTTTGGTTATCTTGCAATCCCGAGATAATCGTTTCCATGCTCCAAATCCATTTTAAAGCCATTTTTAAGGCATTTCGCGCATACATGAAATGAACACATTTTTCTCCAAAACTATAACAGATGCAAGCTTGTCCTGTTTGGTGGAGATGATATTTAATAAAATAAGTAGAAATCCACTAAAAGTTTTGTTTGGTTATCTTGCAATCCCGAGATAATCGTCTCCATGCTCCAAATCCATTTTAAAGCCATTTTTAAGGCATTTCGCGCATACATGAAATGAACACATTTTTCTCCAAAACTATAACAGATGCAAGCTTGTCCTGTTTGGTGGAGATGATATTTAATAAAATAAGTAGAAATCCACTAAAAGTTTTGTTTGGTTATCTTGCAATCCCGAGATAATCGTCTCCATGCTCCAAATCCATTTTAAAGCCATTTTTAAGGCATTTCGCGCATACATGAAATGAACACATTTTTCTTCAAAACTATAACAGATGCAAGCTTGTCCTGTTTGGTGGAGATAATATTTAATAAAATAAGTAGAAATCTACTAAACGTTTTGTTTGTTTATATTGCCATCCTGAGATAATCGTCTCCATGCTCCAAATCCATTTTAAAGCCATTTCAAAGGCATTTTGCGCATACATGTAATGAACACATTTTTCTCCAAAACTATAACAGATGCAAGCTTGTCCTGTTTGGTGGAGATGATATTTAATAAAATAAGTAGAAATCCACTAAAAGTTTTGTTTGGTTATCTTGCAATCCCGAGATAATCGTCTCCATGCTCCAAATCCATTTTAAAGCCATTTTTAAGGCATTTGGCGCATACATGAAATGAACACATTTTTCTCCAAAACTATAACAGATGCAAGCTTGTCCTGTTTGGTGGAGATGATATTTAATAAAATAAGTAGAAATCCACTAAAAGTTTTGTTTGGTTATCTTGCAATCCCGAGATAATCGTCTCCATGCTCCAAATCCATTTTAAAGCCATTTTTAAGGCATTTCGCGCATACATGAAATGAACACATTTTTCTCCAAAACTATAACAGATGCAAGCTTGTCCTGTTTGGTGGAGATGATATTTAATAAAATAAGTAGAAATCCACTAAAAGTTTTGTTTGGTTATCTTGCAATCCCGAGATAATCGTCTCCATGCTCCAAATCCATTTTAAAGCCATTTTTAAGGCATTTCGCGCATACATGAAATGAACACATTTCCAGGACGCCACATGACAGCACGGTAGGAGTTGCTCCTTTGACCTTTACAGGGACAGGAAACGCAAGAGTTTAAAAGCCCCTCCCCATCCCCCTTTCCTCAGTGTTTTTCCTGTCCCTGTACAGGACGGACGCAAGTCTTACCGTCGGGATGTACGGGGTCCAGGCGGATCAGGGGGGGGCTTGCTCTCTCCTTCCGGCCTGTCAAGCAGCCCCTGGCCGACATCTCTACAGGAGAGGTCCCTCAGCCGGCCGGTGGAGCAGGAGTTCCCGGCAAAAGCCGCTTCCCTCAGGTGAGGGCTCTCGGCATCCCGCTGTTTGCCGCGGCCATGTGGCACTTCCGGGTGTGCACACGCCATGCGTTCCAGCCTGACACGCTGATGCATGTGCAGCGCAAAGTCTTCCGCATTTCCTGGTCGGAATATGGCGGCGCCCAGGAAGGCGGCGTGTGATCCGGGTCGGAACACTGGAGGCGGGAACGGGCCCTGTCGTCGCCCAAACAGGTATCAAACCTTGGGAACGGGGAAATATGCATTCTGTGTGTTTCTGTATAACGACCTGCTCACTGCTTATTACAATGGATGAAGGTGACAGGTCTGATGCTAGCCCCCCTGACGAATCCCAGGGTCACGTAAGTGCAGGTGCGTCAGGAATCTGACCTGTAGTGGTGTGGGTAGAGCCTGATTCAGTCTCCCCTTCCGTTTAGGATTCTTCCACGGCACGCACCGGCACTATCCCTAAAAAAGTTCAGAGGAAGTCGGCCAGAATAAAAAAGTGTGCAGTCTGTCATTCACATCTGTCAGAGTCCTGCACTAAAATTGGAAATTTAGCCTTGGAACTTTCTAAGTAGATTATGCTGCATGGTGAGGTTGCTGCCTCATGTTTTGCTGGGCTCAGCAGACCTCATGTTTAAGTTCAGAATTTACCTGTTGATGGAACCTTGTGTGGATCCTCCTGTTGTGGTTTAATAACACATTTGATTCCACACTTATCTCACCAGACCAGGTTCTGTCTGATTTACTCCTTCTATAGGAGGGAAAATTGTGGATATAACACATTATCTCGCATTGGAACTTGCCCTCCAGCTGAACCTCAGGGTGAGTTAATTGGTTCAGGTGTGACTAATTTGGCATGTAGGATACCACTCATGCAGTAGGTGTATCCTGAAGTTCACAGGTGAATTACACTCTTAGGGGTATCTGATCGGGCCTCACACCTCTGGCCTCGCGCCTCAGGGTTCTGGCCTCGTGATGACTCTGGCTCACGCCTCACTGCTCTGGCCTCCTGGGGCCTCGCACCTCCTGGCTCCGGCCTCGCGCCTCCTGGCTCGTACCTCACAACTTGGGGGCTCCGGCATCGCGCCTCATGGGTTTGGCCTCGGCCCACACGCCACACAGCTCTGACCACACGCTAGCTTGACGCCTTGGGACTGTCAAGGCCTCACTGCTTGACGTCTCTGGTCTTACTGTTTCTCAGCCTTGCCATTCATGGCTTGGCTTCACTGGCTTTGGGCCTCTGGGCTTGTGCCTTGGGCCTCTGGGCTTGGGCCTTGTGCCTCTAGGCTTGTGCCTCTAAGCTTGTGCCTTGTGCCTCTAGGCTTGTGCCTTTGGGCTTCTGCCTTGTGCCTCTAGGCTTGTGCCTCTAGGCTTGGGCCTCTGGGCTTGTGCCTTGTGTCTCTAGGCTTGTGCCTCTGAGCTTGTGCCTTGTGTCTCTAGGCTTGTGCCTCTGGGCTTGTGCCTTGTGCCTCTAGGCTTGTGCCTCTGGGCTTGTGGCTTGTGCCTCTAGGCTTGTGCCTCTAGGCTTGTGCCTCTGGGCTTGTGGCTTGTGCCTCTAGGCTTGTGCCTCTGGCCTTGTGGCTTGTGCCTCTAGGCTTGTGCCTCTGGCCTTGTGCCTTTTAGGCTTGTGCCTCTGGGCTTGTGCCTTGAGTCTCTAAGCTTGTGCCTCAGGGCTTGTGTCTTGTGTCTCTAGGCTTGTGCCTCTGGGCTTGTGCCTGGTGTCTCTAGGCTTGTGCCTCTGGGCTTGTGCCTTGTGTCTCTAGGCTTGTGCCTCTGGGCTTGTGCCTTGTGTCTCTAGGCTTGTGCCTCTGGGCTTGTGCCTTGTGTCTCTGGGCTTGTGCCTCTGGGCTTGTGCCTTGTGCCTCTGGGCTTGTGCCTTGTGTCTCTAAGCTTGTACATCTGGGCTTGTGCCTTGTGCCTTTGGGCTTGTGCCTTGTGCCTCTGGGCTTGTGCCTTGTGCCTCTAGGCTTGTGCCTCTGGGCTTGTGCCTTGTGCCTCTGGGCTTGTGCCTGGTGCCTCTGGGCTTGTGCCTGGTGCCTCTGGGCTTGTGCCTGGTGCCTCTGGGCTTGTGCCTTGTGCCTCTGGGCTTGTGCCTTGTTCCTCTGGGATTGTGCCTTGTGCCTCCGGGCTTGTGCCTCCGGGCTTGCGCATTACGCTTCATGCTTCTGGCATTGTGCGTCTGACATTGCGCTTGTGCCTCTGGCCTTGCGCCTCCGGCCTTGCGCCTCTGGCATTTGCGCCACTGGCCTTGCGCCTCTGGCATTGTGCCTTGCACCTCTGGCATTGTGCCTTGCGACTTGGGGCTTGCACCTTACGCTTCATGTTCCGGCCTTGCGTGTCTGGCATTGCGCCTTGTGCCTCTGGCTTTATGCCTTGTGCCTCTGCCTTGCGCCTCTGGCCTCTGGCCTTGCGCCTCTGGCTTTGCGCCTCTGGCCTTGTGCTTTGCGCCTCTGGCCTTGCGCTTCCGGGTTTACGCCTTGCGCTTCCTGTTCTGGCCTTGCGTGTCTGGCATTGCGCCTTGTGCCTCTGGCTTTATGCCTTGTGCCTCTGCCTTGCGCCTCTGGCCTCTGGCCTTGCGCCTCTGGCTTTGCGCCTCTGGCCTTGTGCTTTGCGCCTCTGGCCTTGCGCTTCCGGGCTTACGCCTTGCGCTTCCTGTTCTGGCCTTGCGTGTCTGGCATTGGGCCTTGCGCCTCTGCGCCTTGCGCTTCTGTGCCTCTGCACCTTGGGCCTTGCGCCTCTGCGCCTTGGGCCTTGCGCTTCTGCGCCTTGGGCCTTGCGCTTCTGCGCCTTGGACCTTATGCCTCTGCGCCTTTGGCCTTGCGCCTCTGCGCCTTTGGCCTTGCAGTGGCCTCGTCCCTTGCGCCTCGGGTTGCATACTTCGCATTGGGTCTCTCGCATCGGCTTTGGTTAGAGGGGCCTCACACTTCTGGAACGGCACTTGGCTTAGCCGTAATAGGCTGTCATGTTTGAGTTGGCCTAGTTTTCTCCTTATTATGGCTCAGACCTGGAATCTGAGTTCAGCTACGGTCCTTCTTTTCTAATCAGTAGTATTCAGCGGTGCTTAATTGCTTAGCTCTGGTCTTTCTTTTATAACTTATGACTAAAGAGAAATGTTATCGAGTTCATCCTATGGTGGAAAGAACTGAATGTAGCCAATCATGGTAATAGCCCGTTTTACTGTGACAGGTCCTTTGATGGCAATTGGACTGGTTTTCTGGCCATTGTTCCACATCCAGAATCTCGTAAATAACCTGTGAGGTTTTCCAGCCTCTTGTGGCAGGGAACTCCATAGTCTCCCTCATAGGCTCGCTGTTCTCACGAGAAAACATCCAGGGTCTCACCACTGCCAAATGAACTATCACTCTGTGATTATTGGAGGCCCTCACTCCTCTGGAGGATGTTCCCTGGTCACTATGGAAGACTGTGTGGTATGTTTACGCTAGTGTCCGATATAGTGGTACTTACAGGCTAATGGAGTATAGTGCATTTCTGGTTGGGTAGTCTACCCAGGTGGTAGTGGTTTTCTTTCCGCCAGCTCAGGGCAACACTAGTCTCCTGTGTTTGCTGCCACGGATATGGCAAACCACTTCTTTAAATTCCAATATATATACTGTATACAGTGTATCTATGAGGTTGGCCACCTACATTTTCTGGGACGCTTCCTCCCATCCAGATTCCATACCCCGCTGTCCTTGGCATCTGCATCTTGGGAACAATGCTTCCTTCAGGTGGTCGGATGATGTACTTGGCTTGCTAATATCGGTCGACGTGCCTTCCGGACTCCAACTCTTCACGTCTTTGGTTCATGATGGTCCTTCTCATTACTCGAGGTCCAGTAGTTATGCCTTGTCATCTTGGGCTTCTGGAGCCAGGATATGAACTCTGGCGGTACGGTGGGCTGGTCTGTGACCAGGGGTAATCGTTTGAACCTCGGAGAGCTGATGTCCGTACTGACCTGGTTTATTAAGCTCGGACATGTTTATTCTTGATCTAGCCGGTGGTCATTCTATCGGGCTGTGGTTTATTCATTCCTTGATAGGCTGTTAAGGACTTTAACTTCTATTCTATAGTTGCGGTGTTCAGAATGTTCATTAACCCATTTCGGGCATGTCTCACTGTCTCTGGTCGCTGTAGTGTAAGCTGTCTACCTCGTTTATTCTCAGTCCCAACAGGCAGAGCTCCTTCGCTCTTGGACGTCAGACGAGCAGTTCTGGCATATTTAGAGGCTACCAGAGTTGGCGCATAGCTTCTGCCCTCTTGGTGCACATTGCGGGAAAGTGCCGAGGGAAGTCGATGTCTAAGACAACTGTCTCGGTAGGTTAGGGCCGCTGTTTCAGCTACTTACCAGTCCGCGGGTCGGGACCTCCCAACTCGCATTGGGGCCCACTCCGCCAGGGCTCTGTCCACTTCTTGGGCGGAGAAGGTGGGGGTTCCTTGGATCTGATTTGTCGTACGGCAACGTGGTCGGGTCCCCACACGTTTTGTAAGCATTATAAACTGGGCCTTCTCACCGATCAGCACATGTTGTTCAGTAGCAGGGCTTTGCAGGCTGTGGTCCCCCCCTCATGTGGATTACTTTGGCATTCTCCTACCGTGCTGTCATGTGGCGTCCTGGAAAATAAGAATTACTACTTACCGGTAATGATGTTTCCAGGAGCCAACATGACAGCACGCTTATTTCCCTCCCGTCTGATTATGTACCGTGTGTTGTGCGTTCTGCATTAATAAAATGGTGTTATCTCCCATCCTGGTGTGGTACTTTAAAAAACACTGAGGAAAGGGGGATGGGGAGGGGCTTTTAAACTCTTGCGTTTCCTGTCCCTGTAAAGGTCAAAGGAGCAACTCCTACCGTGCTGTCATGTTGGCTCCTGGAAACATCATTACCGGTAAGTAGTAATTCTTATTTTTTCTCCAAAACTATAACAGATGCAAGCTTGTCCTGTTTGGTGGAGATGATATTTAATAAAATAAGTAGAAATCCACTAAAAGTTTTGTTTGGTTATCTTGCAATCCCGAGATAATCGTCTCCATGCTCCAAATCCATTTTAAAGCCATTTTTAAGGCATTTCGCGCATACATGAAATGAACACATTTTTCTCCAAAACTATAACAGATGCAAGCTTGTCCTGTTTGGTGGAGATAATATTTAATAAAATAAGTAGAAATCCACTAAAAGTTTTGTTTGGTTATCTTGCAATCCCGAGATAATCGTCTCCATGCTCCAAATCCATTTTAAAGCCATTTTTAAGGCATTTCGCGCATACATGAAATGAACACATTTTTCTCCAAAACTATAACAGATGCAAGCTTGTCCTGTTTGGTGGAGATAATATTTAATAAAATAAGTAGAAATCTACTAAAAGTTTCGTTTGTTTATATTGCCATCCTGAGATAATCGTCTCCATGCTCCAAATCCATTTTAAAGCCATTTCAAAGGCATTTTGCGCATACATGAAATGAACACATTTTTCTCCAAAACTATAACAGATGCAAGCTTGTCCTGTTTGGTGGAGATGATATTTAATAAAATAAGTAGAAATCCACTAAAAGTTTTGTTTGGTTATCTTGCAATCCCGAGATAATCGTCTCCATGCTCCAAATCCATTTTAAAGCCATTTTTAAGGCATTGCGCGCATACATGAAATGAACACATTTTTCTCCAAAACTATAACAGATGCAAGCTTGTCCTGTTTGGTGGAGATGATATTTAATAAAATAAGTAGAAATCCACTAAAAGTTTTGTTTGGTTATCTTGCAATCCCGAGATAATCGTCTCCATGCTCCAAATCCATTTTAAAGCCATTTTTAAGGCATTTCGTGCATACATGAAATGAACACATTTTTCTCCAAAACTTTAACAGATGCAAGCTTGTCCTGTTTGGTGGAGATGATATTTAATAAAATAAGTAGAAATCCACTAAAAGTTTTGTTTGGTTATCTTGCAATCCCGAGATAATCGTCTCCATGCTCCAAATCCATTTTAAAGCCATTTTTAAGGCATTTCGCGCATACATGAAATGAACAGATTTTTCTCCAAAACTATAACAGATGCAAGCTTGTCCTGTTTGGTGGAGATGATATTTAATAAAATAAGTAGAAATCCACTAAAAGTTTTGTTTGGTTATCTTGCAATCCCGAGATAATCGTCTCCATGCTCCAAATCCATTTTAAAGCCATTTTTAAGGCATTTCGCGCATACATGAAATGAACACATTTTTCTCCAAAACTATAACAGATGCAAGCTTGTCCTGTTTGGTGGAGATAATATTTAATAAAATAAGTAGAAATCTACTAAAAGTTTCGTTTGTTTATATTGCCATCCTGAGATAATCGTCTCCATGCTCCAAATCCATTTTAAAGCCATTTCAAAGGCATTTTGCGCATACATGAAATGAACACATTTTTCTCCAAAACTATAACACATGCAAGCTTGTCCTGTTTGGTGGAGATAATATTTAATAAAATAAGTAGAAATCCACTAAAAGTTTTGTTTGGTTATCTTGCAATCCCGATATAATCGTCTCCATGCTCCAAATCCATTTTAAAGCCATTTTTAAGGCATTTCGCGCATACATGAAATGAACACATTTTTCTCCAAAACTATAACAGATGCAAGCTTGTCCTGTTTGGTGGAGATGATATTTAATAAAATAAGTAGAAATCCACTAAAAGTTTCGTTTGTTTATATTGCCATCCTGAGATAATCGTCTCCATGCTCCAAATCCATTTTAAAGCCATTTTTAAGGCATTTCGCGCATACATGAAATGAACACATTTTTCTCCAAAACTATAACAGATGCAAGCTTGTCCTGTTTGGTGGAGATAATATTTAATAAAATAAGTAGAAATCTACTAAAAGTTTCGTTTGTTTATATTGCCATCCTGAGATAATCGTCTCCATGCTCTAAATCCATTTTAAAGCCATTTCAAAGGCATTTTGCGCATACATGAAATGAACACATTTTTCTCCAAAACTATAACACATGCAAGCTTTTCCTGTTTGGTGGAGATGATATTTAATAAAATAAGTAGAAATCCACTAAAAGTTTTGTTTGGTTATCTTGCAATCCCGAGATAATCGTCTCCATGCTCCAAATCCATTTTAAAGCCATTTTTAAGGCATTTCGCGCATACATGAAATGAACACATTTTTCTCCAAAACTATAACAGATGCAAGCTTGTCCTGTTTGGTGGAGATGATATTTAATAAAATAAGTAGAAATCCACTAAAAGTTTTGTTTGGTTATCTTGCAATCCCGAGATAATCGTCTCCATGCTCCAAATCCATTTTAAAGCCATTTTTAAGGCATTTCGCGCATACATGAAATGAACACATTTTTCTCCAAAACTATAACACATGCAAGCTTGTCCTGTTTGGTGGAGATGATATTTAATAAAATAAGTAGAAATCCACTAAAAGTTTTGTTTGGTTATCTTGCAATCCCGAGATAATCGTCTCCATGCTCCAAATCCATTTTAAAGCCATTTTTAAGGCATTTCGCGCATACATGAAATGAACACATTTTTCTCCAAAACTATAACAGATGCAAGCTTGTCCTGTTTGGTGGAGATGATATTTAATAAAATAAGTAGAAATCCACTAAAAGTTTTGTTTGGTTATCTTGCAATCCCGAGATAATCGTCTCCATGCTCCAAATCCATTTTAAAGCCATTTTTAAGGCATTTCGCGCATACATGAAATGAACACATTTTTCTCCAAAACTATAACAGATGCAAGCTTGTCCTGTTTGGTGGAGATGATATTTAATAAAATAAGTAGAAATCCACTAAAAGTTTTGTTTGGTTATCTTGCAATCCCGAGATAATCGTCTCCATGCTCCAAATCCATTTTAAAGCCATTTTTAAGGCATTTCGCGCATACATGAAATGAACACATTTTTCTCCAAAACTATAACACATGCAAGCTTGTCCTGTTTGGTGGAGATGATATTTAATAAAATAAGTAGAAATCCACTAAAAGTTTTGTTTGGTTATCTTGCCATCCTGAGATAATCGTCTCCATGCTCCAAATCCATTTTAAAGCCATTTCAAAGGCATTTTGCGTATACATGAAATGAACACATTTTTCTCCAAAACTATAACACATGCAAGCTTGTCCTGTTTGGTGGAGATGATATTTAATAAAATAAGTAGAAATCCACTAAAAGTTTTGTTTGGTTATCTTGCAATCCCGAGATAATCGTCTCCATGCTCCAAATCCATTTTAAAGCCATTTTTAAGGCATTTCGCGCATACATGAAATGAACACATTTTTCTCCAAAACTATAACAGATGCAAGCTTGTCCTGTTTGGTGGAGATGATATTTAATAGAATAAGTAGAAATCCACTAAAAGTTTTGTTTGGTTATCTTGCAATCCCGAGATAATCGTCTCCATGCTCCAAATCCATTTTAAAGCCATTTTTAAGGCATTTCGCGCATACATGAAATGAACACATTTTTCTCCAAAACTATAACAGATGCAAGCTTGTCCTGTTTGGTGGAGATGATATTTAATAAAATAAGTAGAAATCCACTAAAAGTTTTGTTTGGTTATCTTGCAATCCCGAGATAATCGTCTCCATGCTCCAAATCCATTTTAAAGCCATTTTTAAGGCATTTCGCGCATACATGAAATGAACACATTTTTCTCCAAAACTATAACAGATGCAAGCTTGTCCTGTTTGGTGGAGATAATATTTAATAAAATAAGTAGAAATCTACTAAAAGTTTCGTTTGTTTATATTGCCATCCTGAGATAATCGTCTCCATGCTCCAAATCCATTTTAAAGCCATTTCAAAGGCATTTTGCGCATACATGAAATGAACACATTTTTCTCCAAAACTATAACACATGCAAGCTTGTCCTGTTTGGTGGAGATGATATTTAATAAAATAAGTAGAAATCCACTAAAAGTTTTGTTTGGTTATCTTGCAATCCCGAGATAATCGTCTCCATGCTCCAAATCCATTTTAAAGCCATTTTTAAGGCATTTCGCGCATACATGAAATGAACACATTTTTCTCCAAAACTATAACAGATGCAAGCTTGTCCTGTTTGGTGGAGATGATATTTAATAAAATAAGTAGAAATCCACTAAAAGTTTTGTTTGGTTATCTTGCAATCCCGAGATAATCGTCTCCATGCTCCAAATCCATTTTAAAGCCATTTTTAAGGCATTTCGCGCATACATGAAATGAACACATTTTTCTCCAAAACTATAACAGATGCAAGCTTGTCCTGTTTGGTGGAGATAATATTTAATAAAATAAGTAGAAATCTACTAAAAGTTTCGTTTGTTTATATTGCCATCCTGAGATAATCGTCTCCATGCTCCAAATCCATTTTAAAGCCATTTCAAAGGCATTTTGCGCATACATGAAATGAACACATTTTTCTCCAAAACTATAACACATGCAAGTTTGTCCTGTTTGGTGGAGATGATATTTAATAAAATAAGTAGAAATCCACTAAAAGTTTTGTTTGGTTATCTTGCAATCCCGAGATAATCGTCTCCATGCTCCAAATCCATTTTAAAGCCATTTTTAAGGCATTTCGCGCATACATGAAATGAACACATTTTTCTCCAAAACTATAACAGATGCAAGCGTGTCCTGTTTGGTGGAGATGATATTTAATAAAATAAGTAGAAATCCACTAAAAGTTTTGTTTGGTTATCTTGCAATCCCGAGATAATCGTCTCCATGCTCCAAATCCATTTTAAAGCCATTTTTAAGGCATTTCGCGCATACATGAAATGAACACATTTTTCTCCAAAACTATAACAGATGCAAGCTTGTCCTGTTTGGTGGAGATGATATTTAATAAAATAAGTAGAAATCCACTAAAAGTTTTGTTTGGTTATCTTGCAATCCCGAGATAATCGTCTCCATGCTCCAAATCCATTTTAAAGCCATTTTTAAGGCATTTCGCGCATACATGAAATGAACACATTTTTCTCCAAAACTATAACAGATGCAAGCTTGTCCTGTTTGGTGGAGATAATATTTAATAAAATAAGTAGAAATCTACTAAAAGTTTCGTTTGTTTATATTGCCATCCTGAGATAATCGTCTCAATGCTCCAAATCCATTTTAAAGCCATTTCAAAGGCATTTTGCGCATACATGAAATGAACACATTTTTCTCCAAAACTATAACACATGCAAGCTTGTCCTGTTTGGTGGAGATGATATTTAATAAAATAAGTAGAAATCCACTAAAAGTTTTGTTTGGTTATCTTGCAATCCCGAGATAATCGTCTCCATGCTCCAAATCCATTTTAAAGCCATTTTTAAGGCATTTCGCGCATACATGAAATGAACACATTTTTCTCCAAAACTATAACAGATGCAAGCTTGTCCTGTTTGGTGGAGATGATATTTAATAAAATAAGTAGAAATCCACTAAAAGTTTTGTTTGGTTATCTTGCAATCCCGAGATAATCGTCTCCATGCTCCAAATCCATTTTAAAGCCATTTTTAAGGCATTTCGCGCATACATGAAATGAACACATTTTTCTCCAAAACTATAACAGATGCAAGCTTGTCCTGTTTGGTGGAGATAATATTTAATAAAATAAGTAGAAATCTACTAAAAGTTTCGTTTGTTTATATTGCCATCCTGAGATAATCGTCTCCATGCTCCAAATCCATTTTAAAGCCATTTCAAAGGCATTTTGCGCATACATGAAATGAACACATTTTTCTCCAAAACTATAACACATGCAAGCTTGTCCTGTTTGGTGGAGATGATATTTAATAAAATAAGTAGAAATCCACTAAAAGTTTTGTTTGGTTATCTTGCAATCCCGAGATAATCGTCTCCATGCTCCAAATCCATTTTAAAGCCATTTTTAAGGCATTTCGCGCATACATGAAATGAACACATTTTTCTCCAAAACTATAACAGATGCAAGCTTGTCCTGTTTGGTGGAGATGATATTTAATAAAATAAGTAGAAATCCACTAAAAGTTTTGTTTGGTTATCTTGCAATCCCGAGATAATCGTCTCCATGCTCCAAATCCATTTTAAAGCCATTTTTAAGGCATTTCGCGCATACATGAACTGAACACATTTTTCTCCAAAACTATAACAGATGCAAGCTTGTCCTGTTTGGTGGAGATGATATTTAATAAAATAAGTAGAAATCCACTAAAAGTTTTGTTTGGTTATCTTGCAATCCCGAGATAATCGTCTCCATGCTCCAAATCCATTTTAAAGCCATTTTTAAGGCATTTCGCGCATACATAAAATGAACACATTTTTCTCCAAAACTATAACACATGCAAGCTTGTCCTGTTTGGTGGAGATGATATTTAATAAAATAAGTAGAAATCCACTAAAAGTTTTGTTTGGTTATCTTGCAATCCCGAGATAATCGTCTCCATGCTCCAAATCCATTTTAAAGCCATTTTTAAGACATTTCGCGCATACATGAAATGAACACATTTTTCTCCAAAACTATAACACATGCAAGCTTGTCCTGTTTGGTGGAGATGATATTTAATAAAATAAGTAGAAATCCACTAAAAGTTTTGTTTGGTTATCTTGCAATCCCGAGATAATCGTCTCCATGCTCCAAATCCATTTTAAAGCCATTTTTAAGGCATTTCGCGCATACATGAAATGAACACATTTTTCTCCAAAACTATAACAGATGCAAGCTTGTCCTGTTTGGTGGAGATGATATTTAATAAAATAAGTAGAAATCCACTAAAAGTTTTGTTTGGTTATCTTGCAATCCCGAGATAATCGTCTCCATGCTCCAAATCCATTTTAAAGCCATTTTTAAGGCATTTCGCGCATACATGAAATGAACACATTT
The DNA here is from genome assembly GCF_048569485.1 of Anomaloglossus baeobatrachus. NCBI lineage: Eukaryota > Metazoa > Chordata > Amphibia > Anura > Aromobatidae > Anomaloglossus > Anomaloglossus baeobatrachus. The sequence continues at coordinate 209,868 of NW_027441837.1, read as the reverse complement.
TTCTCCAAAACTATAACACATGCAAGCTTGTCCTGTTTGGTGGAGATGATATTTAATAAAATAAGTAGAAATCCACTAAAAGTTTTGTTTGGTTATCTTGCAATCCCGAGATAATCGTCTCCATGCTCCAAATCCATTTTAAAGCCATTTTTAAGGCATTTCGCGCAAACATGAAATGAACACATTTTTCTCCAAAACTATAACAGATGCAAGCTTGTCCTGTTTGGTGGAGATGATATTTAATAAAATAAGTAGAAATCCACTAAAAGTTTTGTTTGGTTATCTTGCAATCCCGAGATAATCGTCTCCATGCTCCAAATCCATTTTAAAGCCATTTTTAAGGCATTTCGCGCATACATGAAATGAACACATTTTTCTCCAAAACTATAACACATGCAAGCTTGTCCTGTTTGGTGGAGATAATATTTAATAAAATAAGTAGAAATCCACTAAAAGTTTTGTTTGGTTATCTTGCAATCCCGAGATAATCGTCTCCATGCTCCAAATCCATTTTAAAGCCATTTTTAAGGCATTTCGCGCATACATGAAATGAACACATTTTTCTCCAAAACTATAACACATGCAAGCTTGTCCTGTTTGGTGGAGATGATATTTAATAAAATAAGTAGAAATCCACTAAAAGTTTTGTTTGGTTATCTTGCAATCCCGAGATAATCGTCTCCATGCTCCAAATCCATTTTAAAGCCATTTTTAAGGCATTTCGCGCATACATGAAATGAACACATTTTTCTCCAAAACTATAACAGATGCAAGCTTGTCCTGTTTGGTGGAGATGATATTTAATAAAATAAGTAGAAATCCACTAAAAGTTTTGTTTGGTTATCTTGCAATCCCGAGATAATCGTCTCCATGCTCCAAATCCATTTTAAAGCCATTTTTAAGGCATTTCGCGCATACATGAAATGAACACATTTTTCTCCAAAACTATAACACATGCAAGCTTGTCCTGTTTGGTGGAGATGATATTTAATAAAATAAGTAGAAATCCACTAAAAGTTTTGTTTGGTTATCTTGCAATCCCGAGATAATCGTCTCCATGCTCCAAATCCATTTTAAAGCCATTTTTAAGGCATTTCGCGCATACATGAAATGAACACATTTTTCTCCAAAACTATAACAGATGCAAGCTTGTCCTGTTTGGTGGAGATGATATTTAATAAAATAAGTAGAAATCCACTAAAAGTTTTGTTTGGTTATCTTGCAATCCCGAGATAATCGTCTCCATGCTCCAAATCCATTTTAAAGCCATTTTTAAGGCATTTCGCGCATACATGAAATGAACACATTTTTCTCCAAAACTATAACAGATGCAAGCTTGTCCTGTTTGGTGGAGATGATATTTAATAAAATAAGTAGAAATCCACTAAAAGTTTTGTTTGGTTATCTTGCAATCCCGAGATAATCGTCTCCATGCTCCAAATCCATTTTAAAGCCATTTTTAAGGCATTTCGCGCATACATGAAATGAACACATTTTTCTCCAAAACTATAACAGATGCAAGCTTGTCCTGTTTGGTGGAGATGATATTTAATAAAATAAGTAGAAATCCACTAAAAGTTTTGTTTGGTTATCTTGCAATCCCGAGATAATCGTCTCCATGCTCCAAATCCATTTTAAAGCCATTTTTAAGGCATTTCGCGCATACATGAAATGAACACATTTTTCTCCAAAGCTATAACAGATGCAAGCTTGTCCTGTTTGGTGGAGATAATATTTAATAAAATAAGTAGAAATCTACTAAAAGTTTCGTTTGTTTATATTGCCATCCTGAGATAATCGTCTCCATGCTCCAAATCCATTTTAAAGCCATTTCAAAGGCATTTTGCGCATACATGAAATGAACACATTTTTCTCCAAAACTATAACACATGCAAGCTTGTCCTGTTTGGTGGAGATGATATTTAATAAAATAAGTAGAAATCCACTAAAAGTTTTGTTTGGTTATCTTGCAATCCCGAGATAATCGTCTCCATGCTCCAAATCCATTTTAAAGCCATTTTTAAGGCATTTCGCGCATACATGAAATGAACACATTTTTCTCCAAAACTATAACAGATGCAAGCTTGTCCTGTTTGGTGGAGATGATATTTAATAAAATAAGCAGAAATCCACTAAAAGTTTTGTTTGGTTATCTTGCAATCCCGAGATAATCGTCTCCATGCTCCAAATCCATTTTAAAGCCATTTTTAAGGCATTTCGCGCATACATGAAATGAACACATTTTTCTCCAAAACTATAACAGATGCAAGCTTGTCCTGTTTGGTGGAGATAATATTTAATAAAATAAGTAGAAATCTACTAAAAGTTTCATTTGTTTATATTGCCATCCTGAGATAATCGTCTCCATGCTCCAAATCCATTTTAAAGCCATTTCAAAGGCATTTTGCGCATACATGAAATGAACACATTTTTCTCCAAAACTATAACACATGCAAGCTTGTCCTGTTTGGTGGAGATGATATTTAATAAAATAAGTAGAAATCCACTAAAAGTTTTGTTTGGTTATCTTGCAATCCCGAGATAATCGTCTCCATGCTCCAAATCCATTTTAAAGCCATTTTTAAGGCATTTCGCGCATACATGAAATGAACACATTTTTCTCCAAAACTATAACACATGCAAGCTTGTCCTGTTTGGTGGAGATGATATTTAATAAAATAAGTAGAAATCCACTAAAAGTTTTGTTTGGTTATCTTGCAATCCCGAGATAATCGTCTCCATGCTCCAAATCCATTTTAAAGCCATTTTTAAGGCATTTCGCGCATACATGAAATGAACACATTTTTCTCCAAAACTATAACAGATGCAAGCTTGTCCTGTTTGGTGGAGATGATATTTAATAAAATAAGTAGAAATCCACTAAAAGTTTTGTTTGGTTATCTTGCAATCCCGAGATAATCGTCTCCATGCTCCAAATCCATTTTAAAGCCATTTTTAAGGCATTTCGCGCATACATGAAATGAACACATTTTTCTCCAAAACTATAACAGATGCAAGCTTGTCCTGTTTGGTGGAGATAATATTTAATAAAATAAGTAGAAATCTACTAAAAGTTTCGTTTGTTTATATTGCCATCCTGAGATAATCGTCTCCATGCTCCAAATCCATTTTAAAGCCATTTCAAAGGCATTTTGCGCATACATGAAATGAACACATTTTTCTCCAAAACTATAACACATGCAAGCTTGTCCTGTTTGGTGGAGATGATATTTAATAAAATAAGTAGAAATCCACTAAAAGTTTTGTTTGGTTATCTTGCAATCCCGAGATAATCGTCTCCATGCTCCAAATCCATTTTAAAGCCATTTTTAAGGCATTTCGCGCATACATGAAATGAACACATTTTTCTCCAAAACTATAACACATGCAAGCTTGTCCTGTTTGGTGGAGATGATATTTAATAAAATAAGTAGAAATCCACTAAAAGTTTTGTTTGGTTATCTTGCAATCCCGAGATAATCGTCTCCATGCTCCAAATCCATTTTAAAGCCATTTTTAAGGCATTTCGCGCATACATGAAATGAACACATTTTTCTCCAAAACTATAACAGATGCAAGCTTGTCCTGTTTGGTGGAGATGATATTTAATAAAATAAGTAGAAATCCACTAAAAGTTTTGTTTGGTTATCTTGCAATCCCGAGATAATCGTCTCCATGCTCCAAATCCATTTTAAAGCCATTTTTAAGGCATTTCGCGCATACATGAAATGAACACATTTTTCTCCAAAACTATAACAGATGCAAGCTTGTCCTGTTTGGTGGAGATAATATTTAATAAAATAAGTAGAAATCTACTAAAAGTTTCGTTTGTTTATATTGCCATCCTGAGATAATCGTCTCCATGCTCCAAATCCATTTTAAAGCCATTTCAAAGGCATTTTGCGCATACATGAAATGAACACATTTTTCTCCAAAACTATAACACATGCAAGCTTGTCCTGTTTGGTGGAGATGATATTTAATAAAATAAGTAGAAATCCACTAAAAGTTTTGTTTGGTTATCTTGCAATCCCGAGATAATCGTCTCCATGCTCCAAATCCATTTTAAAGCCATTTTTAAGGCATTTCGCGCATACATGAAATGAACACATTTTTCTCCAAAACTATAACAGATGCAAGCTTGTCCTGTTTGGTGGAGATGATATTTAATAAAATAAGTAGAAATCCACTAAAAGTTTTGTTTGGTTATCTTGCAATCCCGAGATAATCGTCTCCATGCTCCAAATCCATTTTAAAGCCATTTTTAAGGCATTTCGCGCATACATGAAATGAACACATTTTTCTCCAAAACTATAACAGATGCAAGCTTGTCCTGTTTGGTGGAGATAATATTTAATAAAATAAGTAGAAATCTACTAAAAGTTTCGTTTGTTTATATTGCCATCCTGAGATAATCGTCTCCATGCTCCAAATCCATTTTAAAGCCATTTCAAAGGCATTTTGCGCATACATGAAATGAACACATTTTTCTCCAAAACTATAACACATGCAAGCTTGTCCTGTTTGGTGGAGATGATATTTAATAAAATAAGTAGAAATCCACTAAAAGTTTTGTTTGGTTATCTTGCAATCCCGAGATAATCGTCTCCATGCTCCAAATCCATTTTAAAGCCATTTTTAAGGCATTTCGCGCATACATGAAATGAACACATTTTTCTCCAAAACTATAACAGATGCAAGCTTGTCCTGTTTGGTGGAGATGATATTTAATAAAATAAGTAGAAATCCACTAAAAGTTTTGTTTGGTTATCTTGCAATCCCGAGATAATCGTCTCCATGCTCCAAATCCATTTTAAAGCCATTTTTAAGGCATTTCGCGCATACATGAAATGAACACATTTTTCTCCAAAACTATAACAGATGCAAGCTTGTCCTGTTTGGTGGAGATGATATTTAATAAAATAAGTAGAAATCCACTAAAAGTTTTGTTTGGTTATCTTGCAATCCCGAGATAATCGTCTCCATGCTCCAAATCCATTTTAAAGCCATTTTTAAGGCATTTCGCGCATACATGAAATGAACACATTTTTCTCCAAAACTATAACAGATGCAAGCTTGTCCTGTTTGGTGGAGATGATATTTAATAAAATAAGTAGAAATCCACTAAAAGTTTTGTTTGGTTATCTTGCAATCCCGAGATAATCGTCTCCATGCTCCAAATCCATTTTAAAGCCATTTTTAAGGCATTTCGCGCATACATGAAATGAACACATTTTTCTCCAAAACTATAACAGATGCAAGCTTGTCCTGTTTGGTGGAGATGATATTTAATAAAATAAGTAGAAATCCACTAAAAGTTTTGTTTGGTTATCTTGCAATCCCGAGATAATCGTCTCCATGCTCCAAATCCATTTTAAAGCCATTTTTAAGGCATTTCGCGCATACATGAAATGAACACATTTTTCTCCAAAACTATAACAGATGCAAGCTTGTCCTGTTTGGTGGAGATGATATTTAATAAAATAAGTAGAAATCCACTAAAAGTTTTGTTTGGTTATCTTGCAATCCCGAGATAATCGTCTCCATGCTCCAAATCCATTTTAAAGCCATTTTTAAGGCATTTCGCGCATACATGAAATGAACACATTTTTCTCCAAAACTATAACAGATGCAAGCTTGTCCTGTTTGGTGGAGATAATATTTAATAAAATAAGTAGAAATCCACTAAAAGTTTTGTTTGGTTATCTTGCAATCCCGAGATAATCATCTCCATGCTCCAAATCCATTTTAAAGCCATTTTTAAGGCATTTCGCGCATACATGAAATGAACACATTTTTCTCCAAAACTATAACAGATGCAAGCTTGTCCTGTTTGGTGGAGATGATATTTAATAAAATAAGTAGAAATCCACTAAAAGTTTTGTTTGGTTATCTTGCAATCCCGAGATAATCGTCTCCATGCTCCAAATCCATTTTAAAGCCATTTTTAAGGCATTTCGCGCATACATGAAATGAACACATTTTTCTCCAAAGCTATAACAGATGCAAGCTTGTCCTGTTTGGTGGAGATAATATTTAATAAAATAAGTAGAAATCTACTAAAAGTTTCGTTTGTTTATATTGCCATCCTGAGATAATCGTCTCCATGCTCCAAATCCATTTTAAAGCCATTTCAAAGGCATTTTGCGCATACATGAAATGAACACATTTTTCTCCAAAACTATAACACATGCAAGCTTGTCCTGTTTGGTGGAGATGATATTTAATAAAATAAGTAGAAATCCACTAAAAGTTTTGTTTGGTTATCTTGCAATCCCGAGATAATCGTCTCCATGCTCCAAATCCATTTTAAAGCCATTTTTAAGGCATTTCGCGCATACATGAAATGAACACATTTTTCTCCAAAACTATAACAGATGCAAGCTTGTCCTGTTTGGTGGAGATGATATTTAATAAAATAAGTAGAAATCCACTAAAAGTTTTGTTTGGTTATCTTGCAATCCCGAGATAATCGTCTCCATGCTCCAAATCCATTTTAAAGCCATTTTTAAGGCATTTCGCGCATACATGAAATGAACACATTTTTCTCCAAAACTATAACAGATGCAAGCTTGTCCTGTTTGGTGGAGATAATATTTAATAAAATAAGTAGAAATCTACTAAAAGTTTCATTTGTTTATATTGCCATCCTGAGATAATCGTCTCCATGCTCCAAATCCATTTTAAAGCCATTTCAAAGGCATTTTGCGCATACATGAAATGAACACATTTTTCTCCAAAACTATAACACATGCAAGCTTGTCCTGTTTGGTGGAGATGATATTTAATAAAATAAGTAGAAATCCACTAAAATTTTGTTTGGTTATCTTGCAATCCCGAGATAATCGTCTCCATGCTCCAAATCCATTTTAAAGCCATTTTTAAGGCATTTCGCGCATACATGAAATGAACACATTTTTCTCCAAAACTATAACACATGCAAGCTTGTCCTGTTTGGTGGAGATGATATTTAATAAAATAAGTAGAAATCCACTAAAAGTTTTGTTTGGTTATCTTGCAATCCCGAGATAATCGTCTCCATGCTCCAAATCCATTTTAAAGCCATTTTTAAGGCATTTCGCGCATACATGAAATGAACACATTTTTCTCCAAAACTATAACAGATGCAAGCTTGTCCTGTTTGGTGGAGATGATATTTAATAAAATAAGTAGAAATCCACTAAAAGTTTTGTTTGGTTATCTTGCAATCCCGAGATAATCGTCTCCATGCTCCAAATCCATTTTAAAGCCATTTTTAAGGCATTTCGCGCATACATGAAATGAACACATTTTTCTCCAAAACTATAACAGATGCAAGCTTGTCCTGTTTGGTGGAGATAATATTTAATAAAATAAGTAGAAATCTACTAAAAGTTTCGTTTGTTTATATTGCCATCCTGAGATAATCGTCTCCATGCTCCAAATCCATTTTAAAGCCATTTCAAAGGCATTTTGCGCATACATGAAATGAACACATTTTTCTCCAAAACTATAACACATGCAAGCTTGTCCTGTTTGGTGGAGATGATATTTAATAAAATAAGTAGAAATCCACTAAAAGTTTTGTTTGGTTATCTTGCAATCCCGAGATAATCGTCTCCATGCTCCAAATCCATTTTAAAGCCATTTTTAAGGCATTTCGCGCATACATGAAATGAACACATTTTTCTCCAAAACTATAACAGATGCAAGCTTGTCCTGTTTGGTGGAGATGATATTTAATAAAATAAGTAGAAATCCACTAAAAGTTTTGTTTGGTTATCTTGCAATCCCGAGATAATCGTCTCCATGCTCCAAATCCATTTTAAAGCCATTTTTAAGGCATTTCGCGCATACATGAAATGAACACATTTTTCTCCAAAACTATAACAGATGCAAGCTTGTCCTGTTTGGTGGAGATGATATTTAATAAAATAAGTAGAAATCCACTAAAAGTTTTGTTTGGTTATCTTGCAATCCCGAGATAATCGTCTCCATGCTCCAAATCCATTTTAAAGCCATTTTTAAGGCATTTCGCGCATACATGAAATGAACACATTTTTCTCCAAAACTATAACAGATGCAAGCTTGTCCTGTTTGGTGGAGATGATATTTAATAAAATAAGTAGAAATCCACTAAAAGTTTTGTTTGGTTATCTTGCAATCCCGAGATAATCGTCTCCATGCTCCAAATCCATTTTAAAGCCATTTTTAAGGCATTTCGCGCATACATGAAATGAACACATTTTTCTCCAAAACTATAACAGATGCAAGCTTGTCCTGTTTGGTGGAGATGATATTTAATAAAATAAGTAGAAATCCACTAAAAGTTTTGTTTGGTTATCTTGCAATCCCGAGATAATCGTCTCCATGCTCCAAATCCATTTTAAAGCCATTTTTAAGGCATTTCGCGCATACATGAAATGAACACATTTTTCTCCAAAACTATAACAGATGCAAGCTTGTCCTGTTTGGTGGAGATAATATTTAATAAAATAAGTAGAAATCTACTAAAAGTTTCGTTTGTTTATATTGCCATCCTGAGATAATCGTCTCCATGCTCCAAATCCATTTTAAAGCCATTTCAAAGGCATTTTGCGCATACATGAAATGAACACATTTTTCTCCAAAACTATAACACATGCAAGCTTGTCCTGTTTGGTGGAGATGATATTTAACAAAATAAGTAGAAATCCACTAAAAGTTTTGTTTGGTTATCTTGCAATCCCGAGATAATCGTCTCCATGCTCCAAATCCATTTTAAAGCCATTTTTAAGGCATTTCGCGCATACATGAAATGAACACATTTTTCTCCAAAACTATAACAGATGCAAGCTTGTCCTGTTTGGTGGAGATGATATTTAATAAAATAAGTAGAAATCCACTAAAAGTTTTGTTTGGTTATCTTGCAATCCCGAGATAATCGTCTCCATGCTCCAAATCCATTTTAAAGCCATTTTTAAGGCATTTCGCGCATACATGAAATGAACACATTTTTCTCCAAAACTATAACAGATGCAAGCTTGTCCTGTTTGGTGGAGATAATATTTAATAAAATAAGTAGAAATCTACTAAAAGTTTCGTTTGTTTATATTGCCATCCTGAGATAATCGTCTCCATGCTCCAAATCCATTTTAAAGCCATTTCAAAGGCATTTTGCGCATACATGAAATGAACACATTTTTCTCCAAAACTATAACACATGCAAGCTTGTCCTGTTTGGTGGAGATGATATTTAATAAAATAAGTAGAAATCCACTAAAAGTTTTGTTTGGTTATCTTGCAATCCCGAGATAATCGTCTCCATGCTCCAAATCCATTTTAAAGCCATTTTTAAGGCATTTCGCGCATACATGAAATGAACACATTTTTCTCCAAAACTATAACAGATGCAAGCTTGTCCTGTTTGGTGGAGATGATATTTAATAAAATAAGTAGAAATCCACTAAAAGTTTTGTTTGGTTATCTTGCAATCCCGAGATAATCGTCTCCATGCTCCAAATCCATTTTAAAGCCATTTTTAAGGCATTTCGCGCATACATGAAATGAACACATTTTTCTCCAAAACTATAACAGATGCAAGCTTGTCCTGTTTGGTGGAGATAATATTTAATAAAATAAATAGAAATCTACTAAAAGTTTCGTTTGTTTATATTGCCATCCTGATATAATCGTCTCCATGCTCCAAATCCATTTTAAAGCCATTTCAAAGGCATTTTGCGCATACATGAAATGAACACATTTTTCTCCAAAACTATAACACATGCAAGCTTGTCCTGTTTGGTGGAGATGATATTTAATAAAATAAGTAGAAATCCACTAAAAGTTTTGTTTGGTTATCTTGCAATCCCGAGATAATCGTCTCCATGCTCCAAATCCGTTTTAAAGCCATTTTTAAGGCATTTCGCGCATACATGAAATGAACACATTTTTCTCCAAAACTATAACAGATGCAAGCTTGTCCTGTTTGGTGGAGATGATATTTAATAAAATAAGTAGAAATCCACTAAAAGTTTTGTTTGGTTATCTTGCAATCCCGAGATAATCGTCTCCATGCTCCAAATCAATTTTAAAGCCATTTTTAAGGCATTTCGCGCATACATGAAATGAACACATTTTTCTCCAAAACTATAACACATGCAAGCTTGTCCTGTTTGGTGGAGATGATATTTAATAAAATAAGTAGAAATCCACTAAAAGTTTTGTTTGGTTATCTTGCAATCCCGAGATAATCGTCTCCATGCTCCAAATCCATTTTAAAGCCATTTTTAAGGCATTTCGCGCATACATGAAATGAACACATTTTTCTCCAAAACTATAACACATGCAAGCTTGTCCTGTTTGGTGGAGATGATATTTAATAAAATAAGTAGAAATCCACTAAAAGTTTTGTTTGGTTATCTTGCAATCCCGAGATAATCGTCTCCATGCTCCAAATCCATTTTAAAGCCATTTTTAAGGCATTTCGCGCATACATGAAATGAACACATTTTTCTCCAAAACTATAACAGATGCAAGCTTGTCCTGTTTGGTGGAGATGATATTTAATAAAATAAGTAGAAATCCACTAAAAGTTTTGTTTGGTTATCTTGCAATCCCGAGATAATCGTCTCCATGCTCCAAATCCATTTTAAAGCCATTTTTAAGGCATTTCGCGCATACATGAAATGAACACATTTTTCTCCAAAACTATAACAGATGCAAGCTTGTCCTGTTTGGTGGAGATAATATTTAATAAAATAAGTAGAAATCTACTAAAAGTTTCGTTTGTTTATATTGCCATCCTGAGATAATCGTCTCCATGCTCCAAATCCATTTTAAAGCCATTTCAAAGGCATTTTGCGCATACATGAAATGAACACATTTTTCTCCAAAACTATAACACATGCAAGCTTGTCCTGTTTGGTGGAGATGATATTTAATAAAATAAGTAGAAATCCACTAAAAGTTTTGTTTGGTTATCTTGCAATCCCGAGATAATCGTCTCCATGCTCCAAATCCATTTTAAAGCCATTTTTAAGGCATTTCGCGCATACATGAAATGAACACATTTTTCTCCAAAACTATAACAGATGCAAGCTTGTCCTGTTTGGTGGAGATGATATTTAATAAAATAAGTAGAAATCCACTAAAAGTTTTGTTTGGTTATCTTGCAATCCCGAGATAATCGTCTCCATGCTCCAAATCCATTTTAAAGCCATTTTTAAGGCATTTCGCGCATACATGAAATGAACACATTTTTCTCCAAAACTATAACAGATGCAAGCTTGTCCTGTTTGGTGGAGATAATATTTAATAAAATAAGTAGAAATCTACTAAAAGTTTCGTTTGTTTATATTGCCATCCTGAGATAATCGTCTCCATGCTCCAAATCCATTTTAAAGCCATTTCAAAGGCATTTTGCGCATACATGAAATGAACACATTTTTCTCCAAAACTATAACACATGCAAGCTTGTCCTGTTTGGTGGAGATGATATTTAATAAAATAAGTAGAAATCCACTAAAAGTTTTGTTTGGTTATCTTGCAATCCCGAGATAATCGTCTCCATGCTCCAAATCCATTTTAAAGCCATTTTTAAGGCATTTCGCGCATACATGAAATGAACACATTTTTCTCCAAAACTATAACAGATGCAAGCTTGTCCTGTTTGGTGGAGATGATATTTAATAAAATAAGTAGAAATCCACTAAAAGTTTTGTTTGGTTATCTTGCAATCCCGAGATAATCGTCTCCATGCTCCAAATCCATTTTAAAGCCATTTTTAAGGCATTTCGCGCATACATGAAATGAACACATTTTTCTCCAAAACTATAACAGATGCAAGCTTGTCCTGTTTGGTGGAGATGATATTTAATAAAATAAGTAGAAATCCACTAAAAGTTTTGTTTGGTTATCTTGCAATCCCGAGATAATCGTCTCCATGCTCCAAATCCATTTTAAAGCCATTTTTAAGGCATTTCGCGCATACATGAAATGAACACATTTTTCTCCAAAACTATAACAGATGCAAGCTTGTCCTGTTTGGTGGAGATGATATTTAATAAAATAAGTAGAAATCCACTAAAAGTTTTGTTTGGTTATCTTGCAATCCCGAGATAATCGTCTCCATGCTCCAAATCCATTTTAAAGCCATTTTTAAGGCATTTCGCGCATACATGAAATGAACACATTTTTCTCCAAAACTATAACAGATGCAAGCTTGTCCTGTTTGGTGGAGATGATATTTAATAAAATAAGTAGAAATCCACTAAAAGTTTTGTTTGGTTATCTTGCAATCCCGAGATAATCGTCTCCATGCTCCAAATCCATTTTAAAGCCATTTTTAAGGCATTTCGCGCATACATGAAATGAACACATTTTTCTCCAAAACTATAACAGATGCAAGCTTGTCCTGTTTGGTGGAGATGATATTTAATAAAATAAGTAGAAATCCACTAAAAGTTTTGTTTGGTTATCTTGCAATCCCGAGATAATCGTCTCCATGCTCCAAATCCATTTTAAAGCCATTTTTAAGGCATTTCGCGCATACATGAAATGAACACATTTTTCTCCAAAACTATAACAGATGCAAGCTTGTCCTGTTTGGTGGAGATAATATTTAATAAAATAAGTAGAAATCCACTAAAAGTTTTGTTTGGTTATCTTGCAATCCCGAGATAATCATCTCCATGCTCCAAATCCATTTTAAAGCCATTTTTAAGGCATTTCGCGCATACATGAAATGAACACATTTTTCTCCAAAACTATAACAGATGCAAGCTTGTCCTGTTTGGTGGAGATGATATTTAATAAAATAAGTAGAAATCCACTAAAAGCTTTGTTTGGTTATCTTGCAATCCCGAGATAATCGTCTCCATGCTCCAAATCCATTTTAAAGCCATGTTTAAGGCATTTCGCGCATACATGAAATGAACACATTTTTCTCCAAAGCTATAACAGATGCAAGCTTGTCCTGTTTGGTGGAGATAATATTTAATAAAATAAGTAGAAATCTACTAAAAGTTTCGTTTGTTTATATTGCCATCCTGAGATAATCGTCTCCATGCTCCAAATCCATTTTAAAGCCATTTCAAAGGCATTTTGCGCATACATGAAATGAACACATTTTTCTCCAAAACTATAACACATGCAAGCTTGTCCTGTTTGGTGGAGATGATATTTAATAAAATAAGTAGAAATCCACTAAAAGTTTTGTTTGGTTATCTTGCAATCCCGAGATAATCGTCTCCATGCTCCAAATCCATTTTAAAGCCATTTTTAAGGCATTTCGCGCATACATGAAATGAACACATTTTTCTCCAAAACTATAACAGATGCAAGCTTGTCCTGTTTGGTGGAGATGATATTTAATAAAATAAGTAGAAATCCACTAAAAGTTTTGTTTGGTTATCTTGCAATCCCGAGATAATCGTCTCCATGCTCCAAATCCATTTTAAAGCCATTTTTAAGGCATTTCGCGCATACATGAAATGAACACATTTTTCTCCAAAACTATAACAGATGCAAGCTTGTCCTGTTTGGTGGAGATAATATTTAATAAAATAAGTAGAAATCTACTAAAAGTTTCATTTGTTTATATTGCCATCCTGAGATAATCGTCTCCATGCTCCAAATCCATTTTAAAGCCATTTCAAAGGCATTTTGCGCATACATGAAATGAACACATTTTTCTCCAAAACTATAACACATGCAAGCTTGTCCTGTTTGGTGGAGATGATATTTAATAAAATAAGTAGAAATCCACTAAAAGTTTTGTTTGGTTATCTTGCAATCCCGAGATAATCGTCTCCATGCTCCAAATCCATTTTAAAGCCATTTTTAAGGCATTTCGCGCATACATGAAATGAACACATTTTTCTCCAAAACTATAACACATGCAAGCTTGTCCTGTTTGGTGGAGATGATATTTAATAAAATAAGTAGAAATCCACTAAAAGTTTTGTTTGGTTATCTTGCAATCCCGAGATAATCGTCTCCATGCTCCAAATCCATTTTAAAGCCATTTTTAAGGCATTTCGCGCATACATGAAATGAACACATTTTTCTCCAAAACTATAACAGATGCAAGCTTGTCCTGTTTGGTGGAGATGATATTTAATAAAATAAGTAGAAATCCACTAAAAGTTTTGTTTGGTTATCTTGCAATCCCGAGATAATCGTCTCCATGCTCCAAATCCATTTTAAAGCCATTTTTAAGGCATTTCGCGCATACATGAAATGAACACATTTTTCTCCAAAACTATAACAGATGCAAGCTTGTCCTGTTTGGTGGAGATAATATTTAATAAAATAAGTAGAAATCTACTAAAAGTTTCGTTTGTTTATATTGCCATCCTGAGATAATCGTCTCCATGCTCCAAATCCATTTTAAAGCCATTTCAAAGGCATTTTGCGCATACATGAAATGAACACATTTTTCTCCAAAACTATAACACATGCAAGCTTGTCCTGTTTGGTGGAGATGATATTTAATAAAATAAGTAGAAATCCACTAAAAGTTTTGTTTGGTTATCTTGCAATCCCGAGATAATCGTCTCCATGCTCCAAATCCATTTTAAAGCCATTTTTAAGGCATTTCGCGCATACATGAAATGAACACATTTTTCTCCAAAACTATAACAGATGCAAGCTTGTCCTGTTTGGTGGAGATGATATTTAATAAAATAAGTAGAAATCCACTAAAAGTTTTGTTTAGTTATCTTGCAATCCCGAGATAATCGTCTCCATGCTCCAAATCCATTTTAAAGCCATTTTTAAGGCATTTCGCGCATACATGAAATGAACACATTTTTCTCCAAAACTATAACAGATGCAAGCTTGTCCTGTTTGGTGGAGATGATATTTAATAAAATAAGTAGAAATCCACTAAAAGTTTTGTTTGGTTATCTTGCAATCCCGAGATAATCGTCTCCATGCTCCAAATCCATTTTAAAGCCATTTTTAAGGCATTTCGCGCATACATGAAATGAACACATTTTTCTCCAAAACTATAACAGATGCAAGCTTGTCCTGTTTGGTGGAGATGATATTTAATAAAATAAGTAGAAATCCACTAAAAGTTTTGTTTGGTTATCTTGCAATCCCGAGATAATCGTCTCCATGCTCCAAATCCATTTTAAAGCCATTTTTAAGGCATTTCGCGCATACATGAAATGAACACATTTTTCTCCAAAACTATAACAGATGCAAGCTTGTCCTGTTTGGTGGAGATGATATTTAATAAAATAAGTAGAAATCCACTAAAAGTTTTGTTTGGTTATCTTGCAATCCCGAGATAATCGTCTCCATGCTCCAAATCCATTTTAAAGCCATTTTTAAGGCATTTCGCGCATACATGAAATGAACACATTTTTCTCCAAAACTATAACAGATGCAAGCTTGTCCTGTTTGGTGGAGATGATATTTAATAAAATAAGTAAAAATCCACTAAAAGTTTTGTTTGGTTATCTTGCAATCCCGAGATAATCGTCTCCATGCTCCAAATCCATTTTAAAGCCATTTTTAAGGCATTTCGCGCATACATGAAATGAACACATTTTTCTCCAAAACTATAACAGATGCAAGCTTGTCCTGTTTGGTGGAGATAATATTTAATAAAATAAGTAGAAATCCACTAAAAGTTTTGTTTGGTTATCTTGCAATCCCGAGATAATCGTCTCCATGCTCCAAATCCATTTTAAAGCCATTTTTAAGGCATTTCGCGCATACATGAAATGAACACATTTTTCTCCAAAACTATAACAGATGCAAGCTTGTCCTGTTTGGTGGAGATGATATTTAATAAAATAAGTAGAAATCCACTAAAAGTTTTGTTTGGTTATCTTGCAATCCCGAGATAATTGTCTCCATGCTCCAAATCCATTTTAAAGCCATTTTTAAGGCATTTCGCGCATACATGAAATGAACACATTTTTCTCCAAAACTATAACAGATGCAAGCTTGTCCTGTTTGGTGGAGATAATATTTAATAAAATAAGTAGAAATCCACTAAAAGTTTTGTTTGGTTATCTTGCAATCCCGAGATAATCATCTCCATGCTCCAAATCCATTTTAAAGCCATTTTTAAGGCATTTCGCGCATACATGAAATGAACACATTTTTCTCCAAAACTATAACAGATGCAAGCTTGTCCTGTTTGGTGGAGATGATATTTAATAAAATAAGTAGAAATCCACTAAAAGTTTTGCTTGGTTATCTTGCAATCCCGAGATAATCGTCTCCATGCTCCAAATCCATTTTAAAGCCATTTTTAAGGCATTTCGCGCATACATGAAATGAACACATTTTTCTCCAAAACTATAACAGATGCAAGCTTGTCCTGTTTGGTGGAGATAATATTTAATAAAATAAGTAGAAATCTACTAAAAGTTTCGTTTGTTTAAATTGCCATCCTGAGATAATCGTCTCCATGCTCCAAATCCATTTTAAAGCCATTTCAAAGGCATTTTGCGCATACATGAAATGAACACATTTTTCTCCAAAACTATAACACATGCAAGCTTGTCCTGTTTGGTGGAGATGATGTTTAATAAAATAAGTAGAAATCCACTAAAAGTTTTGTTTGGTTATCTTGCAATCCCGAGATAATCGTCTCCATGCTCCAAATCCATTTTAAAGCCATTTTTAAGGCATTTCGCGCATACATGAAATGAACACATTTTTCTCCAAAACTATAACAGATGCAAGCTTGTCCTGTTTGGTGGAGATGATATTTAATAAAATAAGTAGAAATCCACTAAAAGTTTTGTTTGGTTATCTTGCAATCCCGAGATAATCGTCTCCATGCTCCAAATCCATTTTAAAGCCATTTTTAAGGCATTTCGCGCATACATGAAATGAACACATTTTTCTCCAAAACTATAACAGATGCAAGCTTGTCCTGTTTGGTGGAGATGATATTTAATAAAATAAGTAGAAATCCACCAAAAGTTTTGTTTGGTTATCTTGCAATCCCGAGATAATCGTCTCCATGCTCCAAATCCATTTTAAAGCCATTTTTAAGGCATTTCGCGCATACATGAAATGAACACATTTTTCTCCAAAACTATAACAGATGCAAGCTTGTCCTGTTTGGTGGAGATGATATTTAATAAAATAAGTAGAAATCCACTAAAAGTTTTGTTTGGTTATCTTGCAATCCCGAGATAATCGTCTCCATGCTCCAAATCCATTTTAAAGCCATTTTTAAGGCATTTCGCGCATACATGAAATGAACACATTTTTCTCCAAAACTATAACAGATGCAAGCTTGTCCTGTTTGGTGGAGATGATATTTAATAAAATAAGTAGAAATCCACTAAAAGTTTTGTTTGGTTATCTTGCAATCCCGAGATAATCGTCTCCATGCTCCAAATCCATTTTAAAGCCATTTTTAAGGCATTTAGCGCATACATGAAATGAACACATTTTTCTCCAAAACTATAACAGATGCAAGCTTGTCCTGTTTGGTGGAGATAATATTTAATAAAATAAGTAGAAATCTACTAAAAGTTTCGTTTGTTTATATTGCCATCCTGAGATAATCGTCTCCATGCTCCAAATCCATTTTAAAGCCATTTCAAAGTCATTTTGCGCATACATGAAATGAACACATTTTTCTCCAAAACTATAACACATGCAAGCTTGTCCTGTTTGGTGGAGATGATTATTAATAAAATAAGTAGAAATCCACTAAAAGTTTTGTTTGGTTATCTTGCAATCCCGAGATAATCGTCTCCATGCTCCAAATCCATTTTAAAGCCATTTCAAAGGCATTTTGCGCATACATGAAATGGACACATTTTTCTCCAAAACTATAACACATGCAAGCTTGTCCTGTTTGGTGGAGATGATATTTAATAAAATAAGTAGAAATCCACTAAAAGTTTTGTTTGGTTATCTTGCAATCCCGAGATAATCGTCTCCATGCTCCAAATCCATTTTAAAGCCATTTTTAAGGCATTTCGCGCATACATGAAATGAACACATTTTTCTCCAAAACTATAACAGATGCAAGCTTGTCCTGTTTGGTGGAGATGATATTTAATAAAATAAGTAGAAATCCACTAAAAGTTTTGTTTGGTTATCTTGCAATCCCGAGATAATCGTCTCCATGCTCCAAATTTATTTTAAAGCCATTTTTAAGGCATTTCGCGCATACATGAAATGAACACATTTTTCTCCAAAACTATAACAGATGCAAGCTTGTCCTGTTTGGTGGAGATAATATTTAATAAAATAAGTAGAAATCTACTAAAAGTTTCGTTTGTTTATATTGCCATCCTGAAAAAATCGTCTCCATGCTCCAAATCCATTTTAAAGCCATTTCAAAGGCATTTTGCGCATACATGAAATGAACACATTTTTCTCCAAAACTATAACACATGCAAGCTTGTCCTGTTTGGTGGAGATGATATTTAATAAAATAAGTAGAAATCCACTAAAAGTTTTGTTTGGTTATCTTGCAATCCCGAGATAATCGTCTCCATGCTCCAAATCCATTTTAAAGCCATTTTTAAGGCATTTCGCGCATACATGAAATGAACACATTTTTCTCCAAAACTATAACAGATGCAAGCTTGTCCTGTTTGGTGGAGATGATATTTAATAAAATAAGTAGAAATCCACTAAAAGTTTTGTTTGGTTATCTTGCAATCCCGAGATAATCGTCTCCATGCTCCAAATCCATTTTAAAGCCATTTTTAAGGCATTTCGCGCATACATGAAATGAACACATTTTTCTCCAAAACTATAACAGATGCAAGCTTGTCCTGTTTGGTGGAGATGATATTTAATAAAATAAGTAGAAATCCACTAAAAGTTTTGTTTGGTTATCTTGCAATCCCGAGATAATCGTCTCCATGCTCCAAATCCATTTTAAAGCCATTTTTAAGGCATTTCGCGCATACATGAAATGAACACATTTTTATCCAAAACTATAACAGAGGCAAGCTTGTCCTGTTTGGTGGAGATGATATTTAATAAAATAAGTAGAAATCCACTAAAAGTTTTGTTTGGTTATCTTGCAATCCCGAGATAATCGTCTCCATGCTCCAAATCCATTTTAAAGCCATTTTTAAGGCATTTCGCGCAAACATGAAATGAACACATTTTTCTCCAAAACTATAACAGATGCAAGCTTGTCCTGTTTGGTGGAGATGATATTTAATAAAATAAGTAGAAATCCACTAAAAGTTTTGTTTGGTTATCTTGCAATCCCGAGATAATCGTCTCCATGCTCCAAATCCATTTTAAAGCCATTTTTAAGGCATTTCGCGCATACATGAAATGAACACATTTTTCTCCAAAACTATAACAGATGCAAGCTTGTCCTGTTTGGTGGAGATAATATTTAATAAAATAAGTAGAAATCTACTAAAAGTTTTGTTTGTTTATATTGCCATCCTGAGATAATCGTCTCCATGCTCCAAATCCATTTTAAAGCCATTTTAAAGGCATTTTGCGCATACATGAAATGAACACATTTTTCTCCAAAACTATAACACATGCAAGCTTGTCCTGTTTGGTGGAGATGATATTTAATAAAATAAGTAGAAATCCACTAAAAGTTTTGTTTGGTTATCTTGCAATCCCGAGATAATCGTCTCCATGCTCCAAATCCATTTTAAAGCCATTTTTAAGGCATTTCGCGCATACATGAAATGAACACATTTTTCTCCAAAACTATAACAGATGCAAGCTTGTCCTGTTTGGTGGAGATGATATTTAATAAAATAAGTAGAAATCCACTAAAAGTTTTGTTTGGTTATCTTGCAATCTCGAGATAATCGTCTCCATGCTTCAAATGCTATTAAAACCCATTTCTAAGGCATTTCGCGCATAAATGAAATGAACACATTTTTCTCCAAAACTATAACAGATGCAAGCTTGTCCTGTTTGGTGGAGATGATATTTAATAAAATAAGTAGAAATCCACTAAAAGTTTTGTTTGGTTATCTTGCAATCCCGAGATAATCGTCTCCATGCTCCAAATCCAATTTAAAGCCATTTTTAAGGCATTTTGCGCATACATGAAATGAACACATTTTTCTCCAAAACTATAACAGATGCAAGCTTGTCCTGTTTGGTGGAGATAATATTTAATAAAATAAGTAGAAATCTACTAAAAGTTTCGTTTGTTTATATTGCCATCCTGAGATAATCGTCTCCATGCTCCAAATCCATTTTAAAGCCATTTCAAAGGCATTTTGCGCATACATGAAATGAACACATTTTTCTCCAAAACTATAACACATGCAAGCTTGTCCTGTTTGGTGGAGATGATATTTAATAAAATAAGTAGAAATCCACTAAAAGTTTTGTTTGGTTATCTTGCAATCCCGAGATAATCGTCTCCATGCTCCAAATCCATTTTAAAGCCATTTTTAAGGCATTTCGCGCATACATGAAATGAACACATTTTTCTCCAAAACTATAACAGATGCAAGCTTGTCCTGTTTGGTGGAGATGATATTTAATAAAATAAGTAGAAATCCACTAAAAGTTTTGTTTGGTTATCTTGCAATCCCGAGATAATCGTCTCCATGCTCCAAATCCATTTTAAAGCCATTTTTAAGGCATTTCGCGCATACATGAAATGAACACATTTTTCTCCAAAACTATAACAGATGCAAGCTTGTCCTGTTTGGTGGAGATGATATTTAATAAAATAAGTAGAAATCCACTAAAAGTTTTGTTTGGTTATCTTGCAATCCCGAGATAATCGTCTCCATGCTCCAAATCCATTTTAAAGCCATTTTTAAGGCATTTCGCGCATACATGAAATGAACACATTTTTCTCCAAAACTATAACAGATGCAAGCTTGTCCTGTTTGGTGGAGATGATATTTAATAAAATAAGTAGAAATCCACTAAAAGTTTTGTTTGGTTATCTTGCAATCCCGAGATAATCGTCTCCATGCTCCAAATCCATTTTAAAGCCATTTTTAAGGCATTTCGCGCATACATGAAATGAACACATTTTTCTCCAAAACTATAACAGATGCAAGCTTGTCCTGTTTGGTGGAGATGATATTTAATAAAATAAGTAGAAATCCACTGAAGTTTTGTTTGGTTATCTTGCAATCCCGAGATAATCGTCTCCATGCTCCAAATCCATTTTAAAGCCATTTTTAAGGCATTTCGCGCATACATGAAATGAACACATTTTTCTCCAAAACTATAACAGATGCAAGCTTGTCCTGTTTGGTGGAGATAATATTTAATAAAATAAGTAGAAATCTACTAAAAGTTTCGTTTGTTTATATTGCCATCCTGAGATAATCGTCTCCATGCTCCAAATCCATTTTAAAGCCATTTCAAAGGCATTTTGCGCATACATGAAATGAACACATTTTTCTCCAAAACTATAACACATGCAAGCTTGTCCTGTTTGGTGGAGATGATATTTAATAAAATAAGTAGAAATCCACTAAAAGTTTTGTTTGGTTATCTTGCAATCCCGAGATAATCGTCTCCATGCTCCAAATCCATTTTAAAGCCATTTTTAAGGCATTTCGCGCATACATGAAATGAACACATTTTTCTCCAAAACTATAACAGATTCAAGCTTGTCCTGTTTGGTGGAGATATTTAATAAAATAAGTGGAAATCCACTAAAAGTTTTGTTTGGTTATCTTGCAATCCCGAGATAATCGTCTCCATGCTCCAAATCCATTTTAAAGCCATTTTTAAGGCATTTCGCGCATACATGAAATGAACACATTTTTCTCCAAAACTATAACAGATGCAAGCTTGTCCTGTTTGGTGGAGATGATATTTAATAAAATAAGTAGAAATCCACTAAAAGTTTTGTTTGGTTATCTTGCAATCCCGAGATAATCGTCTCCATGCTCCAAATCCATTTTAAAGCCATTTTTAAGGCATTTCGCGCATACATGAAATGAACACATTTTTCTCCAAAACTATAACAGATGCAAGCTTGTCCTGTTTGGTGGAGATGATATTTAATAAAATAAGTAGAAATCCACTAAAAGTTTTGTTTGGTTATCTTGCAATCCCGAGATAATCGTCTCCATGCTCCAAATCCATTTTAAAGCCATTTTTAAGGCATTTCGCGCATACATGAAATGAACACATTTTTCTCCAAAACTATAACAGATGCAAGCTTGTCCTGTTTGGTGGAGATGATATTTAATAAAATAAGTAGAAATCCACTGAAGTTTTGTTTGGTTATCTTGCAATCCCGAGATAATCGTCTCCATGCTCCAAATCCATTTTAAAGCCATTTTTAAGGCATTTCGCGCATACATGAAATGAACACATTTTTCTCCAAAACTATAACAGATGCAAGCTTGTCCTGTTTGGTGGAGATAATATTTAATAAAATAAGTAGAAATCTACTAAAAGTTTCGTTTGTTTATATTGCCATCCTGAGATAATCGTCTCCATGCTCCAAATCCATTTTAAAGCCATTTCAAAGGCATTTTGCGCATACATGAAATGAACACATTTTTCTCCAAAACTATAACACATGCAAGCTTGTCCTGTTTGGTGGAGATGATATTTAATAAAATAAGTAGAAATCCACTAAAAGTTTTGTTTGGTTATCTTGCAATCCCGAGATAATCGTCTCCATGCTCCAAATCCATTTTAAAGCCATTTTTAAGGCATTTCGCGCATACATGAAATGAACACATTTTTCTCCAAAACTATAACAGATTCAAGCTTGTCCTGTTTGGTGGAGATATTTAATAAAATAAGTGGAAATCCACTAAAAGTTTTGTTTGGTTATCTTGCAATCCCGAGATAATCGTCTCCATGCTCCAAATCCATTTTAAAGCCATTTTTAAGGCATTTCGCGCATACATGAAATGAACACATTTTTCTCCAAAACTATAACAGATGCAAGCTTGTCCTGTTTGGTGGAGATAATATTTAATAAAATAAGTAGAAATCTACTAAAAGTTTCGTTTGTTTATATTGCCATCCTGAGATAATCGTCTCCATGCTCCAAATCCATTTTAAAGCCATTTCAAAGGCATTTTGCGCATACATGAAATGGACACATTTTTCTCCAAAACTATAACACATGCAAGCTTGTCCTGTTTGGTGGAGATGATATTTAATAAAATAAGTAGAAATCCACTAAAAGTTTTGTTTGGTTATCTTGCAATCCCGAGATAATCGTCTCCATGCTCCAAATTTATTTTAAAGCCATTTTTAAGGCATTTCGCGCATACATGAAATGAACACATTTTTCTCCAAAACTATAACAGATGCAAGCTTGTCCTGTTTGGTGGAGATAATATTTAATAAAATAAGTAGAAATCTACTAAAAGTTTCGTTTGTTTATATTGCCATCCTGAGATAATCGTCTCCATGCTCCAAATCCATTTTAAAGCCATTTCAAAGGCATTTTGCGCATACATGAAATGAACACATTTTTCTCCAAAACTATAACACATGCAAGCTTGTCCTGTTTGGTGGAGATGATATTTAATAAAATAAGTAGAAATCCACTAAAAGTTTTGTTTGGTTATCTTGCAATCCCGAGATAATCGTCTCCATGCTCCAAATCCATTTTAAAGCCATTTTTAAGGCATTTCGCGCATACATGAAATGAACACATTTTTCTCCAAAACTATAACAGATGCAAGCTTGTCCTGTTTGGTGGAGATGATATTTAATAAAATAAGTAGAAATCCACTAAAAGTTTTGTTT
Source organism: Anomaloglossus baeobatrachus (assembly GCF_048569485.1). Classification (NCBI taxonomy): domain Eukaryota; kingdom Metazoa; phylum Chordata; class Amphibia; order Anura; family Aromobatidae; genus Anomaloglossus; species Anomaloglossus baeobatrachus. The sequence goes on along the minus strand of NW_027441837.1, from coordinate 186,225 downwards.
GGTTATCTTGCAATCCCGAGATAATCGTCTCCATGCTCCAAATCCATTTTAAAGCCATTTTTAAGGCATTTCGCGCATACATGAAATGAACACATTTTTCTCCAAAACTATAACAGATGCAAGCTTGTCCTGTTTGGTGGAGATGATATTTAATAAAATAAGTAGAAATCCACTAAAAGTTTTGTTTGGTTATCTTGCAATCCCGAGATAATCGTCTCCATGCTCCAAATCCATTTTAAAGCCATTTTTAAGGCATTTCGCGCATACATGAAATGAACACATTTTTATCCAAAACTATAACAGATGCAAGCTTGTCCTGTTTGGTGGAGATGATATTTAATAAAATGAGTAGAAATCCACTAAAAGTTTTGTTTGGTTATCTTGCAATCCCGAGATAATCGTCTCCATGCTCCAAATCCATTTTAAAGCCATTTTTAAGGCATTTCGCGCATACATGAAATGAACACATTTTTCTCCAAAACTATAACAGATGCAAGCTTGTCCTGTTTGGTGGAGATGATATTTAATAAAATAAGTAGAAATCCACTAAAAGTTTTGTTTGGTTATCTTGCAATCCCGAGATAATCGTCTCCATGCTCCAAATCCATTTTAAAGCCATTTTTAAGGCATTTCGCGCATACATGAAATGAACACATTTTTCTCCAAAACTATAACAGATGCAAGCTTCTCCTGTTTGGTGGAGATAATATTTAATAAAATAAGTAGAAATCTACTAAAAGTTTTGTTTGTTTATATTGCCATCCTGAGATAATCGTCTCCATGCTCCAAATCCATTTTAAAGCCATTTTAAAGGCATTTTGCGCATACATGAAATGAACACATTTTTCTCCAAAACTATAACACATGCAAGCTTGTCCTGTTTGGTGGAGATGATATTTAATAAAATAAGTAGAAATCCACTAAAAGTTTTGTTTGGTTATCTTGCAATCCCGAGATAATCGTCTCCATGCTCCAAATCCATTTTAAAGCCATTTTTAAGGCATTTCGCGCATACATGAAATGAACACATTTTTCTCCAAAACTATAACAGATGCAAGCTTGTCCTGTTTGGTGGAGATGATATTTAATAAAATAAGTAGAAATCCACTAAAAGTTTTGTTTGGTTATCTTGCAATCCCGAGATAATCGTCTCCATGCTCCAAATCCATTTTAAAGCCATTTTTAAGGCATTTCGCGCATACATGAAATGAACACATTTTTCTCCAAAACTATAACAGATGCAAGCTTGTCCTGTTTGGTGGAGATGATATTTAATAAAATAAGTAGAAATCCACTAAAAGTTTTGTTTGGTTATCTTGCAATCCCGAGATAATCGTCTCCATGCTCCAAATTTATTTTAAAGCCATTTTTAAGGCATTTCGCGCATACATGAAATGAACACATTTTTCTCCAAAACTATAACAGATGCAAGCTTGTCCTGTTTGGTGGAGATAATATTTAATAAAATAAGTAGAAATCTACTAAAAGTTTTGTTTGGTTATCTTGCAATCTCGAGATAATCGTCACCATGCTTCAAATGCTATTAAAACCCATTTCTAAGGCATTTCGCGCATAAATGAAATGAACACATTTTTCTCCAAAACTATAACAGATGCCAGCTTGTCCTGTTTGGTGGAGATGATATTTAATAAAATAAGTAGAAATCCACTAAAAGTTTTGTTTGGTTATCTTGCAATCCCGAGATAATCGTCTCCATGCTCCAAATCCATTTTAAAGCCATTTTTAAGGCATTTCGCGCATACATGAAATGAACACATTTTTCTCCAAAACTATAACAGATGCAAGCTTGTCCTGTTTGGTGGAGATGATATTTAATAAAATAAGTAGAAATCCACTAAAAGTTTTGTTTGGTTATCTTGCAATCCCGAGATAATCGTCTCCATGCTCCAAATTTATTTTAAAGCCATTTTTAAGGCATTTCGCGCATACATGAAATGAACACATTTTTCTCCAAAACTATAACAGATGCAAGCTTGTCCTGTTTGGTGGAGATAATATTTAATAAAATAAGTAGAAATCTACTAAAAGTTTCGTTTGTTTATATTGCCATCCTGAGATAATCGTCTCCATGCTCCAAATCCATTTTAAAGCCATTTCAAAGGCATTTTGCGCATACATGAAATGAACACATTTTTCTCCCAAACTATAACACATGCAAGCTTGTCCTGTTTGGTGGAGATGATATTTAATAAAATAAGTAGAAATCCACTAAAAGTTTTGTTTGGTTATCTTGCAATCCCGAGATAATCGTCTCCATGCTCCAAATCCATTTTAAAGCCATTTTTAAGGCATTTCGCGCATACATGAAATGAACACATTTTTCTCCAAAACTATAACAGATGCAAGCTTGTCCTGTTTGGTGGAGATGATATTTAATAAAATAAGTAGAAATCCACTAAAAGTTTTGTTTGGTTATCTTGCAATCCCGAGATAATCGTCTCCATGCTCCAAATCCATTTTAAAGCCATTTTTAAGGCATTTCGCGCATACATGAAATGAACACATTTTTCTCCAAAACTATAACAGATGCAAGCTTGTCCTGTTTGGTGGAGATGATATTTAATAAAATAAGTAGAAATCCACTAAAAGTTTTGTTTGGTTATCTTGCAATCCCGAGATAATCGTCTCCATGCTCCAAATCCATTTTAAAGCCATTTTTAAGGCATTTCGCGCATACATGAAATGAACACATTTTTATCCAAAACTATAACAGATGCAAGCTTGTCCTGTTTGGTGGAGATGATATTTAATAAAATGAGTAGAAATCCACTAAAAGTTTTGTTTGGTTATCTTGCAATCCCGAGATAATCGTCTCCATGCTCCAAATCCATTTTAAAGCCATTTTTAAGGCATTTCGCGCATACATGAAATGAACACATTTTTCTCCAAAACTATAACAGATGCAAGCTTGTCCTGTTTGGTGGAGATGATATTTAATAAAATAAGTAGAAATCCACTAAAAGTTTTGTTTGGTTATCTTGCAATCCCGAGATAATCGTCTCCATGCTCCAAATCCATTTTAAAGCCATTTTTAAGGCATTTCGCGCATACATGAAATGAACACATTTTTCTCCAAAACTATAACAGATGCAAGCTTCTCCTGTTTGGTGGAGATAATATTTAATAAAATAAGTAGAAATCTACTAAAAGTTTTGTTTGTTTATATTGCCATCCTGAGATAATCGTCTCCATGCTCCAAATCCATTTTAAAGCCATTTTAAAGGCATTTTGCGCATACATGAAATGAACACATTTTTCTCCAAAACTATAACACATGCAAGCTTGTCCTGTTTGGTGGAGATGATATTTAATAAAATAAGTAGAAATCCACTAAAAGTTTTGTTTGGTTATCTTGCAATCCCGAGATAATCGTCTCCATGCTCCAAATCCATTTTAAAGCCATTTTTAAGGCATTTCGCGCATACATGAAATGAACACATTTTTCTCCAAAACTATAACAGATGCAAGCTTGTCCTGTTTGGTGGAGATGATATTTAATAAAATAAGTAGAAATCCACTAAAAGTTTTGTTTGGTTATCTTGCATTCTCGAGATAATCGTCACCATGCTTCAAATGCTATTAAAACCCATTTCTAAGGCATTTCGCGCATAAATGAAATGAACACATTTTTCTCCAAAACTATAACAGATGCAAGCTTGTCCTGTTTGGTGGAGATGATATTTAATAAAATAAGTAGAAATCCACTAAAAGTTTTGTTTGGTTATCTTGCAATCCCGAGATAATCGTCTCCATGCTCCAAATCCAATTTAAAGCCATTTTTAAGGCATTTCGCGCATACATGAAATGAACACATTTTTCTCCAAAACTATAACAGATGCAAGCTTGTCCTGTTTGGTGGAGATAATATTTAATAAAATAAGTAGAAATCTACTAAAAGTTTCGTTTGTTTATATTGCCATCCTGAGATAATCGTCTCCATGCTCCAAATCCATTTTAAAGCCATTTCAAAGGCATTTTGCGCATACATGAAATGAACACATTTTTCTCCAAAACTATAACACATGCAAGCTTGTCCTGTTTGGTGGAGATGATATTTAATAAAATAAGTAGAAATCCACTAAAAGTTTTGTTTGGTTATCTTGCAATCCCGAGATAATCGTCTCCATGCTCCAAATCCATTTTAAAGCCATTTTTAAGGCATTTCGCGCATACATGAAATGAACACATTTTTCTCCAAAACTATAACAGATGCAAGCTTGTCCTGTTTGGTGGAGATGATATTTAATAAAATAAGTAGAAATCCACTAAAAGTTTTGTTTGGTTATCTTGCAATCTCGAGATAATCGTCTCCATGCTTCAAATGCTCTTAAAACCCATTTCTAAGGCATTTCGCGCATAAATGAAATGAACACATTTTTCTTTAAAACTATAACAGATGCAAGCTTGTCCTGTTTGGTGGAGATGATATTTAATAAAATAAGTAGAAATCCACTAAAAGTTTTGTTTGGTTATCTTGCAATCCCGAGATAATCGTCTCCATGCTCCAAATCCATTTTAAAGCCATTTTTAAGGCATTTCACGCATACATGAAATGAACACATTTTTCTCCAAAACTATAACAGATGCAAGCTTGTCCTGTTTGGTGGAGATAATATTTAATAAAATAAGTAGAAATCTACTAAAAGTTTCGTTTGTTTATATTGCCATCCTGAGATAATCGTCTCCATGCTCCAAATCCATTTTAAAGCCATTTCAAAGGCATTTTGCGCATACATGAAATGAACACATTTTTCTCCAAAACTATAACACATGCAAGCTTGTCCTGTTTGGTGGAGATGATATTTAATAAAATAAGTAGAAATCCACTAAAAGTTTTGTTTGGTTATCTTGCAATCCCGAGATAATCGTCTCCATGCTCCAAATCCATTTTAAAGCCATTTTTAAGGCATTTCGCGCATACATGAAATGAACACATTTTTCTCCAAAACTATAACAGATGCAAGCTTGTCCTGTTTGGTGGAGATGATATTTAATAAAATAAGTAGAAATCCACTAAAAGTTTTGTTTGGTTATCTTGCAATCCCGAGATAATCGTCTCCATGCTCCAAATCCATTTTAAAGCCATTTTTAAGGCATTTCGCGCATACATGAAATGAACACATTTTTCTCCAAAACTATAACAGATGCAAGCTTGTCCTGTTTGGTGGAGATAATATTTAATAAAATAAGTAGAAATCTACTAAAAGTTTCGTTTGTTTATATTGCCATCCTGAGATAATCGTCTCCATGCTCCAAATCCATTTTAAAGCCATTTCAAAGGCATTTTGCGCATACATGAAATGAACACATTTTTCTCCAAAACTATAACACATGCAAGCTTGTCCTGTTTGGTGGAGATGATATTTAATAAAATAAGTAGAAATCCACTAAAAGTTTTGTTTGGTTATCTTGCAATCCCGAGATAATCGTCTCCATGCTCCAAATCCATTTTAAAGCCATTTTTAAGGCATTTCGCGCATACATGAAATGAACACATTTTTCTCCAAAACTATAACAGATGCAAGCTTGTCCTGTTTGGTGGAGATGATATTTAATAAAATAAGTAGAAATCCACTAAAAGTTTTGTTTGGTTATCTTGCAATCCCGAGATAATCGTCTCCATGCTCCAAATCCATTTTAAAGCCATTTTTAAGGCATTTCGCGCATACATGAAATGAACACATTTTTCTCCAAAACTATAACAGATGCAAGCTTGTCCTGTTTGGTGGAGATGATATTTAATAAAATAAGTAGAAATCCACTAAAAGTTTTGTTTGGTTATCTTGCAATCCCGAGATAATCGTCTCCATGCTCCAAATCCATTTTAAAGCCATTTTTAAGGCATTTCGCGCATACATGAAATGAACACATTTTTCTCCAAAACTATAACAGATGCAAGCTTGTCCTGTTTGGTGGAGATGATATTTAATAAAATAAGTAGAAATCCACTAAAAGTTTTGTTTGGTTATCTTGCAATCCCGAGATAATCGTCTCCATGCTCCAAATCCATTTTAAAGCCATTTTTAAGGCATTTCGCGCATACATGAAATGAACACATTTTTCTCCAAAACTATAACAGATGCAAGCTTGTCCTGTTTGGTGGAGATGATATTTAATAAAATAAGTAGAAATCCACTAAAAGTTTTGTTTGGTTATCTTGCAATCCCGAGATAATCGTCTCCATGCTCCAAATCCATTTTAAAGCCATTTTTAAGGCATTTCGCGCATACATGAAATGAACACATTTTTCTCCAAAACTATAACAGATGCAAGCTTGTCCTGTTTGGTGGAGATAATATTTAATAAAATAAGTAGAAATCTACTAAAAGTTTCGTTTGTTTATATTGCCATCCTGAGATAATCGTCTCCATGCTCCAAATCCATTTTAAAGCCATTTCAAAGGCATTTTGCGCATACATGAAATGAACACATTTTTCTCCAAAACTATAACACATGCAAGCTTGTCCTGTTTGGTGGAGATGATATTTAATAAAATAAGTAGAAATCCACTAAAAGTTTTGTTTGGTTATCTTGCAATCCCGTGATAATCGTCTCCATGCTCCAAATCCATTTTAAAGCCATTTTTAAGGCATTTCGCGCATACATGAAATGAACACATTTTTCTCCAAAACTATAACAGATGCAAGCTTGTCCTGTTTGGTGGAGATGATATTTAATAAAATAAGTAGAAATCCACTAAAAGTTTTGTTTGGTTATCTTGCAATCCCGAGATAATCGTCTCCATGCTCCAAATCCATTTTAAAGCCATTTTTAAGGCATTTCGCGCATACATGAAATGAACACATTTTTCTCCAAAACTATAACACATGCAAGCTTGTCCTGTTTGGTGGAGATGATATTTAATAAAATAAGTAGAAATCCACTAAAAGTTTTGTTTGGTTATCTTGCAATCCCGAGATAATCGTCTCCATGCTCCAAATCCATTTTAAAGCCATTTTTAAGGCATTTCGCGCATACATGAAATGAACACATTTTTCTCCAAAACTATAACACATGCAAGCTTGTCCTGTTTGGTGGAGATGATATTTAATAAAATAAGTAGAAATCCACTAAAAGTTTTGTTTGGTTATCTTGCAATCCCGAGATAATCGTCTCCATGCTCCAAATCCATTTTAAAGCCATTTTTAAGGCATTTCGCGCATACATGAAATGAACACATTTTTCTCCAAAACTATAACAGATGCAAGCTTGTCCTGTTTGCTGGAGATGATATTTAATAAAATAAGTAGAAATCCACTAAAAGTTTTGTTTGGTTATCTTGCAATCCCGAGATAATCGTCTCCATGCTCCAAATCCATTTTAAAGCCATTTTTAAGGCATTTCGCGCATACATGAAATGAACACATTTTTCTCCAAAACTATAACAGATGCAAGCTTGTCCTGTTTGGTGGAGATGATATTTAATAAAATAAGTAGAAATCCACTAAAAGTTTTGTTTGGTTATCTTGCAATCCCGAGATAATCGTCTCCATGCTCCAAATCCATTTTAAAACCATTTTTAAGGCATTTCGCGCATACATGAAATGAACACATTTTTCTCCAAAACTATAACAGATGCAAGCTTGTCCTGTTTGGTGGAGATAATATTTAATAAAATAAGTAGAAATCTACTAAAAGTTTCGTTTGTTTATATTGCCATCCTGAGATAATCGTCTCCATGCTCCAAATCCATTTTAAAGCCATTTCAAAGGCATTTTGCGCATACATGAAATGAACACATTTTTCTCCAAAACTATAACACATGCAAGCTTGTCCTGTTTGGTGGAGATGATGTTTAATAAAATAAGTAGAAATCCACTAAAAGTTTTGTTTGGTTATCTTGCAATCCCGAGATAATCGTCTCCATGCTCCAAATCCATTTTAAAGCCATTTTTAAGGCATTTCGCGCATACATGAAATGAACACATTTTTCTCCAAAACTATAACAGATGCAAGCTTGTCCTGTTTGGTGGAGATGATATTTAATAAAATAAGTAGAAATCCACTAAAAGTTTTGTTTGGTTATCTTGCAATCCCGAGATAATCGTCTCCATGCTCCAAATCCATTTTAAAGCCATTTTTAAGGCATTTCGCGCATACATGAAATGAACACATTTTTCTCCAAAACTATAACAGATGCAAGCTTGTCCTGTTTGGTGGAGATGATATTTAATAAAATAAGTAGAAATCCACTAAAAGTTTTGTTTGGTTATCTTGCAATCCCGAGATAATCGTCTCCATGCTCCAAATCCATTTTAAAGCCATTTTTAAGGCATTTCGCGCATACATGAAATGAACACATTTTTCTCCAAAACTATAACAGATGCAAGCTTGTCCTGTTTGGTGGAGATGATATTTAATAAAATAAGTAGAAATCCACTAAAAGTTTTGTTTGGTTATCTTGCAATCCCGAGATAATCGTCTCCATGCTCCAAATCCATTTTAAAGCCATTTTTAAGGCATTTCGCGCATACATGAAATGAACACATTTTTCTCCAAAACTATAACAGATGCAAGCTTGTCCTGTTTGGTGGAGATGATATTTAATAAAATAAGTAGAAATCCACTAAAAGTTTTGTTTGGTTATCTTGCAATCCCGAGATAATCGTCTCCATGCTCCAAATCCATTTTAAAGCCATTTTTAAGGCATTTCGCGCATACATGAAATGAACACATTTTTCTCCAAAACTATAACAGATGCAAGCTTGTCCTGTTTGGTGGAGATAATATTTAATAAAATAAGTAGAAATCTACTAAAAGTTTCGTTTGTTTATATTGCCATCCTGAGATAATCGTCTCCATGCTCCAAATCCATTTTAAAGCCATTTCAAAGGCATTTTGCGCATACATGAAATGAACACATTTTTCTCCAATACTATAACACATGCAAGCTTGTCCTGTTTGGTGGAGATGATATTTAATAAAATAAGTAGAAATCCACTAAAAGTTTTGTTTGGTTATCTTGCAATCCCGAGATAATCGTCTCCATGCTCCAAATCCATTTTAAAGCCATTTTTAAGGCATTTCGCGCATACATGAAATGAACACATTTTTCTCCAAAACTATAACAGATGCAAGCTTGTCCTGTTTGGTGGAGATGATATTTAATAAAATAAGTAGAAATCCACTAAAAGTTTTGTTTGGTTATCTTGCAATCCCGAGATAATCGTCTCCATGCTCCAAATCCATTTTAAAGCCATTTTTAAGGCATTTCGCGCATACATGAAATGAACACATTTTTCTCCAAAACTATAACAGATGCAAGCTTGTCCTGTTTGGTGGAGATAATATTTAATAAAATAAGTAGAAATCTACTAAAAGTTTCGTTTGTTTATATTGCCATCCTGAGATAATCGTCTCCATGCTCCAAATCCATTTTAAAGCCATTTCAAAGGCATTTTGCGCATACATGAAATGAACACATTTTTCTCCAAAACTATAACACATGCAAGCTTGTCCTATTTGGTGGAGATGATATTTAATAAAATAAGTAGAAATCCACTAAAAGTTTTGTTTGGTTATCTTGCAATCCCGAGATAATCGTCTCCATGCTCCAAATCCATTTTAAAGCCATTTTTAAGGCATTTCGCGCATACATGAAATGAACACATTTTTCTCCAAAACTATAACAGATGCAAGCTTGTCCTGTTTGGTGGAGATGATATTTAATAAAATAAGTAGAAATCCACTAAAAGTTTTGTTTGGTTATCTTGCAATCCCGAGATAATCGTCTCCATGCTCCAAATCCATTTTAAAGCCATTTTTAAGGCATTTCGCGCATACATGAAATGAACACATTTTTCTCCAAAACTATAACAGATGCAAGCTTGTCCTGTTTGGTGGAGATAATATTTAATAAAATAAGTAGAAATCTACTAAAAGTTTCGTTTGTTTATATTGCCATCCTGAGATAATCGTCTCCATGCTCCAAATCCATTTTAAAGCCATTTCAAAGGCATTTTGCGCATACATGAAATGAACACATTTTTCTCCAAAACTATAACACATGCAAGCTTGTCCTGTTTGGTGGAGATGATATTTAATAAAATAAGTAGAAATCCACTAAAAGTTTTGTTTGGTTATCTTGCAATCCCGAGATAATCGTCTCCATGCTCCAAATCCATTTTAAAGCCATTTTTAAGGCATTTCGCGCATACATGAAATGAACACATTTTTCTCCAAAACTATAACAGATGCAAGCTTGTCCTGTTTGGTGGAGATGATATTTAATAAAATAAGTAGAAATCCACTAAAAGTTTTGTTTGGTTATCTTGCAATCCCGAGATAATCGTCTCCATGCTCCAAATCCATTTTAAAGCCATTTTTAAGGCATTTCGCGCATACATGAAATGAACACATTTTTCTCCAAAACTATAACAGATGCAAGCTTGTCCTGTTTGGTGGAGATGATATTTAATAAAATAAGTAGAAATCCACTAAAAGTTTTGTTTGGTTATCTTGCAATCCCGAGATAATCGTCTCCATGCTCCAAATCCATTTTAAAGCCATTTTTAAGGCATTTCGCGCATACATGAAATGAACACATTTTTCTCCAAAACTATAACAGATGCAAGCTTGTCCTGTTTGGGGGAGATGATATTTAATAAAATAAGTAGAAATCCACTAAAAGTTTTGTTTGGTTATCTTGCAATCCCGAGATAATCGTCTCCATGCTCCAAATCCATTTTAAAGCCATTTTTAAGGCATTTCGCGCATACATGAAATGAACACATTTTTCTCCAAAACTATAACAGATGCAAGCTTGTCCTGTTTGGTGGAGATGATATTTAATAAAATAAGTAGAAATCCACTAAAAGTTTTGTTTGGTTATCTTGCAATCCCGAGATAATCGTCTCCATGCTCCAAATCCATTTTAAAGCCATTTTTAAGGCATTTCGCGCATACATGAAATGAACACATTTTTCTCCAAAACTATAACAGATGCAAGCTTGTCCTGTTTGGTGGAGATAATATTTAATAAAATAAGTAGAAATCTACTAAAAGTTTCGTTTGTTTATATTGCCATCCTGAGATAATCGTCTCCATGCTCCAAATCCATTTTAAAGCCATTTTAAAGGCATTTTGCGCATACATGAAATGAACACATTTTTCTCCAAAACTATAACACATGCAAGCTTGTCCTGTTTGGTGGAGATGATATTTAATAAAATAAGTAGAAATCCACTAAAAGATTTGTTTGGTTATCTTGCAATCCCGAGATAATCGTCTCCATGCTCCAAATCCATTTTAAAGCCATTTTTAAGGCATTTCGCGCATACATGAACACATTTTTCTCCAAAACTATAACAGATGCAAGCTTGTCCTGTTTGGTGGAGATGATATTTAATAAAATAAGTAGAAATCCACTAAAAGTTTTGTTTGGTTATCTTGCAATCTCGAGATAATCGTCTCCATGCTTCAAATGCTATTAAAACCCATTTCTAAGGCATTTCGCGCATAAATGAAATGAACACATTTTTCTCCAAAACTATAACAGATGCAAGCTTGTCCTGTTTGGTGGAGATGATATTTAATAAAATAAGTAGAAATCCACTAAAAGTTTTGTTTGGTTATCTTGCAATCCCGAGATAATCGTCTCCATGCTCCAAATCCATTTTAAAGCCATTTTTAAGGCATTTCGCGCATACATGAAATGAACACATTTTTCTCCAAAACTATAACAGATGCAAGCTTGTCCTGTTTGGTGGAGATAATATTTAATAAAATAAGTAGAAATCTACTAAAAGTTTCGTTTGTTTATATTGCCATCCTGAGATAATCGTCTCCATGCTCCAAATCCATTTTAAAGCCATTTCAAAGGCATTTTGCGCATACATGAAATGAACACATTTTTCTCCAAAACTATAACACATGCAAGCTTGTCCTGTTTGGTGGAGATGATATTTAATAAAATAAGTAGAAATCCACTAAAAGTTTTGTTTGGTTATCTTGCAATCCCGAGATAATCGTCTCCATGCTCCAAATCCATTTTAAAGCCATTTTTAAGGCATTTCGCGCATACATGAAATGAACACATTTTTCTCCAAAACTATAACAGATGCAAGCTTGTCCTGTTTGGTGGAGATGATATTTAATAAAATAAGTAGAAATCCACTAAAAGTTTTGTTTGGTTATCTTGCAATCCCGAGATAATCGTCTCCATGCTCCAAATCCATTTTAAAGCCATTTTTAAGGCATTTCGCGCATACATGAAATGAACACATTTTTCTCCAAAACTATAACAGATGCAAGCTTGTCCTGTTTGGTGGAGATGATATTTAATAAAATAAGTAGAAATCCACTAAAAGTTTTGTTTGGTTATCTTGCAATCTCGAGATAATCGTCTCCATGCTTCAAATGCTCTTAAAACCCATTTCTAAGGCATTTCGCGCATAAATGAAATGAACATATTTTTCTTTAAAACTATAACAGATGCAAGCTTGTCCTGTTTGGTGGAGATGATATTTAATAAAATAAGTAGAAATCCACTAAAAGTTTTGTTTGGTTATCTTGCAATCCCGAGATAATCGTCTCCATGCTCCAAATCCATTTTAAAGCCATTTTTAAGGCATTTCGCGCATACATGAAATGAACACATTTTTCTCCAAAACTATAACAGATGCAAGCTTGTCCTGTTTGGTGGAGATAATATTTAATAAAATAAGTAGAAATCTACTAAAAGTTTCGTTTGTTTATATTGCCATCCTGAGATAATCGTCTCCATGCTCCAAATCCATTTTAAAGCCATTTCAAAGGCATTTTGCGCATACATGAAATGAACACATTTTTCTCCAAAACTATAACAGATGCAAGCTTGTCCTGTTTGGTGGAGATGATATTTAATAAAATAAGTAGAAATCCACTAAAAGTTTTGTTTGGTTATCTTGCAATCCCGAGATAATCGTCTCCATGCTCCAAATCCATTTTAAAGCCATTTTTAAGGCATTTCGCGCATACATGAAATGAACACATTTTTCTCCAAAACTATAACAGATGCAAGCTTGTCCTGTTTGGTGGAGATGATATTTAATAAAATAAGTAGAAATCCACTAAAAGTTTTGTTTGGTTATCTTGCAATCCCGAGATAATCGTCTCCGTGCTCCAAATCCATTTTAAAGCCATTTTTAAGGCATTTCGCGCATACATGAAATGAACACATTTTTCTCCAAAACTATAACAGATGCAAGCTTGTCCTGTTTGGTGGAGATAATATTTAATAAAATAAGTAGAAATCTACTAAAAGTTTCGTTTGTTTATATTGCCATCCTGAGATAATCGTCTCCATGCTCCAAATCCATTTTAAAGCCATTTCAAAGGCATTTTGCGCATACATGAAATGAACACATTTTTCTCCAAAACTATAACACATGCAAGCTTGTCCTGTTTGGTGGAGATGATATTTAATAAAATAAGTAGAAATCCACTAAAAGTTTTGTTTGGTTATCTTGCAATCCCGAGATAATCGTCTCCATGCTCCAAATCCATTTTAAAGCCATTTTTAAGGCATTTCGCGCATACATGAAATGAACACATTTTTCTCCAAAACTATAACAGATGCAAGCTTGTCCTGTTTGGTGGAGATGATATTTAATAAAATAAGTAGAAATCCACTAAAAGTTTTGTTTGGTTATCTTGCAATCCCGAGATAATCGTCTCCATGCTCCAAATCCATTTTAAAGCCATTTTTAAGGCATTTCGCGCATACATGAAATGAACACATTTTTCTCCAAAACTATAACAGATGCAAGCTTGTCCTGTTTGGGGGAGATGATATTTAATAAAATAAGTAGAAATCCACTAAAAGTTTTGTTTGGTTATCTTGCAATCCCGAGATAATCGTCTCCATGCTCCAAATCCATTTTAAAGCCATTTTTAAGGCATTTCGCGCATACATGAAATGAACACATTTTTCTCCAAAACTATAACAGATGCAAGCTTGTCCTGTTTGGTGGAGATGATATTTAATAAAATAAGTAGAAATCCACTAAAAGTTTTGTTTGGTTATCTTGCAATCCCGAGATAATCGTCTCCATGCTCCAAATCCATTTTAAAGCCATTTTTAAGGCATTTCGCGCATACATGAAATGAACACATTTTTCTCCAAAACTATAACAGATGCAAGCTTGTCCTGTTTGGTGGAGATAATATTTAATAAAATAAGTAGAAATCTACTAAAAGTTTCGTTTGTTTATATTGCCATCCTGAGATAATCGTCTCCATGCTCCAAATCCATTTTAAAGCCATTTTAAAGGCATTTTGCGCATACATGAAATGAACACATTTTTCTCCAAAACTATAACACATGCAAGCTTGTCCTGTTTGGTGGAGATGATATTTAATAAAATAAGTAGAAATCCACTAAAAGATTTGTTTGGTTATCTTGCAATCCCGAGATAATCGTCTCCATGCTCCAAATCCATTTTAAAGCCATTTTTAAGGCATTTCGCGCATACATGAACACATTTTTCTCCAAAACTATAACAGATGCAAGCTTGTCCTGTTTGGTGGAGATGATATTTAATAAAATAAGTAGAAATCCACTAAAAGTTTTGTTTGGTTATCTTGCAATCTCGAGATAATCGTCTCCATGCTTCAAATGCTATTAAAACCCATTTCTAAGGCATTTCGCGCATAAATGAAATGAACACATTTTTCTCCAAAACTATAACAGATGCAAGCTTGTCCTGTTTGGTGGAGATGATATTTAATAAAATAAGTAGAAATCCACTAAAAGTTTTGTTTGGTTATCTTGCAATCCCGAGATAATCGTCTCCATGCTCCAAATCCATTTTAAAGCCATTTTTAAGGCATTTCGCGCATACATGAAATGAACACATTTTTCTCCAAAACTATAACAGATGCAAGCTTGTCCTGTTTGGTGGAGATAATATTTAATAAAATAAGTAGAAATCTACTAAAAGTTTCGTTTGTTTATATTGCCATCCTGAGATAATCGTCTCCATGCTCCAAATCCATTTTAAAGCCATTTCAAAGGCATTTTGCGCATACATGAAATGAACACATTTTTCTCCAAAACTATAACACATGCAAGCTTGTCCTGTTTGGTGGAGATGATATTTAATAAAATAAGTAGAAATCCACTAAAAGTTTTGTTTGGTTATCTTGCAATCCCGAGATAATCGTCTCCATGCTCCAAATCCATTTTAAAGCCATTTTTAAGGCATTTCGCGCATACATGAAATGAACACATTTTTCTCCAAAACTATAACAGATGCAAGCTTGTCCTGTTTGGTGGAGATGATATTTAATAAAATAAGTAGAAATCCACTAAAAGTTTTGTTTGGTTATCTTGCAATCCCGAGATAATCGTCTCCATGCTCCAAATCCATTTTAAAGCCATTTTTAAGGCATTTCGCGCATACATGAAATGAACACATTTTTCTCCAAAACTATAACAGATGCAAGCTTGTCCTGTTTGGTGGAGATGATATTTAATAAAATAAGTAGAAATCCACTAAAAGTTTTGTTTGGTTATCTTGCAATCTCGAGATAATCGTCTCCATGCTTCAAATGCTCTTAAAACCCATTTCTAAGGCATTTCGCGCATAAATGAAATGAACATATTTTTCTTTAAAACTATAACAGATGCAAGCTTGTCCTGTTTGGTGGAGATGATATTTAATAAAATAAGTAGAAATCCACTAAAAGTTTTGTTTGGTTATCTTGCAATCCCGAGATAATCGTCTCCATGCTCCAAATCCATTTTAAAGCCATTTTTAAGGCATTTCGCGCATACATGAAATGAACACATTTTTCTCCAAAACTATAACAGATGCAAGCTTGTCCTGTTTGGTGGAGATAATATTTAATAAAATAAGTAGAAATCTACTAAAAGTTTCGTTTGTTTATATTGCCATCCTGAGATAATCGTCTCCATGCTCCAAATCCATTTTAAAGCCATTTCAAAGGCATTTTGCGCATACATGAAATGAACACATTTTTCTCCAAAACTATAACAGATGCAAGCTTGTCCTGTTTGGTGGAGATGATATTTAATAAAATAAGTAGAAATCCACTAAAAGTTTTGTTTGGTTATCTTGCAATCCCGAGATAATCGTCTCCATGCTCCAAATCCATTTTAAAGCCATTTTTAAGGCATTTCGCGCATACATGAAATGAACACATTTTTCTCCAAAACTATAACAGATGCAAGCTTGTCCTGTTTGGTGGAGATGATATTTAATAAAATAAGTAGAAATCCACTAAAAGTTTTGTTTGGTTATCTTGCAATCCCGAGATAATCGTCTCCGTGCTCCAAATCCATTTTAAAGCCATTTTTAAGGCATTTCGCGCATACATGAAATGAACACATTTTTCTCCAAAACTATAACAGATGCAAGCTTGTCCTGTTTGGTGGAGATAATATTTAATAAAATAAGTAGAAATCTACTAAAAGTTTCGTTTGTTTATATTGCCATCCTGAGATAATCGTCTCCATGCTCCAAATCCATTTTAAAGCCATTTCAAAGGCATTTTGCGCATACATGAAATGAACACATTTTTCTCCAAAACTATAACACATGCAAGCTTGTCCTGTTTGGTGGAGATGATATTTAATAAAATAAGTAGAAATCCACTAAAAGTTTTGTTTGGTTATCTTGCAATCCCGAGATAATCGTCTCCATGCTCCAAATCCATTTTAAAGCCATTTTTAAGGCATTTCGCGCATACATGAAATGAACACATTTTTCTCCAAAACTATAACAGATGCAAGCTTGTCCTGTTTGGTGGAGATGATATTTAATAAAATAAGTAGAAATCCACTAAAAGTTTTGTTTGGTTATCTTGCAATCCCGAGATAATCGTCTCCATGCTCCAAATCCATTTTAAAGCCATTTTTAAGGCATTTCGCGCATACATGAAATGAACACATTTTTCTCCAAAACTATAACAGATGCAAGCTTGTCCTGTTTGGTGGAGATAATATTTAATAAAATAAGTAGAAATCTACTAAAAGTTTCGTTTGTTTATATTGCCATCCTGAGATAATCGTCTCCATGCTCCAAATCCATTTTAAAGCCATTTCAAAGGCATTTTGCGCATACATGAAATGAACACATTTTTCTCCAAAACTATAACAGATGCAAGCTTGTCCTGTTTGGTGGAGATGATATTTAATAAAATAAGTAGAAATCCACTAAAAGTTTTGTTTGGTTATCTTGCAATCCCGAGATAATCGTCTCCATGCTCCATATCCATTTTAAAGCCATTTTTAAGGCATTTCGCGCATACATGAAATGAACACATTTTTCTCCAAAACTATAACAGATGCAAGCTTGTCCTGTTTGGTAGAGATGATATTTAATAAAATAAGTAGAAATCCACTAAAAGTTTTGTTTGGTTATCTTGCAATCTCGAGATAATCGTCTCCATGCTTCAAATGCTATTAAAACCCATTTCTAAGGCATTTCGCGCATAAATGAAATGAACACATTTTTCTCCAAAACTATAACAGATGCAAGCTTGTCCTGTTTGGTGGAGATGATATTTAATAAAATAAGTAGAAATCCACTAAAAGTTTTGTTTGGTTATCTTGCAATCCCGAGATAATCGTCTCCATGCTCCATATCCATTTTAAAGCCATTTTTAAGGCATTTCGCGCATACATGAAATGAACACATTTTTCTCCAAAACTATAACAGATGCAAGCTTGTCCTGTTTGGTGGAGATGATATTTAATAAAATAAGTAGAAATCCACTAAAAGTTTTGTTTGGTTATCTTGCAATCTCGAGATAATCGTCTCCATGCTTCAAATGCTCTTAAAACCCATTTCTAGGGCATTTCGCGCATAAATGAAATGAACACATTTTTCTTTAAAACTATAACAGATGCAAGCTTGTCCTGTTTTGTGGAGATGATATTTAATAAAATAAGTAGAAATCCACTAAAAGTTTTGTTTGGTTATCTTGCAATCCCGAGATAATCGTCTCCATGCTTCAAATCCATTTTAAAGCCATTTTTAAGGCATTTCGCGCATACATGAAATGAACACATTTTTCTCCAAAACTATAACAGATGCAAGCTTGTCCTGTTTGGTGGAGATAATATTTAATAAAATAAGTAGAAATCTACTAAAAGTTTCGTTTGTTTATATTGCCATCCTGAGATAATCGTCTCCATGCTCCAAATCCATTTTAAAGCCATTTCAAAGGCATTTTGCGCATACATGAAATGAACAAATTTTTCTCCAAAACTATAACAGATGCAAGCTTGTCCTGTTTGGTGGAGATGATATTTAATAAAATAAGTAGAAATCCACTAAAAGTTTTGTTTGGTTATCTTGCAATCCCGAGATAATCGTCTCCATGCTCCAAATCCATTTTAAAGCCATTTTTAAGGCATTTCGCGCATACATGAAATGAACACATTTTTCTCCCAAACTATAACAGATGCAAGCTTGTCCTGTTTGGTGGAGATGATATTTAATAAAATAAGTAGAAATCCACTAAAAGTTTTGTTTGGTTATCTTGCAATCCCGAGATAATCGTCTCCATGCTCCAAATCCATTTTAAAGCCATTTTTAAGGCATTTCGCGCATACATGAAATGAACACATTTTTCTCCAAAACTATAACAGATGCAAGCTTGTCCTGTTTGGTGGAGATGATATTTAATAAAATAAGTAGAAATCCACTAAAAGTTTTGTTTGGTTATCTTGCAATCTCGAGATAATCGTCTCCATGCTTCAAATGGTATTAAAACCCATTTCTAAGGCATTTCGCGCATAAATGAAATGAACACATTTTTCTCCAAAACTATAACAGATGCAAGCTTGTCCTGTTTGGTGGAGATGATATTTAATAAAATAAGTAGAAATCCACTAAAAGTTTTGTTTGGTTATCTTGCAATCCCGAGATAATCGTCTCCATGCTCCAAATCCATTTTAAAGCCATTTTTAAGGCATTTCGCGCATACATGAAATGAACACATTTTTCTCCAAAACTATAACAGATGCAAGCTTGTCCTGTTTGGTGGAGATGATATTTAATAAAATAAGTAGAAATCCACTAAAAGTTTTGTTTGGTTATCTTGCAATCTCGAGATAATCGTCTCCATGCTTCAAATGCTCTTAAAACCCATTTCTAAGGCATTTCGCGCATAAATGAAATGAACACATTTTTCTTTAAAACTATAACAGATGCAAGCTTCTCCTGTTTGGTGGAGATGATATTTAATAAAATAAGTAGAAATCCACTAAAAGTTTTGTTTGGTTATCTTGCAATCCCGAGATAATCGTCTCCATGCTCCAAATCCATTTTAAAGCCATTTTTAAGGCATTTCTCGCATACATGAAATGAACACATTTTTCTTCAAAACTATAACAGATGCAAGCTTGTCCTGTTTGGTGGAGATAATATTTAATAAAATAAGTAGAAATCTACTAAAAGTTTCGTTTGTTTATATTGCCATCCTGAGATAATCGTCTCCATGCTCCAAAACCATTTTAAAGCCATTTCAAAGGCATTTTGCGCATACATGTAATGAACACATTTTTCTCCAAAACTGTAACAGATGCAAGCTTGTTCTGTTTGGTGGAGATGATATTTAATAAAATAAGTAGAAATCCACTAAAAGTTTTGTTTGGTTATCTTGCAATCCCGAGATAATCGTCTCCATGCTCCAAATCCATTTTAAAGCCATTTTTAAGACATTTCGCGCATACATGAAATGAACACATTTTTCTCCAAAACTATAACAGATGCAAGCTTGTCCTGTTTGGTGGAGATGATATTTAATAAAATAAGTAGAAATCCACTAAAAGTTTAGTTTGGTTATCTTGCAATCCCTAGATAATCGTCTCCATGCTCCAAATCCATTTTAAAGCCATTTTTAAGGCATTTCGCGCATACATGAAATGAACACATTTTTCTCCAAAACTATAACAGATGCAAGCTTGTCCTGTTTGGTGGAGATAATATTTAATAAAATAAGTAGAAATCTACTAAAAGTTTCGTTTCTTTATATTGCCATCCTGAGATAATCGTCTCCATGCTCCAAATCCATTTTAAAGCCATTTCAAAGGCATTTTGCGCATACATGAAATGAACACATTTTTCTCCAAAACTATAACAGATGCAAGCTTGTCCTGTTTGGTGGAGATAATATTTAATAAAATAAGTAGAAATCTACTAAAAGTTTCGTTTGTTTATATTGCCATCCTGAGATAATCGTCTCCATGCTCCAAATCCATTTTAAAGCCATTTCAAAGGCATTTTGCGCATACATGAAATGAACACATTTTTCTCCAAAACTATAACAGATGCAAGCTTGTCCTGTTTGGTGGAGATGATATTTAATAAAATAAGTAGAAATCCACTAAAAGTTTTGTTTGGTTATCTTGCAATCCCGAGATAATCGTCTCCATGCTCCATATCCATTTTAAAGCCATTTTTAAGGCATTTCGCGCATACATGAAATGAACACATTTTTCTCCAAAACTATAACAGATGCAAGCTTGTCCTGTTTGGTGGAGATGATATTTAATAAAATAAGTAGAAATCCACTAAAAGTTTTGTTTGGTTATCTTGCAATCTCGAGATAATCGTCTCCATGCTTCAAATGCTATTAAAACCCATTTCTAAGGCATTTCGCGCATAAATGAAATGAACACATTTTTCTCCAAAACTATAACAGATGCAAGCTTGTCCTGTTTGGTGGAGATGATATTTAATAAAATAAGTAGAAATCCACTAAAAGTTTTGTTTGGTTATCTTGCAATCCCGAGATAATCGTCTCCATGCTCCATATCCATTTTAAAGCCATTTTTAAGGCATTTCGCGCATACATGAAATGAACACATTTTTCTCCAAAACTATAACAGATGCAAGCTTGTCCTGTTTGGTGGAGATGATATTTAATAAAATAAGTAGAAATCCACTAAAAGTTTTGTTTGGTTATCTTGCAATCTCGAGATAATCGTCTCCATGCTTCAAATGCTCTTAAAACCCATTTCTAGGGCATTTCGCGCATAAATGAAATGAACACATTTTTCTTTAAAACTATAACAGATGCAAGCTTGTCCTGTTTTGTGGAGATGATATTTAATAAAATAAGTAGAAATCCACTAAAAGTTTTGTTTGGTTATCTTGCAATCCCGAGATAATCGTCTCCATGCTTCAAATCCATTTTAAAGCCATTTTTAAGGCATTTCGCGCATACATGAAATGAACACATTTTTCTCCAAAACTATAACAGATGCAAGCTTGTCCTGTTTGGTGGAGATAATATTTAATAAAATAAGTAGAAATCTACTAAAAGTTTCGTTTGTTTATATTGCCATCCTGAGATAATCGTCTCCATGCTCCAAATCCATTTTAAAGCCATTTCAAAGGCATTTTGCGCATACATGAAATGAACAAATTTTTCTCCAAAACTATAACAGATGCAAGCTTGTCCTGTTTGGTGGAGATGATATTTAATAAAATAAGTAGAAATCCACTAAAAGTTTTGTTTGGTTATCTTGCAATCCCGAGATAATCGTCTCCATGCTCCAAATCCATTTTAAAGCCATTTTTAAGGCATTTCGCGCATACATGAAATGAACACATTTTTCTCCCAAACTATAACAGATGCAAGCTTGTCCTGTTTGGTGGAGATGATATTTAATAAAATAAGTAGAAATCCACTAAAAGTTTTGTTTGGTTATCTTGCAATCCCGAGATAATCGTCTCCATGCTCCAAATCCATTTTAAAGCCATTTTTAAGGCATTTCGCGCATACATGAAATGAACACATTTTTCTCCAAAACTATAACAGATGCAAGCTTGTCCTGTTTGGTGGAGATGATATTTAATAAAATAAGTAGAAATCCACTAAAAGTTTTGTTTGGTTATCTTGCAATCTCGAGATAATCGTCTCCATGCTTCAAATGGTATTAAAACCCATTTCTAAGGCATTTCGCGCATAAATGAAATGAACACATTTTTCTCCAAAACTATAACAGATGCAAGCTTGTCCTGTTTGGTGGAGATGATATTTAATAAAATAAGTAGAAATCCACTAAAAGTTTTGTTTGGTTATCTTGCAATCCCGAGATAATCGTCTCCATGCTCCAAATCCATTTTAAAGCCATTTTTAAGGCATTTCGCGCATACATGAAATGAACACATTTTTCTCCAAAACTATAACAGATGCAAGCTTGTCCTGTTTGGTGGAGATGATATTTAATAAAATAAGTAGAAATCCACTAAAAGTTTTGTTTGGTTATCTTGCAATCTCGAGATAATCGTCTCCATGCTTCAAATGCTCTTAAAACCCATTTCTAAGGCATTTCGCGCATAAATGAAATGAACACATTTTTCTTTAAAACTATAACAGATGCAAGCTTCTCCTGTTTGGTGGAGATGATATTTAATAAAATAAGTAGAAATCCACTAAACGTTTTGTTTGGTTATCTTGCAATCCCGAGATAATCGTCTCCATGCTCCAAATCCATTTTAAAGCCATTTTTAAGGCATTTCGCGCATACATGAAATGAACACATTTTTCTTCAAAACTATAACAGATGCAAGCTTGTCCTGTTTGGTGGAGATAATATTTAATAAAATAAGTAGAAATCTACTAAAAGTTTCGTTTGTTTATATTGCCATCCTGAGATAATCGTCTCCATGCTCCAAATCCATTTTAAAGCCATTTCAAAGGCATTTTGCGCATACATGTAATGAACACATTTTTCTCCAAAACTGTAACAGATGCAAGCTTGTCCTGTTTGGTGGAGATGATATTTAATAAAATAAGTAGAAATCCACTAAAAGTTTTGTTTGGTTATCTTGCAATCCCGAGATAATCGTCTCCATGCTCCAAATCCATTTTAAAGCCATTTTTAAGGCATTTCGCGCATACATGAAATGAACACATTTTTCTCCAAAACTATAACAGATGTAAGCTTGTCCTGTTTGGTGGAGATGATATTTAATAAAATAAGTAGAAATCCACTAAAAGTTTAGTTTGGTTATCTTGCAATCCCTAGATAATCGTCTCCATGCTCCAAATCCATTTTAAAGCCATTTTTAAGGCATTTCGCGCATACATGAAATGAACACATTTTTCTCCAAAACTATAACAGATGCAAGCTTGTCCTGTTTGGTGGAGATAATATTTAATAAAATAAGTAGAAATCTACTAAAAGTTTCGTTTCTTTATATTGCCATCCTGAGATAATCGTCTCCATGCTCCAAATCCATTTTAAAGCCATTTCAAAGGCATTTTGCGCATACATGAAATGAACACATTTTTCTCCAAAACTATAACAGATGCAAGCTTGTCCTGTTTGGTGGAGATGATATTTAATAAAATAAGTAGAAATCCACTAAAAGTTTTGTTTGGTTATCTTGCAATCCCGAGATAATCGTCTCCATGCTTTAAATGCTCTTAAAAGCCATTTCTAAGGCATTTCGCGCATAAATAAAATGAACACATTTTTCTCCAAAACTATAACAGATGCAAGCTTGTCCTGTTTGGTGGAGATGATATTTAATAAAATAAGTAGAAATCCACTAAAAGTTTTGTTTGGTTATCTTGCAATCTCGAGATAATCGTCTCCATGCTTCAAATGCTCTTAAAAGCCATTTCTAAGGCATTTTGCGCATAAATGAAATGAACACATTTTTCTCCAAAACTATAACAGATGCAAGCTTGTCCTGTTTGGTGGAGATGATATTTAATAAAATAAGTAGAAATCCACTAAAAGTTTTGTTTGGTTATCTTGCAATCTCGAGATAATCGTCTCCATGCTTCAAATGCTCTTAAAAGCCATTTCTAAGGCATTTCGCGCATAAATGAAATGAACACATTTTTCTCCAAAACTATAACAGATGCAAGCTTGTCCTGTTTGGTGGAGATGATATTTAATAAAATAAGTAGAAATCCACTAAAAGTTTTGTTTGGTTATCTTGCAATCCCGAGATAATCGTCTCCATGCTTCAAATGCTCTTAAAAGCCATTTCTAAGGCATTTCGCCCATAAATGAAATGAACACATTTTTCTCCAAAACTATAACAAATGCAAGCTTGTCCTGTTTGGTGGAGATGATATTTAATAAAATAAGTAGAAATCCACTAAAAGTTTTGTTTTGTTATCTTGCAATCCCGAGATAATCGTCTCCATGCTTCAAATGCTTTTAAAAGCCATTTCTAAGGCATTTCGCGCATAAATGAAATGAACACATTTTTCTCCAAAACTATAACAGATGCAAGCTTGTCCTGTTTGGTGGAGATGATATTTAATAAAATAAGTAGAAATCCACTAAAAGTTTTGTTTGGTTATCTTGCAATCCCGAGATAATCGTCTCCATGCTCCAAATCCATTTTAAAGCCATTTTTAAGGCATTTCGCGCATACATGAAATGAACACATTTTTCTCCAAAACTATAACAGATGCAAGCTTGTCCTGTTTGGTGGAGATGATATTTAATAAAATAAGTAGAAATCCACTAAAAGTTTTGTTTGGTTATCTTGCAATCTCGAGATAATCGTCTCCATGCTTCAAATGCTCTTAAAACCCATTTCTAAGGCATTTCGCGCATAAATGAAATGAACACATTTTTCTTTAAAACTATAACAGATGCAAGCTTCTCCTGTTTGGTGGAGATGATATTTAATAAAATAAGTAGAAATCCACTAAAAGTTTTGTTTGGTTATCTTGCAATCCCGAGATAATCGTCTCCATGCTCCAAATCCATTTTAAAGCCATTTTTAAGGCATTTCGCGCATACATGAAATGAACACATTTTTCTTCAAAACTATAACAGATGCAAGCTTGTCCTGTTTGGTGGAGATAATATTTAATAAAATAAGTAGAAATCTACTAAAAGTTTCGTTTGTTTATATTGCCATCCTGAGATAATCGTCTCCATGCTCCAAATCCATTTTAAAGCCATTTCAAAGGCATTTTGCGCATACATGTAATGAACACATTTTTCTCCAAAACTGTAACAGATGCAAGCTTGTCCTGTTTGGTGGAGATGATATTTAATAAAATAAGTAGAAATCCACTAAAAGTTTTGTTTGGTTATCTTGCAATCCCGAGATAATCGTCTCCATGCTCCAAATCCATTTTAAAGCCATTTTTAAGGCATTTCGCGCATACATGAAATGAACACATTTTTCTCCAAAACTATAACAGATGCAAGCTTGTCCTGTTTGGTGGAGATGATATTTAATAAAATAAGTAGAAATCCACTAAAAGTTTAGTTTGGTTATCTTGCAATCCCTAGATAATCGTCTCCATGCTCCAAATCCATTTTAAAGCCATTTTTAAGGCATTTCGCGCATACATGAAATGA
Organism: Anomaloglossus baeobatrachus; assembly: GCF_048569485.1. Taxonomy (NCBI): domain Eukaryota; kingdom Metazoa; phylum Chordata; class Amphibia; order Anura; family Aromobatidae; genus Anomaloglossus; species Anomaloglossus baeobatrachus. Next base: position 160,901 of record NW_027441837.1, on the reverse strand, counting down.
ACACATTTTTCTCCAAAACTATAACAGATGCAAGCTTGTCCTGTTTGGTGGAGATGATATTTAATAAAATAAGTAGAAATCCACTAAAAGTTTTGTTTGGTTATCTTGCAATCTCGAGATAATCGTCTCCATGCTTCAAATGCTCTTAAAACCCATTTCTAAGGCATTTCGCGCATAAATGAAATGAACACATTTTTCTTTAAAACTATAACAGATGCAAGCTTCTCCTGTTTGGTGGAGATGATATTTAATAAAATAAGTAGAAATCCACTAAAAGTTTTGTTTGGTTATCTTGCAATCCCGAGATAATCGTCTCCATGCTCCAAATCCATTTTAAAGCCATTTTTAAGGCATTTCGCGCATACATGAAATGAACACATTTTTCTTCAAAACTATAACAGATGCAAGCTTGTCCTGTTTGGTGGAGATAATATTTAATAAAATAAGTAGAAATCTACTAAAAGTTTCGTTTGTTTATATTGCCATCCTGAGATAATCGTCTCCATGCTCCAAATCCATTTTAAAGCCATTTCTAAGGCATTTTGCGCATAAATGAAATGAACACATTTTTCTCCAAAACTATAACAGATGCAAGCTTGTCCTGTTTGGTGGAGATGATATTTAATAAAATAAGTAGAAATCCACTAAAAGTTTTGTTTGGTTATCTTGCAATCTCGAGATAATCGTCTCCATGCTTCAAATGCTCTTAAAAGCCATTTCTAAGGCATTTCGCGCATAAATGAAATGAATACATTTTTCTCCAAAACTATAACAGATGCAAGCTTGTCCTGTTTGGTGGAGATGATATTTAATAAAATAAGTAGAAATCCACTAAAAGTTTTGTTTGGTTATCTTGCAATCCCGAGATAATCGTCTCCATGCTTCAAATGCTCTTAAAAGCCATTTCTAAGGCATTTCGCCCATAAATGAAATGAACACATTTTTCTCCAAAACTATAACAAATGCAAGCTTGTCCTGTTTGGTGGAGATGATATTTAATAAAATAAGTAGAAATCCACTAAAAGTTTTGTTTTGTTATCTTGCAATCCCGAGATAATCGTCTCCATGCTTCAAATGCTTTTAAAAGCCATTTCTAAGGCATTTCGCGCATAAATGAAATGAACACATTTTTCTCCAAAACTATAACAGATGCAAGCTTGTCCTGTTTGGTGGAGATGATATTTAATAAAATAAGTAGAAATCCACTAAAAGTTTTGTTTGGTTATCTTGCAATCCCGAGATAATCGTCTCCATGCTCCAAATCCATTTTAAAGCCATTTTTAAGGCATTTCGCGCATACATGAAATGAACACATTTTTCTCCAAAACTATAACAGATGCAAGCTTGTCCTGTTTGGTGGAGATGATATTTAATAAAATAAGTAGAAATCCACTAAAAGTTTTGTTTGGTTATCTTGCAATCTCGAGATAATCGTCTCCATGCTTCAAATGCTCTTAAAACCCATTTCTAAGGCATTTCGCGCATAAATGAAATGAACACATTTTTCTTTAAAACTATAACAGATGCAAGCTTCTCCTGTTTGGTGGAGATGATATTTAATAAAATAAGTAGAAATCCACTAAAAGTTTTGTTTGGTTATCTTGCAATCCCGAGATAATCGTCTCCATGCTCCAAATCCATTTTAAAGCCATTTTTAAGGCATTTCGCGCATACATGAAATGAACACATTTTTCTTCAAAACTATAACAGATGCAAGCTTGTCCTGTTTGGTGGAGATAATATTTAATAAAATAAGTAGAAATCTACTAAAAGTTTCGTTTGTTTATATTGCCATCCTGAGATAATCGTCTCCATGCTCCAAATCCATTTTAAAGCCATTTCAAAGGCATTTTGCGCATACATGTAATGAACACATTTTTCTCCAAAACTGTAACAGATGCAAGCTTGTCCTGTTTGGTGGAGATGATATTTAATAAAATAAGTAGAAATCCACTAAAAGTTTTGTTTGGTTATCTTGCAATCCCGAGATAATCGTCTCCATGCTCCAAATCCATTTTAAAGCCATTTTTAAGGCATTTCGCGCATACATGAAATGAACACATTTTTCTCCAAAACTATAACAGATGCAAGCTTGTCCTGTTTGGTGGAGATGATATTTAATAAAATAAGTAGAAATCCACTAAAAGTTTAGTTTGGTTATCTTGCAATCCCTAGATAATCGTCTCCATGCTCCAAATCCATTTTAAAGCCATTTTTAAGGCATTTCGCGCATACATGAAATGAACACATTTTTCTCCAAAACTATAACAGATGCAAGCTTGTCCTGTTTGGTGGAGATGATATTTAATAAAATAAGTAGAAATCCACTAAAAGTTTTGTTTGGTTATCTTGCAATCTCGAGATAATCGTCTCCATGCTTCAAATGCTCTTAAAACCCATTTCTAAGGCATTTCGCGCATAAATGAAATGAACACATTTTTCTTTAAAACTATAACAGATGCAAGCTTCTCCTGTTTGGTGGAGATGATATTTAATAAAATAAGTAGAAATCCACTAAAAGTTTTGTTTGGTTATCTTGCAATCCCGAGATAATCGTCTCCATGCTCCAAATCCATTTTAAAGCCATTTTTAAGGCATTTCGCGCATACATGAAATGAACACATTTTTCTCCAAAACTATAACAGATGCAAGCTTGTCCTGTTTGGTGGAGATGATATTTAATAAAATAAGTAGAAATCCACTAAAAGTTTTGTTTGGTTATCTTGCAATCCCGAGATAATCGTCTCCATGCTCCAAATCCATTTTAATGCCATTTTTAAGGCATTTCGCGCATACATGAAATGAACACATTTTTCTCCAAAACTATAACAGATGCAAGCTTGTCCTGTTTGGTGGAGATAATATTTAATAAAATAAGTAGAAATCTACTAAAAGTTTCGTTTCTTTATATTGCCATCCTGAGATAATCGTCTCCATGCTCCAAATCCATTTTAAAGCCATTTCAAAGGCATTTTGCGCATACATGAAATGAACACATTTTTCTCCAAAACTATAACAGATGCAAGCTTGTCCTGTTTGGTGGAGATGATATTTAATAAAATAAGTAGAAATCCACTAAAAGTTTTGTTTGGTTATCTTGCAATCCCGAGATAATCGACTCCATGCTTTAAATGCTCTTAAAAGCCATTTCTAAGGCATTTCGCGCATAAATAAAATGAACACATTTTTCTCCAAAACTATAACAGATGCAAGCTTGTCCTGTTTGGTGGAGATGATATTTAATAAAATAAGTAGAAATCCACTAAAAGTTTTGTTTGGTTATCTTGCAATCCCGAGATAATCGTCTCCATGCTTCAAATCCTCTTAAAAGCCATTTCTAAGGCATTTCGCGCATAAATGAAATAAACACATTTTTCTCCAAAACTATAACAGATCCAAGCTAGTACTGTTTGGTGGAGATGATATTTAATAAAATAAGTAGAAATCCACTAAAAGTTTTGTTTGGTTATCTTGCAATCTCGAGATAATCGTCTCCATGCTTCAAATGCTCTTAAAGGCCATTTCTAAGGCATTTCGCGCATAAATGAAATGAACACATTTTTCTCCAAAACTATAACAGATGCAAGCTTGTCCTGTTTGGTGGAGATGATATTTAATAAAATAAGTAGAAATCCACTAAAAGTTTTGTTTGGTTATCTTGCAATCCCGAGATAATCGTCTCCATGCTTCAAATGCTCTTAAAAGCCATTTCTAAGGCATTTCGCCCATAAATGAAATGAACACATTTTTCTCCAAAACTATAACACATGCAAGCTTGTCCTGTTTGGTGGAGATGATGTTTAATAAAATAAGTAGAAATCCACTAAAAGTTTTGTTTGGTTATCTTGCAATCCCGAGATAATCGTCTCCATGCTCCAAATCCATTTTAAAGCCATTTTTAAGGCATTTCGCGCATACATGAAATGAACACATTTTTCTCCAAAACTATAACAGATGCAAGCTTGTCCTGTTTGGTGGAGATGATATTTAATAAAATAAGTAGAAATCCACTAAAAGTTTTGTTTGGTTATCTTGCAATCCCGAGATAATTGTCTCCATGCTCCAAATCCATTTTAAAGCCATTTTTAAGGCATTTTGCGCATACATGAAATGAACACATTTTTCTCCAAAACTATAACAGATGCAAGCTTGTCCTGTTTGGTGGAGATGATATTTAATAAAATAAGTAGAAATCCACTAAAAGTTTTGTTTGGTTATCTTGCAATCCCGAGATAATCGTCGCCATGCTCCAAATCCATTTTAAAGCCATTTTTAAGGCATTTCGCGCATACATGAAATGAACACATTTTTCTCCAAAACTATAACAGATGCAAGCTTGTCCTGTTTGGTGGAGATGATATTTAATAAAATAAGTAGAAATCCACTAAAAGTTTTGTTTGGTTATCTTGCAATCCCGAGATAATCGTCTCCATGCTCCAAATCCATTTTAAAGCCATTTTTAAGGCATTTCGCGCATACATGAAATGAACACATTTTTCTCCAAAACTATAACAGATGCAAGCTTGTCCTGTTTGGTGGAGATGATATTTAATAAAATAAGTAGAAATCCACTAAAAGTTTTGTTTGGTTATCTTGCAATCCCGAGATAATCGTCTCCATGCTCCAAATCCATTTTAAAGCCATTTTTAAGGCATTTAGCGCATACATGAAATGAACACATTTTTCTCCAAAACTATAACAGATGCAAGCTTGTCCTGTTTGGTGGAGATAATATTTAATAAAATAAGTAAAAATCTACTAAAAGTTTCGTTTGTTTATATTGCCATCCTGAGATAATCGTCTCCATGCTCCAAATCCATTTTAAAGCCATTTCAAAGTCATTTTGCGCATACATGAAATGAACACATTTTTCTCCAAAACTATAACACATGCAAGCTTGTCCTGTTTGGTGGAGATGATATTTAATAAAATAAGTAGAAATCCACTAAAAGTTTTGTTTGGTTATCTTGCAATCCCGAGATAATCGTCTCCATGCTCCAAATCCATTTTAAAGCCATTTTTAAGGCATTTCGCGCATACATGAAATGAACACATTTTTCTCCAAAACTATAACAGATTCAAGCTTGTCCTGTTTGGTGGAGATGATATTTAATAAAATAAGTAGAAATCCACTAAAAGTTTTGTTTGGTTATCTTGCAATCCCGAGATAATCGTCTCCATGCTCCAAATCCATTTTAAAGCCATTTTTAAGGCATTTCGCGCATACATGAAATGAACACATTTTTCTCCAAAACTATAACAGATGCAAGCTTGTCCTGTTTGGTGGAGATAATATTTAATAAAATAAGTAGAAATCTACTAAAAGTTTCGTTTGTTTATATTGCCATTCTGAGATAATCGTCTCCATGCTCCAAATCCATTTTAAAGCCATTTCAAAGGCATTTTGCGCATACATGAAATGAACACATTTTTCTCCAAAACTATAACACATGCAAGCTTGTCCTGTTTGGTGGAGATGATATTTAATAAAATAAGTAGAAATCCACTAAAAGTTTTGTTTGGTTATCTTGCAATCCCGAGATAATCGTCTCCATGCTCCAAATCCATTTTAAAGCCATTTTTAAGGCATTTCGCGCATACATGAAATGAACACATTTTTCTCCAAAACTATAACAGATGCAAGCTTGTCCTGTTTGGTGGAGATGATATTTAATAAAATAAGTAGAAATCCACTAAAAGTTTTGTTTGGTTATCTTGCAATCCCGAGATAATCGTCTCCATGCTCCAAATCCATTTTAAAGCCATTTTTAAGGCATTTCGCGCATACATGAAATGAACACATTTTTCTCCAAAACTATAACAGATGCAAGCTTGTCCTGTTTGGTGGAGATAATATTTAATAAAATAAGTAGAAATCTACTAAAAGTTTCGTTTGTTTATATTGCCATCCTGAGATAATCGTCTCCATGCTCCAAATCCATTTTAAAGCCATTTCAAAGGCATTTTGCGCATACATGAAATGAACACATTTTTCTCCAAAACTATAACACATGCAAGCTTGTCCTGTTTGGTGGAGATGATATTTAATAAAATAAGTAGAAATCCACTAAAAGTTTTGTTTGGTTATCTTGCAATCCCGAGATAATCGTCTCCATGCTCCAAATCCATTTTAAAGCCATTTTTAAGGCATTTCGCGCATACATGAAATGAACACATTTTTCTCCAAAACTATAACAGATGCAAGCTTGTCCTGTTTGGTGGAGATGATATTTAATAAAATAAGTAGAAATCCACTAAAAGTTTTGTTTGGTTATCTTGCAATCCCGAGATAATCGTCTCCATGCTCCAAATCCATTTTAAAGCCATTTTTAAGGCATTTCGCGCATACATGAAATGAACACATTTTTCTCCAAAACTATAACAGATGCAAGCTTGTCCTGTTTGGTGGAGATAATATTTAATAAAATAAGTAGAAATCTACTAAAAGTTTCGTTTGTTTATATTGCCATCCTGAGATAATCGTCTCCATGCTCCAAATCCATTTTAAAGCCATTTCAAAGGCATTTTGCGCATACATGAAATGAACACATTTTTCTCCAAAACTATAACACATGCAAGCTTGTCCTGTTTGGTGGAGATGATATTTAATAAAATAAGTAGAAATCCACTAAAAGTTTTGTTTGGTTATCTTGCAATCCCGAGATAATCGTCTCCATGCTCCAAATCCATTTTAAAGCCATTTTTAAGGCATTTCGCGCATACATGAAATGAACACATTTTTCTCCAAAACTATAACAGATGCAAGCTTGTCCTGTTTGGTGGAGATGATATTTAATAAAATAAGTAGAAATCCACTAAAAGTTTTGTTTGGTTATCTTGCAATCCCGAGATAATCGTCTCCATGCTCCAAATCCATTTTAAAGCCATTTTTAAGGCATTTCGCGCATACATGAAATGAACACATTTTTCTCCAAAACTATAACAGATGCAAGCTTGTCCTGTTTGGTGGAGATGATATTTAATAAAATAAGTAGAAATCCACTAAAAGTTTTGTTTGGTTATCTTGCAATCCCGAGATAATCGTCTCCATGCTCCAAATCCATTTTAAAGCCATTTTTAAGGCATTTCGCGCATACATGAAATGAACACATTTTTCTCCAAAACTATAACAGATGCAAGCTTGTCCTGTTTGGTGGAGATGATATTTAATAAAATAAGTAGAAATCCACTAAAAGTTTTGTTTGGTTATCTTGCAATCCCGAGATAATCGTCTCCATGCTCCAAATCCATTTTAAAGCCATTTTTAAGGCATTTCGCGCATACATGAAATGAACACATTTTTCTCCAAAACTATAACAGATGCAAGCTTGTCCTGTTTGGTGGAGATGATATTTAATAAAATAAGTAGAAATCCACTAAAAGTTTTGTTTGGTTATCTTGCAATCCCGAGATAATCGTCTCCATGCTCCAAATCCATTTTAAAGCCATTTTTAAGGCATTTCGCGCATACATGAAATGAACACATTTTTCTCCAAAACTATAACAGATGCAAGCTTGTCCTGTTTGGTGGAGATAATATTTAATAAAATAAGTAGAAATCTACTAAAAGTTTCGTTTGTTTATATTGCCATCCTGAGATAATCGTCTCCATGCTCCAAATCCATTTTAAAGCCATTTTAAAGGCATTTTGCGCATACATGAAATGAACACATTTTTCTCCAAAACTATAACACATGCAAGCTTGTCCTGTTTGGTGGAGATGATATTTAATAAAATAAGTAGAAATCCACTAAAAGATTTGTTTGGTTATCTTGCAATCCCGAGATAATCGTCTCCATGCTCCAAATCCATTTTAAAGCCATTTTTAAGGCATTTCGCGCATACATGAAATGAACACATTTTTCTCCAAAACTATAACAGATGCAAGCTTGTCCTGTTTGGTGGAGATGATATTTAATAAAATAAGTAGAAATCCACTAAAAGTTTTGTTTGGTTATCTTGCAATCTCGAGATAATCGTCTCCATGCTTCAAATGCTATTAAAACCCATTTCTAAGGCATTTCGCGCATAAATGAAATGAACACATTTTTCTCCAAAACTATAACAGATGCAAGCTTGTCCTGTTTGGTGGAGATGATATTTAATAAAATAAGTAGAAATCCACTAAAAGTTTTGTTTGGTTATCTTGCAATCCCGAGATAATCGTCTCCATGCTCCAAATCCATTTTAAAGCCATTTTTAAGGCATTTCACGCATACATGAAATGAACACATTTTTCTCCAAAACTATAACAGATGCAAGCTTGTCCTGTTTGGTGGAGATGATATTTAATAAAATAAGTAGAAATCCACTAAAAGTTTAGTTTGGTTATCTTGCAATCCCTAGATAATCGTCTCCATGCTCCAAATCCATTTTAAAGCCATTTTTAAGGCATTTCGCGCATACATGAAATGAACACATTTTTCTCCAAAACTATAACAGATGCAAGCTTGTCCTGTTTGGTGGAGATAATATTTAATAAAATAAGTAGAAATCTACTAAAAGTTTCGTTTCTTTATATTGCCATCCTGAGATAATCGTCTCCATGCTCCAAATCCATTTTAAAGCCATTTCAAAGGCATTTTGCGCATACATGAAATGAACACATTTTTCTCCAAAACTATAACAGATGCAAGCTTGTCCTGTTTGGTGGAGATGATATTTAATAAAATAAGTAGAAATCCACTAAAAGTTTTGTTTGGTTATCTTGCAATCCCGAGATAATCGTCTCCATGCTTTAAATGCTCTTAAAAGCCATTTCTAAGGCATTTCGCGCATAAATAAAATGAACACATTTTTCTCCAAAACTATAACAGATGCAAGCTTGTCCTGTTTGGTGGAGATGATATTTAATAAAATAAGTAGAAATCCACTAAAAGTTTTGTTTGGTTATCTTGCAATCCCGAGATAATCGTCTCCATGCTTCAAATCCTCTTAAAAGCCATTTCTAAGGCATTTCGCGCATAAATGAAATAAACACATTTTTCTCCAAAACTATAACAGATCCAAGCTAGTACTGTTTGGTGGAGATGATATTTAATAAAATAAGTAGAAATCCACTAAAAGTTTTGTTTGGTTATCTTGCAATCTCGAGATAATCGTCTCCATGCTTCAAATGCTCTTAAAAGCCATTTCTAAGGCATTTCGCGCATAAATGAAATGAACACATTTTTCTCCAAAACTATAACAGATGCAAGCTTGTCCTGTTTGGTGGAGATGATATTTAATAAAATAAGTAGAAATCCACTAAAAGTTTTGTTTGGTTATCTTGCAATCCCGAGATAATCGTCTCCATGCTTCAAATGCTCTTAAAAGCCATTTCTAAGGCATTTCGCCCATAAATGAAATGAACACATTTTTCTCCAAAACTATAACAAATGCAAGCTTGTCCTGTTTGGTGGAGATGATATTTAATAAAATAAGTAGAAATCCACTAAAAGTTTTGTTTGGTTATCTTGCAATCTCGAGATAATCGTCTCCATGCTTCAAATGCTCTTAAAAGCCATTTCTAAGGCATTTCGCGCATAAATGAAATGAACACATTTTTCTCCAAAACTATAACAGATGCAAGCTTGTCCTGTTTGGTGGAGATGATATTTAATAAAGTAAGTGGAAATCCACTAAAAGTTTTGTTTTGTTATCTTGCAATCCCGAGATAATCGTCTCCATGCTTCAAATGCTTTTAAAAGCCATTTCTAAGGCATTTCGCGCATAAATGAAATGAACACATTTTTCTCCAAAACTATAACAGATGCAAGCTTGTCCTGTTTGGTGGAGATGATATTTAATAAAATAAGTAGAAATCCACTAAAAGTTTTGTTTGGTTATCTTGCAATCTCGAGATAATCGTCTCCATGCTTCAAATGCTCTTAAAAGCCATTTCTAAGGCATTTCGCCCATAAATGAAATGAACACATTTTTCTCCAAAACTATAACACATGCAAGCTTGTCCTGTTTGGTGGAGATGATGTTTAATAAAATAAGTAGAAATCCACTAAAAGTTTTGTTTGGTTATCTTGCAATCCCGAGATAATCGACTCCATGCTCCAAATCCATTTTAAAGCCATTTTTAAGGCATTTCGCGCATACATGAAATGAACACATTTTTCTCCAAAACTATAACAGATGCAAGCTTGTCCTGTTTGGTGGAGATGATATTTAATAAAATAAGTAGAAATCCACTAAAAGTTTTGTTTGGTTATCTTGCAATCCCGAGATAATCGTCTCCATGCTCCAAATCCATTTTAAAGCCATTTTTAAGGCATTTTGCGCATACATGAAATGAACACATTTTTCTCCAAAACTATAACAGATGCAAGCTTGTCCTGTTTGGTGGAGATGATATTTAATAAAATAAGTAGAAATCCACTAAAAGTTTTGTTTGGTTATCTTGCAATCCCGAGATAATCGTCGCCATGCTCCAAATCCATTTTAAAGCCATTTTTAAGGCATTTCGCGCATACATGAAATGAACACATTTTTCTCCAAAACTATAACAGATGCAAGCTTGTCCTGTTTGGTGGAGATGATATTTAATAAAATAAGTAGAAATCCACTAAAAGTTTTGTTTGGTTATCTTGCAATCCCGAGATAATCGTCTCCATGCTCCAAATCCATTTTAAAGCCATTTTTAAGGCATTTCGCGCATACATGAAATGAACACATTTTTCTCCAAAACTATAACAGATGCAAGCTGGTCCTGTTTGGTGGAGATAATATTTAATAAAATAAGTAAAAATCTACTAAAAGTTTCGTTTGTTTATATTGCCATCCTGAGATAATCGTCTCCATGCTCCAAATTCATTTTAAAGCCATTTCAAAGTCATTTTGCGCATACATGAAATGAACACATTTTTCTCCAAAACTATAACACATGCAAGCTTGTCCTGTTTGGTGGAGATGATATTTAATAAAATAAGTAGAAATCCACTAAAAGTTTTGTTTGGTTATCTTGCAATCCCGAGATAATCGTCTCCATGCTCCAAATCCATTTTAAAGCCATTTTTAAGGCATTTCGCGCATACATGAAATGAACACATTTTTCTCCAAAACTATAACAGATTCAAGCTTGTCCTGTTTGGTGGAGATGATATTTAATAAAATAAGTAGAAATCCACTAAAAGTTTTGTTTGGTTATCTTGCAATCCCGAGATAATCGTCTCCATGCTCCAAATCCATTTTAAAGCCATTTTTAAGGCATTTCGCGCATACATGAAATGAACACATTTTTCTCCAAAACTATAACAGATGCAAGCTTGTCCTGTTTGGTGGAGATAATATTTAATAAAATAAGTAGAAATCTACTAAAAGTTTCGTTTGTTTATATTGCCATTCTGAGATAATCGTCTCCATGCTCCAAATCCATTTTAAAGCCATTTCAAAGGCATTTTGCGCATACATGAAATGAACACATTTTTCTCCAAAACTATAACACATGCAAGCTTGTCCTGTTTGGTGGAGATGATATTTAATAAAATAAGTAGAAATCCACTAAAAGTTTTGTTTGGTTATCTTGCAATCCCGAGATAATCGTCTCCATGCTCCAAATCCATTTTAAAGCCATTTTTAAGGCATTTCGCGCATACATGAAATGAACACATTTTTCTCCAAAACTATAACAGATTCAAGCTTGTCCTGTTTGGTGGAGATGATATTTAATAAAATAAGTAGAAATCCACTAAAAGTTTTGTTTGGTTATCTTGCAATCCCGAGATAATCGTCTCCATGCTCCAAATCCATTTTAAAGCCATTTTTAAGGCATTTCGCGCATACATGAAATGAACACATTTTTCTCCAAAACTATAACAGATGCAAGCTTGTCCTGTTTGGTGGAGATGATATTTAATAAAATAAGTAGAAATCCACTAAAAGTTTTGTTTGGTTATCTTGCAATCCCGAGATAATCGTCTCCATGCTCCAAATCCATTTTAAAGCCATTTTTAAGGCATTTCGCGCATACATGAAATGAACACATTTTTCTCCAAAACTATAACAGATGCAAGCTTGTCCTGTTTGGTGGAGATAATATTTAATAAAATAAGTAGAAATCTACTAAAAGTTTCGTTTGTTTATATTGCCATCCTGAGATAATCGTCTCCATGCTCCAAATCCATTTTAAAGCCATTTCAAAGGCATTTTGCGCATACATGAAATGAACACATTTTTCTCCAAAACTATAACACATGCAAGCTTGTCCTGTTTGGTGGAGATGATATTTAATAAAATAAGTAGAAATCCACTAAAAGTTTTGTTTGGTTATCTTGCAATCTCGAGATAATCGTCTCCATGCTTCAAATGCTCTTAAAAGCCATTTCTAAGGCATTTCGCGCATAAATGAAATGAACACATTTTTCTCCAAAACTATAACAGATGCAAGCTTGTCCTGTTTGGTGGAGATGATATTTAATAAAGTAAGTGGAAATCCACTAAAAGTTTTGTTTTGTTATCTTGCAATCCCGAGATAATCGTCTCCATGCTTCAAATGCTTTTAAAAGCCATTTCTAAGGCATTTCGCGCATAAATGAAATGAACACATTTTTCTCCAAAACTATAACAGATGCAAGCTTGTCCTGTTTGGTGGAGATGATATTTAATAAAATAAGTAGAAATCCACTAAAAGTTTTGTTTGGTTATCTTGCAATCTCGAGATAATCGTCTCCATGCTTCAAATGCTCTTAAAAGCCATTTCTAAGGCATTTCGCCCATAAATGAAATGAACACATTTTTCTCCAAAACTATAACACATGCAAGCTTGTCCTGTTTGGTGGAGATGATGTTTAATAAAATAAGTAGAAATCCACTAAAAGTTTTGTTTGGTTATCTTGCAATCCCGAGATAATCGTCTCCATGCTCCAAATCCATTTTAAAGCCATTTTTAAGGCATTTCGCGCATACATGAAATGAACACATTTTTCTCCAAAACTATAACAGATGCAAGCTTGTCCTGTTTGGTGGAGATGATATTTAATAAAATAAGTAGAAATCCACTAAAAGTTTTGTTTGGTTATCTTGCAATCCCGAGATAATCGTCTCCATGCTCCAAATCCATTTTAAAGCCATTTTTAAGGCATTTTGCGCATACATGAAATGAACACATTTTTCTCCAAAACTATAACAGATGCAAGCTTGTCCTGTTTGGTGGAGATGATATTTAATAAAATAAGTAGAAATCCACTAAAAGTTTTGTTTGGTTATCTTGCAATCCCGAGATAATCGTCGCCATGCTCCAAATCCATTTTAAAGCCATTTTTAAGGCATTTCGCGCATACATGAAATGAACACATTTTTCTCCAAAACTATAACAGATGCAAGCTTGTCCTGTTTGGTGGAGATGATATTTAATAAAATAAGTAGAAATCCACTAAAAGTTTTGTTTGGTTATCTTGCAATCCCGAGATAATCGTCTCCATGCTCCAAATCCATTTTAAAGCCATTTTTAAGGCATTTCGCGCATACATGAAATGAACACATTTTTCTCCAAAACTATAACAGATGCAAGCTGGTCCTGTTTGGTGGAGATAATATTTAATAAAATAAGTAAAAATCTACTAAAAGTTTCGTTTGTTTATATTGCCATCCTGAGATAATCGTCTCCATGCTCCAAATTCATTTTAAAGCCATTTCAAAGTCATTTTGCGCATACATGAAATGAACACATTTTTCTCCAAAACTATAACACATGCAAGCTTGTCCTGTTTGGTGGAGATGATATTTAATAAAATAAGTAGAAATCCACTAAAAGTTTTGTTTGGTTATCTTGCAATCCCGAGATAATCGTCTCCATGCTCCAAATCCATTTTAAAGCCATTTTTAAGGCATTTCGCGCATACATGAAATGAACACATTTTTCTCCAAAACTATAACAGATTCAAGCTTGTCCTGTTTGGTGGAGATGATATTTAATAAAATAAGTAGAAATCCACTAAAAGTTTTGTTTGGTTATCTTGCAATCCCGAGATAATCGTCTCCATGCTCCAAATCCATTTTAAAGCCATTTTTAAGGCATTTCGCGCATACATGAAATGAACACATTTTTCTCCAAAACTATAACAGATGCAAGCTTGTCCTGTTTGGTGGAGATAATATTTAATAAAATAAGTAGAAATCTACTAAAAGTTTCGTTTGTTTATATTGCCATTCTGAGATAATCGTCTCCATGCTCCAAATCCATTTTAAAGCCATTTCAAAGGCATTTTGCGCATACATGAAATGAACACATTTTTCTCCAAAACTATAACACATGCAAGCTTGTCCTGTTTGGTGGAGATGATATTTAATAAAATAAGTAGAAATCCACTAAAAGTTTTGTTTGGTTATCTTGCAATCCCGAGATAATCGTCTCCATGCTCCAAATCCATTTTAAAGCCATTTTTAAGGCATTTCGCGCATACATGAAATGAACACATTTTTCTCCAAAACTATAACAGATGCAAGCTTGTCCTGTTTGGTGGAGATGATATTTAATAAAATAAGTAGAAATCCACTAAAAGTTTTGTTTGGTTATCTTGCAATCCCGAGATAATCGTCTCCATGCTCCAAATCCATTTTAAAGCCATTTTTAAGGCATTTCGCGCATACATGAAATGAACACATTTTTCTCCAAAACTATAACAGATGCAAGCTTGTCCTGTTTGGTGGAGATAATATTTAATAAAATAAGTAGAAATCTACTAAAAGTTTCGTTTGTTTATATTGCCATCCTGAGATAATCGTCTCCATGCTCCAAATCCATTTTAAAGCCATTTCAAAGGCATTTTGCGCATACATGAAATGAACACATTTTTCTCCAAAACTATAACACATGCAAGCTTGTCCTGTTTGGTGGAGATGATATTTAATAAAATAAGTAGAAATCCACTAAAAGTTTTGTTTGGTTATCTTGCAATCCCGAGATAATCGTCTCCATGCTCCAAATCCATTTTAAAGCCATTTTTAAGGCATTTCGCGCATACATGAAATGAACACATTTTTCTCCAAAACTATAACAGATGCAAGCTTGTCCTGTTTGGTGGAGATGATATTTAATAAAATAAGTAGAAATCCACTAAAAGTTTTGTTTGGTTATCTTGCAATCCCGAGATAATCGTCTCCATGCTCCAAATCCATTTTAAAGCCATTTTTAAGGCATTTCGCGCATACATGAAATGAACACATTTTTCTCCAAAACTATAACAGATGCAAGCTTGTCCTGTTTGGTGGAGATAATATTTAATAAAATAAGTAGAAATCTACTAAAAGTTTCGTTTGTTTATATTGCCATCCTGAGATAATCGTCTCCATGCTCCAAATCCATTTTAAAGCCATTTCAAAGGCATTTTGCGCATACATGAAATGAACACATTTTTCTCCAAAACTATAACACATGCAAGCTTGTCCTGTTTGGTGGAGATGATATTTAATAAAATAAGTAGAAATCCACTAAAAGTTTTGTTTGGTTATCTTGCAATCCCGAGATAATCGTCTCCATGCTCCAAATCCATTTTAAAGCCATTTTTAAGGCATTTCGCGCATACATGAAATGAACACATTTTTCTCCAAAACTATAACAGATGCAAGCTTGTCCTGTTTGGTGGAGATGATATTTAATAAAATAAGTAGAAATCCACTAAAAGTTTTGTTTGGTTATCTTGCAATCCCGAGATAATCGTCTCCATGCTCCAAATCCATTTTAAAGCCATTTTTAAGGCATTTCGCGCATACATGAAATGAACACATTTTTCTCCAAAACTATAACAGATGCAAGCTTGTCCTGTTTGGTGGAGATGATATTTAATAAAATAAGTAGAAATCCACTAAAAGTTTTGTTTGGTTATCTTGCAATCCCGAGATAATCGTCTCCATGCTCCAAATCCATTTTAAAGCCATTTTTAAGGCATTTCGCGCATACATGAAATGAACACATTTTTCTCCAAAACTATAACAGATGCAAGCTTGTCCTGTTTGGTGGAGATGATATTTAATAAAATAAGTAGAAATCCACTAAAAGTTTTGTTTGGTTATCTTGCAATCCCGAGATAATCGTCTCCATGCTCCAAATCCATTTTAAAGCCATTTTTAAGGCATTTCGCGCATACATGAAATGAACACATTTTTCTCCAAAACTATAACAGATGCAAGCTTGTCCTGTTTGGTGGAGATGATATTTAATAAAATAAGTAGAAATCCACTAAAAGTTTTGTTTGGTTATCTTGCAATCCCGAGATAATCGTCTCCATGCTCCAAATCCATTTTAAAGCCATTTTTAAGGCATTTCGCGCATACATGAAATGAACACATTTTTCTCCAAAACTATAACAGATGCAAGCTTGTCCTGTTTGGTGGAGATAATATTTAATAAAATAAGTAGAAATCTACTAAAAGTTTCGTTTGTTTATATTGCCATCCTGAGATAATCGTCTCCATGCTCCAAATCCATTTTAAAGCCATTTTAAAGGCATTTTGCGCATACATGAAATGAACACATTTTTCTCCAAAACTATAACACATGCAAGCTTGTCCTGTTTGGTGGAGATGATATTTAATAAAATAAGTAGAAATCCACTAAAAGATTTGTTTGGTTATCTTGCAATCCCGAGATAATCGTCTCCATGCTCCAAATCCATTTTAAAGCCATTTTTAAGGCATTTCGCGCATACATGAAATGAACACATTTTTCTCCAAAACTATAACAGATGCAAGCTTGTCCTGTTTGGTGGAGATGATATTTAATAAAATAAGTAGAAATCCACTAAAAGTTTTGTTTGGTTATCTTGCAATCTCGAGATAATCGTCTCCATGCTTCAAATGCTATTAAAACCCATTTCTAAGGCATTTCGCGCATAAATGAAATGAACACATTTTTCTCCAAAACTATAACAGATGCAAGCTTGTCCTGTTTGGTGGAGATGATATTTAATAAAATAAGTAGAAATCCACTAAAAGTTTTGTTTGGTTATCTTGCAATCCCGAGATAATCGTCTCCATGCTCCAAATCCATTTTAAAGCCATTTTTAAGGCATTTCGCGCATACATGAAATGAACACATTTTTCTCCAAAACTATAACAGATGCAAGCTTGTCCTGTTTGGTGGAGATAATATTTAATAAAATAAGTAGAAATCTACTAAAAGTTTCGTTTGTTTATATTGCCATCCTGAGATAATCGTCTCCATGCTCCAAATCCATTTTAAAGCCATTTCAAAGGCATTTTGCGCATACATGAAATGAACACATTTTTCTCCAAAACTATAACACATGCAAGCTTGTCCTGTTTGGTGGAGATGATATTTAATAAAATAAGTAGAAATCCACTAAAAGTTTTGTTTGGTTATCTTGCAATCCCGAGATAATCGTCTCCATGCTCCAAATCCATTTTAAAGCCATTTTTAAGGCATTTCGCGCATACATGAAATGAACACATTTTTCTCCAAAACTATAACAGATGCAAGCTTGTCCTGTTTGGTGGAGATGATATTTAATAAAATAAGTAGAAATCCACTAAAAGTTTTGTTTGGTTATCTTGCAATCCCGAGATAATCGTCTCCATGCTCCAAATCCATTTTAAAGCCATTTTTAAGGCATTTCGCGCATACATGAAATGAACACATTTTTCTCCAAAACTATAACAGATGCAAGCTTGTCCTGTTTGGTGGAGATGATATTTAATAAAATAAGTAGAAATCCACTAAAAGTTTTGTTTGGTTATCTTGCAATCTCGAGATAATCGTCTCCATGCTTCAAATGCTCTTAAAACCCATTTCTAAGGCATTTCGCGCATAAATGAAATGAACACATTTTTCTTTAAAACTATAACAGATGCAAGCTTGTCCTGTTTGGTGGAGATGATATTTAATAAAATAAGTAGAAATCCACTAAAAGTTTTGTTTGGTTATCTTGCAATCCCGAGATAATCGTCTCCATGCTCCAAATCCATTTTAAAGCCATTTTTAAGGCATTTCGCGTATACATGAAATGAACACATTTTTCTCCAAAACTATAACAGATGCAAGCTTGTCCTGTTTGGTGGAGATAATATTTAATAAAATAAGTAGAAATCTACTAAAAGTTTCGTTTGGTTATCTTGCAATCCCGAGATAATCGTCTCCGTGCTCCAAATCCATTTTAAAGCCATTTTTAAGGCATTTCGCGCATACATGAAATGAACACATGTTTCTCCAAAACTATAACAGATGCAAGCTTGTCCTGTTTGGTGGAGATAATATTTAATAAAATAAGTAGAAATCTACTAAAAGCTTCGTTTGTTTATATTGCCATCCTGAGATAATCGTCTCCATGCTCCAAATCCATTTTAAAGCCATTTCAAAGGCATTTTGCGCATACATGAAATGAACACATTTTTCTCCAAAACTATAACACATGCAAGCTTGTCCTGTTTGGTGGAGATGATATTTAATAAAATAAGTAGAAATCCACTAAAAGTTTTGTTTGGTTATCTTGCAATCCCGAGATAATCGTCTCCATGCTCCAAATCCATTTTAAAGCCATTTTTAAGGCATTTCGCGCATACATGAAATGAACACATTTTTCTCCCAAACTATAACAGATGCAAGCTTGTCCTGTTTGGTGGAGATGATATTTAATAAAATAAGTAGAAATCCACTAAAAGTTTTGTTTGGTTATCTTGCAATCCCGAGATAATCGTCTCCATGCTCCAAATCCATTTTAAAGCCATTTTTAAGGCATTTCGCGCATACATGAAATGAACACATTTTTCTCCAAAACTATAACAGATGCAAGTTTGTCCTGTTTGGTGGAGATGATATTTAATAAAATAAGTAGAAATCCACTAAAAGTTTTGTTTGGTTATCTTGCAATCTCGAGATAATCGTCTCCATGCTTCAAATGGTATTAAAACCCATTTCTAAGACATTTCGCGCATAAATGAAATGAACACATTTTTCTCCAAAACTATAACAGATGCAAGCTTGTCCTGTTTGGTGGAGATGATATTTAATAAAATAAGTAGAAATCCACTAAAAGTTTTGTTTGGTTATCTTGCAATCCCGAGATAATCGTCTCCATGCTCCAAATCCATTTTAAAGCCATTTTTAAGGCATTTCGCGCATACATGAAATGAACACATTTTTCTCCAAAACTATAACAGATGCAAGCTTGTCCTGTTTGGTGGAGATGATATTTAATAAAATAAGTAGAAATCCACTAAAAGTTTTGTTTGGTTATCTTGCAATCTCGAGATAATCATCTCCATGCTTCAAATGCTCTTAAAACCCATTTCTAAGGCATTTCGCGCATAAATGAAATGAACACATTTTTCTTTAAAACTATAACAGATGCAAGCTTCTCCTGTTTGGTGGAGATGATATTTAATAAAATAAGTAGAAATCCACTAAAAGTTTTGTTTGGTTATCTTGCAATCCCGAGATAATCGTCTCCATGCTCCAAATCCATTTTAAAGCCATTTTTAAGGCATTTCGCGCATACATGAAATGAACACATTTTTCTTCAAAACTATAACAGATGCAAGCTTGTCCTGTTTGGTGGAGATAATATTTAATAAAATAAGTAGAAATCTACTAAAAGTTTCGTTTGTTTATATTGCCATCCTGAGATAATCGTCTCCATGCTCCAAATCCATTTTAAAGCCATTTCAAAGGCATTTTGCGCATACATGTAATGAACACATTTTTCTCCAAAACTATAACAGATGCAAGCTTGTCCTGTTTGGTGGAGATGATATTTAATAAAATAAGTAGAAATCCACTAAAAGTTTTGTTTGGTTATCTTGCAATCCCGAGATAATCGTCTCCATGCTCCAAATCCATTTTAAAGCCATTTTTAAGGCATTTCACGCATACATGAAATGAACACATTTTTCTCCAAAACTATAACAGATGCAAGCTTGTCCTGTTTGGTGGAGATGATATTTAATAAAATAAGTAGAAATCCACTAAAAGTTTAGTTTGGTTATCTTGCAATCCCGAGATAATCGTCTCCATGCTCCAAATCCATTTTAAAGCCATTTTTAAGGCATTTCGCGCATACATGAAATGAACACATTTTTCTCCAAAACTATAACAGATGCAAGCTTGTCCTGTTTGGTGGAGATAATATTTAATAAAATAAGTAGAAATCTACTAAAAGTTTCGTTTGTTTATATTGCCATCCTGAGATAATCGTCTCCATGCTCCAAATCCATTTTAAAGCCATTTCAAAGGCATTTTGCGCATACATGAAATGAACACATTTTTCTCCAAAACTATAACAGATGCAAGCTTGTCCTGTTTGGTGGAGATGATATTTAATAAAATAAGTAGAAATCCACTAAAAGTTTTGTTTGGTTATCTTGCAATCCCGAGATAATCGTCTCCATGCTTTAAATGCTCTTAAAAGCCATTTCTAAGGCATTTCGCGCATAAATGAAATGAACACATTTTTCTCCAAAACTATAACAGATGCAAGCTTGTCCTGTTTGGTGGAGATGATGTTTAATAAAATAAGTAGAAATCCACTAAAAGTTTTGTTTGGTTATCTTGCAATCCCGAGTTAATCGTCTCCATGCTTCAAATCCTCTTAAAAGCCATTTCTAAGGCATTTCGCGCATAAATGAAATAAACACATTTTTCTCCAAAACTATAACAGATCCAAGCTAGTACTGTTTGGTGGAGATGATATTTAATAAAATAAGTAGAAATCCACTAAAAGTTTTGTTTGGTTATCTTGCAATCTCGAGATAATCGTCTCCATGCTTCAAATGCTCTTAAAAGCCATTTCTAAGGCATTTTGCGCATAAATGAAATGAACACATTTTTCTCCAAAACTATAACAGATGCAAGCTTGTCCTGTTTGGTGGAGATGATATTTAATAAAATAAGTAGAAATCCACTAAAAGTTTTGTTTGGTTATCTTGCAATCTCGAGATAATCGTCTCCATGCTTCAAATGCTCTTAAAAGCCATTTCTAAGGCATTTCGCGCATAAATGAAATGAACACATTTTTCTCCAAAACTATAACAGATGCAAGCTTGTCCTGTTTGGTGGAGATGATATTTAATAAAATAAGTAGAAATCCACTAAAAGTTTTGTTTGGTTATCTTGCAATCCCGAGATAATCGTCTCCATGCTTCAAATGCTCTTAAAAGCCATTTCTAAGGCATTTCGCGCATAAATGAAATGAACACATTTTTCTTTAAAACTATAACAGATGCAAGCTTCTCCTGTTTGGTGGAGATGATATTTAATAAAATAAGTAGAAATCCACTAAAAGTTTTGTTTGGTTATCTTGCAATCCCGAGATAATCGTCTCCATGCTCCAAATCCATTTTAAAGCCATTTTTAAGGCATTTCGCGCATACATGAAATGAACACATTTTTCTTCAAAACTATAACAGATGCAAGCTTGTCCTGTTTGGTGGAGATAATATTTAATAAAATAAGTAGAAATCTACTATAAGTTTCGTTTGTTTATATTGCCATCCTGAGATAATCGTCTCCATGCTCCAAATCCATTTTAAAGCCATTTCAAAGGCATTTTGCGCATACATGTAATGAACACATTTTTCTCCAAAACTATAACAGATGCAAGCTTGTCCTGTTTGGTGGAGATGATATTTAATAAAATAAGTAGAAATCCACTAAAAGTTTTGTTTGGTTATCTTGCAATCCCGAGATAATCGTCTCCATGCTCCAAATCCATTTTAAAGCCATTTTTAAGGCATTTCGCGCATACATGAAATGAACACATTTTTCTCCAAAACTATAACAGATGCAAGCTTGTCCTGTTTGGTGGAGATGATATTTAATAAAATAAGTAGAAATCCACTAAAAGTTTAGTTTGGTTATCTTGCAATCCCGAGATAATCGTCTCCATGCTCCAAATCCATTTTAAAGCCATTTTTAAGGCATTTCGCGCATACATGAAATGAACACATTTTTCTCCAAAACTATAACAGATGCAAGCTTGTCCTGTTTGGTGGAGATAATATTTAATAAAATAAGTAGAAATCTACTAAAAGTTTCGTTTGTTTATATTGCCATCCTGAGATAATCGTCTCCATGCTCCAAATCCATTTTAAAGCCATTTCAAAGGCATTTTGCGCATACATGAAATGAACACATTTTTCTCCAAAACTATAACAGATGCAAGCTTGTCCTGTTTGGTGGAGATGATATTTAATAAAATAAGTAGAAATCCACTAAAAGTTTTGTTTGGTTATCTTGCAATCCCGAGATAATCGTCTCCATGCTTTAAATGCTCTTAAAAGCCATTTCTAAGGCATTTCGCGCATAAATGAAATGAACACATTTTTCTCCAAAATTATAACAGATGCAAGCTTGTCCTGTTTGGTGGAGATGATGTTTAATAAAATAAGTAGAAATCCACTAAAAGTTTTGTTTGGTTATCTTGCAATCCCGAGATAATCGTCTCCATGCTATAAAATCCTCTTAAAAGCCATTTCTAAGGCATTTCGCGCATAAATGAAATAAACACATTTTTCTCCAAAACTATAACAGATCCAAGCTAGTACTGTTTGGTGGAGATGATATTTAATAAAATAAGTAGAAATCCACTAAAAGTTTTGTTTGGTTATCTTGCAATCTCGAGATAATCGTCTCCATGCTTCAAATGCTCTTAAAAGCCATTTCTAAGGCATTTTGCGTATAAATGAAATGAACACATTTTTCTCCAAAACTATAACAGATGCAAGCTTGTCCTGTTTGGTGGAGATGATATTTAATAAAATAAGTAGAAATCCACTAAAAGTTTTGTTTGGTTATCTTGCAATCTCGAGATAATCGTCTCCATGCTTCAAATGCTCTTAAAAGCCATTTCTAAGGCATTTCGCGCATAAATGAAATGAACACATTTTTCTCCAAAACTATAACAGATGCAAGCTTGTCCTGTTTGGTGGAGATGATATTTAATAAAATAAGTAGAAATCCACTAAAAGTTTTGTTTGGTTATCTTGCAATCCCGAGATAATCGTCTCCATGCTTCAAATGCTCTTAAAAGCCATTTCTAAGGCATTTCGCCCATAAATGAAATGAACACATTTTTCTCCAAAACTATAACAAATGCAAGCTTGTCCTGTTTGGTGGAGATGATATTTAATAAAATAAGTAGAAATCCACTAAAATTTTTGTTTGGTTATCTTGCAATCTCGAGATAATCGTCTCCATGCTTCAAATGCTCTTAAAAGCCATTTCTAAGGCATTTCGCGCATAAATGAAATGAACACATTTTTCTCCAAAACTATAACAGATGCAAGCTTGTCCTGTTTGGTGGAGATGATATTTAATAAAGTAAGTGGAAATCCACTAAAAGTTTTGTTTTGTTATCTTGCAATCCCGAGATAATCGTCTCCATGCTTCAAATGCTCTTAAAAGCCATTTCTAAGGCATTTCGCGCATAAATGAAATGAACACATTTTTCTCCAAAACTATAACAGATGCAAGCTTGTCCTGTTTGGTGGAGATGATATTTAATAAAATAAGTAGAAATCCACTAAAAGTTTTGTTTGGTTATCTTGCAATCTCGAGATAATCGTCTCCATGCTTCAAATGCTCTTAAAAGCCATTTCTAAGGCATTTCGCCCATAAATGAAATGAACACATTTTTCTCCAAAACTATAACAGATGCAAGCTTGTCCTGTTTGGTGGAGATGATATTTAATAAAATAAGTAGAAATCCACTAAAAGTTTTGTTTGGTTATCTTGCAATCTCGAGATAATCGTCTCCATGCTTCAAATGCTCTTAAAAGCCATTTTTAAGGCATTTCGCGCATAAATGAAATGAACACATTTTTCTCCAAAACTATAACAGGTGCAAACTTGTCCTGTTTGGTGGAGATGATATTTAATAAAATAAGTAGAAATCCACTAAAAGTTTTGTTTGGTTATCTTGCAATCTCGAGATAATCATCTCCATGCTTCAAATGCTCTTAAAAGCCATTTCTAAGGCATTTTGCGCATAAATAAAATGAACACATTTTTCTCCAAACCTATAACAGATGCAAGCTTGTCCTGTTTGGTGGAGATGATATTTAATAAAATAAGTAGAAATCCACTAAAAGTTTTGTTTGGTTATCTTGCAATCTCGAGATAATCGTCTCCATGCTTCAAATGCTCTTAAAAGCCATTTCTAAGGCATTTCGCGCATAAATGAAATGAACACATTTTTCTCCAAAACTATAATAGGTGCAAGCTTGTCCTGTTTGGTGGAGATGATATTTAATAAAATAAGTAGAAATCCACTAAAAGTTTGTTTGGTTATCTTGCAATCCCGAGATAATCGTCTCCATGCTTCAAATGCTCTTAAAAGCCATTTCTAAGGCATTTTGCCCATAAATGAAATGAACACATTTTTCTCCAAAACTATAACAGATGCAAGCTTGTCCTGTTTGGTGGAGATGATATTTAATAAAATAAGTAGAAATCCACTAAAAGTTTTGTTTGGTTATCTTGCAATCCCGAGATAATCGTCTCCATGCTTTAAATGCTCCTAAAAGCCATTTCTAAGGCATTTCGCGCATAAATGAAATGAACACATTTTTCTCCAAAACTATAACAGATGCAAGCTTGTCCTGTTTGGTGGAGATGATATTTAATAAAATAAGTAGAAATCCACTAAAAGTTTTGTTTGGTTATCTTGCAATCCCGAGATAATCGTCTCCATGCTTCAAATCCTCTTAAAAGCCATTTCTAAGGCATTTCGCCCATAAATGAAATGAACACATTTTTCTCCAAAACTATAACAGATGCAAGCTTGTCCTGTTTGGTGGAGATGATATTTAATAAAATAAGTAGAAATCCACTAAAAGTTTTGTTTGGTTATCTTGCAATCTCGAGATAATCGTCTCCATGCTTCAAATGCTCTTAAAAGCCATTTTTAAGGCATTTCGCGCATAAATGAAATGAACACATTTTTCTCCAAAACTATAACAGGTGCAAACTTGTCCTGTTTGGTGGAGATGATATTTAATAAAATAAGTAGAAATCCACTAAAAGTTTTGTTTGGTTATCTTGCAATCTCGAGATAATCGTCTCCATGCTTCAAATGCTCTTAAAAGCCATTTCTAAGGCATTTTGCGCATAAATAAAATGAACACATTTTTCTCCAAACCTATAACAGATGCAAGCTTGTCCTGTTTGGTGGAGATGATATTTAATAAAATAAGTAGAAATCCACTAAAAGTTTTGTTTGGTTATCTTGCAATCCCGAGATAATCGTCTCCATGCTTCAAATGCTCTTAAAAGCCATTTCTAAGGCATTTCGCCCATAAATGAAATGAACACATTTTTCTCCAAAACTATAACAGATGCAAGCTTGTCCTGTTTGGTGGAGATGATATTTAATAAAATAAGTAGAAATCCACTAAAAGTTTTGTTTGGTTATCTTGCAATCTCGAGATAATCGTCTCCATGCTTCAAATGCTCTTAAAAGCCATTTCTAAGGCATTTCGCGCATAAATGAAATGAACACATTTTTCTCCAAAATTATAATAGGTGCAAGCTTGTCCTGTTTGGTGGAGATGATATTTAATAAAATAAGTAGAAATCCACTAAAAGTTTGTTTGGTTATCTTGCAATCCCGAGATAATCGTCTCCATGCTTCAAATGCTCTTAAAAGCCATTTCTAAGGCATTTCGCCCATAAATGAAATGAACACATTTTTCTCCAAAACTATAACAGATGCAAGCTTGTCCTGTTTGGTGGAGATGATATTTAATAAAATAAGTAGAAATCCACTAAAAGTTTTGTTTGGTTATCTTGCAATCCCGAGATAATCGTCTCCATGCTTTAAATGCTCCTAAAAGCCATTTCTAAGGCATTTCGCGCATAAATGAAATGAACACATTTTTCTCCAAAACTATAACAGATGCAAGCTTGTCCTGTTTGGTGGAGATGATATTTAATAAAATAAGTAGAAATCCACTAAAAGTTTTGTTTGGTTATCTTGCAATCCCGAGATAATCGTCTCCATGCTTCAAATCCTCTTAAAAGCCATTTCTAAGGCATATCGCCCATAAATGAAATGAACACATTTTTCTCCAAAACTATAACAGATGCAAGCTTGTCCTGTTTGGTGGAGATGATATTTAATAAAATAAGTAGAAATACACTAAAAGTTTTGTTTGGTTATCTTGCAATCCCGAGATAATCGTCTCCATGCTTTAAATGCTCTTAAAAGCCATTTCTAAGGCATTTCGCGCATAAATGAAATGAACACATTTTTCTCCAAAACTATAACAGATGCAAGCTTGTCCTGTTTGGTGGAGATGATATTTAATAAAATAAGTAGAAATCCACTAAAAGTTTTGTTTGGTTATCTTGCAATCCCGAGATAATCGTCTCCATGCTTTAAATGCTCCTAAAAGCCATTTCTAAGGCATTTCGCGCATAAATGAAATGAACACATTTTTCTCCAAAACTATAACAGATGCAAGCTTGTCCTGTTTGGTGGAGATGATATTTAATAAAATAAGTAGAAATCCACTAAAAGTTTTGTTTGGTTATCTTGCAATCCCGAGATAATCGTCTCCATGCTTCAAATCCTCTTAAAAGCCATTTCTAAGGCATATCGCCCATAAATGAAATGAACACATTTTTCTCCAAAACTATAACAGATGCAAGCTTGTCCTGTTTGGTGGAGATGATATTTAATAAAATAAGTAGAAATACACTAAAAGTTTTGTTTGGTTATCTTGCAATCCCGAGATAATCGTCTCCATGCTTTAAATGCTCTTAAAAGCCATTTCTAAGGCATTTCGCGCATAAATGAAATGAACACATTTTTCTCCAAAACTATAACAGATGCAAGCTTGTCCTGTTTGGTGGAGATGATATTTAATAAAATAAGTAGAAATCCACTAAAAGTTTTGTTTGGTTATCTTGCAATCCCGAGATAATCGTCTCCATGCTTCAAATCCTCTTAAAAGCCATTTCCAAGGCATTTCGCGCATAAATGAAATAAACACATTTTTCTCCAAAACTATAACAGATCCAAGCTAGTCCTGTTTGGTGGAGATGATATTTAATAAAATAAGTAGAAATCCACTAAAAGTTTTGTTTGGTTATCTTGCAATCTCGAGATAATCGTCTCCATGCTTCAAATGCTCTTAAAAGCCATTTCTAAGGCATTTCGCGCATAAATGAAATGAACACATTTTTCTCCAAAACTATAACAGATGCAAGCTTGTCCTGTTTGGTGGAGATGATATTTAATAAAATAAGTAGAAATCCACTAAAAGTTTTGTTTGGTTATCTTGCAATCTCGAGATAATCGTCTCCATGCTTCAAATGCTCTTAAAAGCCATTTCTAAGGCATTTCGCGCATAAATGAAATTAACACATTTTTCTCCAAAACTATTACAGATGCAAGCTTGTCCTGTTTGGTGGAGATGATATTTAATAAAATAAGTAGAAATCCACTAAAAGTTTTGTTTGGTTATCTTGCAATCCCGAGATAATCGTCTCCATGCTTCAAATGCTCTTAAAAGCCATTTCTAAGGCATTTCGCCCATAAATGAAATGAACACATTTTTCTCCAAAACTATAACAAATGCAAGCTTGTCCTGTTTGGTGGAGATGATATTTAATAAAATAAGTAGAAATCCACTAAAAGTTTTGTTTGGTTATCTTGCAATCTCGAGATAATCGTCTCCATGCTTCAAATGCTCTTAAAAGCCATTTCTAAGGCATTTCGCGCATAAATGAAATGAACACATTTTTCCCCAAAACTATAACAGATGCAAGCTTGTCCTGTTTGGTGGAGATGATATTTAATAAAGTAAGTGGAAATCCACTAAAAGTTTTGTTTGGTTATCTTGCAATCCCGAGATAATCGTCTCCATGCTTTAAATGCTCTTAAAAGCCATTTCTAAGGCATTTCGTGCATAAATGAAATGAACACAATTTTCTCCAAAACCTATAACAGATGCAAGCTTGTCCTGTTTGGTGGAGATGATATTTAATAAAATAAGTAGAAATCCACTAAAAGTTTTGCTTGGTTATCTTGCAATCCCGAGATAATCGTCTCCATGCTTCAAATGCTCTTAAAAGCCATTTCTAAGGCATTTCGCCCATAAATGAAATGAACACATTTTTCTCCAAAACTATAACAGATGCAAGCTTGTCCTGTTTGGTGGAGATGATATTTAATAAAGTAAGTAGAAATCCACTAAAAGTTTTGTTTGGTTATCTTGCAATCCCGAGATAATCGTCTCCATGCTTCAAATGCTCTTAAAAGCCATTTCTAAGGCATTTCGCGCATAAATGAAATGAACACATTTTTCTCCAAAACTATAACAGATGCAAGCTTGTCCTGTTTGGTGGAGATTATATTTAATAAAATAAGTAGAAATCCACTAAAAGTTTTGTTTGGTTATCTTGCAATCCCGAGATAATCGTCTCCATGCTTCAAATGCTCTTAAAAGCCATTTCTAAGGCATTTCGCGCATAAATGAAATGAACACATTTTTCTCCAAAACTATAACAGATGCAAGCTTGTCCTGTTTGGTGGAGATGATATTTAATAAAATAAGTAGAAATCCACTAAAAGTTTTGTTTGGTTATCTTGCAATCCCGAGATAATCGTCTCCATGCTTCAAATGCTCTTAAAAGCCATTTCTAAGGCATTTCGCCCATAAATGAAATGAACACATTTTTCTCCAAAACTATAACAAATGCAAGCTTGTCCTGTTTGGTGGAGATGATATTTAATAAAATAAGTAGAAATCCACTAAAAGTTTTGTTTGGTTATCTTGCAATCTCGAGATAATCGTCTCCATGCTTCAAATGCTCT
This sequence comes from Anomaloglossus baeobatrachus, assembly GCF_048569485.1. Taxonomy (NCBI): domain Eukaryota; kingdom Metazoa; phylum Chordata; class Amphibia; order Anura; family Aromobatidae; genus Anomaloglossus; species Anomaloglossus baeobatrachus. Next base: position 132,144 of record NW_027441837.1, on the reverse strand, counting down.
TAAAAGCCATTTCTAAGGCATTTCGCGCATAAATGAAATAAACACATTTTTCCCCAAAACTATAACAGATGCAAGCTTGTCCTGTTTGGTGGAGATGATATTTAATAAAATAAGTGGAAATCCACTAAAAGTTTTGTTTGGTTATCTTGCAATCCCGAGATAATCGTCTCCATGCTTTAAATGCTCTTAAAAGCCATTTCTAAGGCATTTCGCGCATAAATGAAATGAACACAATTTTCTCCAAAACCTATAACAGATGCAAGCTTGTCCTGTTTGGTGGAGGTGATATTTAATAAAATAAGTAGAAATCCACTAAAAGTTTTGCTTGGTTATCTTGCAATCCCGAGATAATCGTCTCCATGCTTCAAATGCTCTTAAAAGCCATTTCTAAGGCATTTCGCCCATAAATGAAATGAACACATTTTTCTCCAAAACTATAACAGATGCAAGCTTGTCCTGTTTGGTGGAGATGATATTTAATAAAGTAAGTAGAAATCCACTAAAAGTTTTGTTTGGTTATCTTGCAATCCCGAGATAATCGTCTCCATGCTTCAAATGCTCTTAAAAGCCATTTCTAAGGCATTTCGCGCATAAATGAAATGAACACATTTTTCTCCAAAACTATAACAGATGCAAGCTTGTCCTGTTTGGTGGAGATTATATTTAATAAAATAAGTAGAAATCCACTAAAAGTTTTGTTTGGTTATCTTGCAATCCCGAGATAATCGTCTCCATGCTTTAAATGCTCTTAAAAGCCATTTCTAAGGCATTTCGCGCATAAATGAAATGAACACATTTTTCTCCAAAACTATAACAGATGCAAGCTTGTCCTGTTTGGTGGAGATGATATTTAATAAAATAAGTAGAAATCCACTAAAAGTTTTGTTTGGTTATCTTGCAATCCCGAGATAATCGTCTCCATGCTTCAAATCCTCTTAAAAGCCATTTCCAAGGCATTTCGCGCATAAATGAAATAAACACATTTTTCTCCAAAACTATAACAGATCCAAGCTAGTCCTGTTTGGTGGAGATGATATTTAATAAAATAAGTAGAAATCCACTAAAAGTTTTGTTTGGTTATCTTGCAATCTCGAGATAATCGTCTCCATGCTTCAAATGCTCTTAAAAGCCATTTCTAAGGCATTTCGCGCATAAATGAAATGAACACATTTTTCTCCAAAACTATAACAGATGCAAGCTTGTCCTGTTTGGTGGAGATGATATTTAATAAAATAAGTAGAAATCCACTAAAAGTTTTGTTTGGTTATCTTGCAATCTCGAGATAATCGTCTCCATGCTTCAAATGCTCTTAAAAGCCATTTCTAAGGCATTTCGCGCATAAATGAAATGAACACATTTTTCTCCAAAACTATTACAGATGCAAGCTTGTCCTGTTTGGTGGAGATGATATTTAATAAAATAAGTAGAAATCCACTAAAAGTTTTGTTTGGTTATCTTGCAATCCCGAGATAATCGTCTCCATGCTTCAAATGCTCTTAAAAGCCATTTCTAAGGCATTTCGCCCATAAATGAAATGAACACATTTTTCTCCAAAACTATAACAAATGCAAGCTTGTCCTGTTTGGTGGAGATGATATTTAATAAAATAAGTAGAAATCCACTAAAAGTTTTGTTTGGTTATCTTGCAATCTCAAGATAATCGTCTCCATGCTTCAAATGCTCTTAAAAGCCATTTCTAAGGCATTTCGCGCATAAATGAAATGAACACATTTTTCCCCAAAACTATAACAGATGCAAGCTTGTCCTGTTTGGTGGAGATGATATTTAATAAAATAAGTGGAAATCCACTAAAAGTTTTGTTTGGTTATCTTGCAATCCCGAGATAATCGTCTCCATGCTTTAAATGCTCTTAAAAGCCATTTCTAAGGCATTTCGCGCATAAATGAAATGAACACAATTTTCTCCAAAACCTATAACAGATGCAAGCTTGTCCTGTTTGGTGGAGATGATATTTAATAAAATAAGTAGAAATCCACTAAAAGTTTTGTTTTGTTATCTTGCAATCCCGAGATAATCGTCTCCATGCTTCAAATGCTCTTAAAAGCCATTTCTAAGGCATTTCGCGCATAAATGAAATGAACACATTTTTCTCCAAAACTATAACAGATGCAAGCTTGTCCTGTTTGGTGGAGATTATATTTAATAAAATAAGTAGAAATCCACTAAATGTTTTGTTTGGTTATCTTGCAATCCCGAGATAATCGTCTCCATGCTTTAAATGCTCTTAAAAGCCATTTCTAAGGCATTTCGCGCATAAATGAAATGAACACATTTTTCTCCAAAACTATAACAGATGCAAGCTTGTCCTGTTTGGTGGAGATGATATTTAATAAAATAAGTAGAAATCCACTAAAAGTTTTGTTTGGTTATCTTGAAATCTCGAGATATTCGTCTCCATGCTTCAAATGCTCTTAAAAGCCATTTCTAAGGCATTTCGCGCATAAATGAAATGAACACATTTTTCTCCAAAACTATAACAGATGCAAGCTTGTCCTGTTTGGTGGAGATGATATTTAATAAAATAAGTAGAAATCCACTAAAAGTTTTGTTTGGTTATCTTGCAATCCCGAGATAATCGTCTCCATGCTTCAAATCCTCTTAAAAGCCATTTCCAAGACATTTCGCGCATAAATGAAATAAACACATTTTTCTCCAAAACTATAACAGATCCAAGCTAGTCCTGTTTGGTGGAGATGATATTTAATAAAATAAGTAGAAATCCACTAAAAGTTTTGTTTGGTTATCTTGCAATCTCGAGATAATCGTCTCCATGCTTCAAATGCTCTTAAAAGCCATTTCTAAGGCATTTCGCGCATAAATGAAATGAACACATTTTTCTCCAAAACTATAACAGATGCAAGCTTGTCCTGTTTGGTGGAGATGATATTTAATAAAATAAGTAGAAATCCACTAAAAGTTTTGTTTGGTTATCTTGCAATCTCGAGATAATCGTCTCCATGCTTCAAATGCTCTTAAAAGCCATTTCTAAGGCATTTCGCGCATAAATGAAATGAACACATTTTTCTCCAAAACTATTACAGATGCAAGCTTGTCCTGTTTGGTGGAGATGATATTTAATAAAATAAGTAGAAATCCACTAAAAGTTTTGTTTGGTTATCTTGCAATCCCGAGATAATCGTCTCCATGCTTCAAATGCTCTTAAAAGCCATTTCTAAGGCATTTCGCCCATAAATGAAATGAACACATTTTTCTCCAAAACTATAACAAATGCAAGCTTGTCCTGTTTGGTGGAGATGATATTTAATAAAATAAGTAGAAATCCACTAAAAGTTTTGTTTGGTTATCTTGCAATCTTGAGATAATCGTCTCCATGCTTCAAATGCTCTTAAAAGCCATTTCTAAGGCATTTCGCGCATAAATGAAATGAACACATTTTTCCCCAAAACTATAACAGATGCAAGCTTGTCCTGTTTGGTGGAGATGATATTTAATAAAGTAAGTGGAAATCCACTAAAAGTTTTGTTTGGTTATCTTGCAATCCCGAGATAATCGTCTCCATGCTTTAAATGCTCTTAAAAGCCATTTCTAAGGCATTTCGCGCATAAATGAAATGAACACAATTTTCTCCAAAACCTATAACAGATGCAAGCTTGTCCTGTTTGGTGGAGATGATATTTAATAAAATAAGTAGAAATCCACTAAAAGTTTTGCTTGGTTATCTTGCAATCCCGAGATAATCGTCTCCATGCTTCAAATGCTCTTAAAAGCCATTTCTAAGGCATTTCGCCCATAAATGAAATGAACACATTTTTCTCCAAAACTATAACAGATGCAAGCTTGTCCTGTTTGGTGGAGATGATATTTAATAAAGTAAGTAGAAATCCACTAAAAGTTTTGTTTTGTTATCTTGCAATCCCGAGATAATCGTCTCCATGCTTCAAATGCTCTTAAAAGCCATTTCTAAGGCATTTCGCGCATAAATGAAATGAACACATTTTTCTCCAAAACTATAACAGATGCAAGCTTGTCCTGTTTGGTGGAGATTATATTTAATAAAATAAGTAGAAATCCACTAAAAGTTTTGTTTGGTTATCTTGCAATCCCGAGATAATCGTCTCCATGCTTCAAATGCTCTTAAAAGCCATTTCTAAGGCATTTCGCGCATAAATGAAATGAACACATTTTTCTCCAAAACTATAACAGATGCAAGCTTGTCCTGTTTGGTGGAGATGATATTCTATAAAATAGGTAGAAATCCACTAAAAGTTTTGTTTGGTTATCTTGCAATCCCGAGATAATCGTCTCCATGCTTCAAATGCTCTTAAAAGCCATTTCTAAGGAATTTCGCGCATTAATGAAATTAACACATTTTTCTCCTAATTTATAACAGATGCAGCATGTCCTGTTTGGTGGAGATGATATTTAATAAAGTAAGTAGAAATCCACTAAAAGTTTTGTTTGGTTATCTTGCAATCCCGAGATAATCGTCTCCATGCTTTAAATCCTCTTAAAAGCCATTTCTAAGGCATTTCGCGCATAAATGAAAAGATCAAATTTTTCTCCAAAACTATAACAGATGCAAGCTTGTCCTGTTTGGTGGAGATGATATTTAATAAAATAAGTATAAATCCACTAAAAGTTTTGTTCGGTTATCTTGCAATCCCGAGATAATCGTCTCCATGCTTCAAATGCTCTTAAAAGCCATTTCTAAAGCATTTCGCGCATAAATGAAATGAACACATTTTTCTCCAAAACTATAACAGATGCAAGCTTGTCCTGTTTGGTGGAGATGATATTTAATAAAATAAGTATAAATCCACTAAAAGTTTTGTTCGGTTATCTTGCAATCCCGAGATAATCGTCTCCATGCTTCAAATGCTCTTAAAAGCCATTACTAAGGCATTTCGCGCATAAATGAAATGAACACATTTTTCTCCAAAACTTTAACAGATGCAAGCTTGTCCTGTTTGGTGGAGATGATACTTAATAAAATAAGTAGAAATCCACTAAAAGTTTTGTTTGGTTATCTTGCAATCCCGAGATAATCGTCTCCATGCTTCAAATGCTCTTAAAAGCCATTTCTAAGGCATTTCGCGCATAAATGAAATGAACACATTTTTCTCCAAAACTATAACAGATGCAAGCTTCTCCTGTTTGGTGGAGATGATATTTAATAAAATAAGTAGAAATCCACTAAAAGTTTTGTTTGGTTATCTTGCAATCCCGAGATAATCGTCTCCATGCTTTAAATGCTCTTAAAAGCCATTTCTAAGGCATTTCGCGCATAAATGAAATGAACACATTTTTCTCCAAAACTATAACAGATGCAAGCTTGTCCTGTTTGGTGGAGATGATATTTAATAAAATAAGTAGAAATCCACTAAAAGTTTTGTTTGGTTATCTTGAAATCTCGAGATAATCGTCTCCATGCTTCAAATGCTCTTAAAAGCCATTTCTAAGGCATTTTGCGCATAAATAAAATGAACACATTTTTCTCCAAACCTATAACAGATGCAAGCTTGTCCTGTTTGGTGGAGATGATATTTAATAAAATAAGTAGAAATCCACTAAAAGTTTTGTTTGGTTATCTTGCAATCCCGAGATAATCGTCTCCATGCTTCAAATGCTCTTAAAAGCCATTTCTAAGGCATTTCGCCCATAAATGAAATGAACACATTTTTCTCCAAAACTATAACAGATGCAAGCTTGTCCTGTTTGGTGGAGATGATATTTAATAAAATAAGTAGAAATCCACTAAAAGTTTTGTTTGGTTATCTTGCAATCTCGAGATAATCGTCTCCATGCTTCAAATGCTCTTAAAAGCCATTTCTAAGGCATTTCGCGCATAAATGAAATGAACACATTTTTCTCCAAAACTATAATAGGTGCAAGCTTGTCCTGTTTGGTGGAGATGATATTTAATAAAATAAGTAGAAATCCACTAAAAGTTTGTTTGGTTATCTTGCAATCCCGAGATAATCGTCTCCATGCTTCAAATGCTCTTAAAAGCCATTTCTAAGGCATTTCGCCCATAAATGAAATGAACACATTTTTCTCCAAAACTATAACAGATGCAAGCTTGTCCTGTTTGGTGGAGATGATATTTAATAAAATAAGTAGAAATCCACTAAAAGTTTTGTTTGGTTATCTTGCAATCCCGAGATAATCGTCTCCATGCTTTAAATGCTCCTAAAAGCCATTTCTAAGGCATTTCGCGCATAAATGAAATGAACACATTTTTCTCCAAAACTATAACAGATGCAAGCTTGTCCTGTTTGGTGGAGATGATATTTAATAAAATAAGTAGAAATCCACTAAAAGTTTTGTTTGGTTATCTTGCAATCCCGAGATAATCGTCTCCATGCTTCAAATCCTCTTAAAAGCCATTTCTAAGGCATATCGCCCATAAATGAAATGAACACATTTTTCTCCAAAACTATAACAGATGCAAGCTTGTCCTGTTTGGTGGAGATGATATTTAATAAAATAAGTAGAAATACACTAAAAGTTTTGTTTGGTTATCTTGCAATCCCGAGATAATCGTCTCCATGCTTTAAATGCTCTTAAAAGCCATTTCTAAGGCATTTCGCGCATAAATGAAATGAACACATTTTTCTCCAAAACTATAACAGATGCAAGCTTGTCCTGTTTGGTGAAGATGATATTTAATAAAATAAGTAGAAATCCACTAAAAGTTTTGTTTGGTTATCTTGCAATCCCGAGATAATCGTCTCCATGCTTCAAATCCTCTTAAAAGCCATTTCCAAGGCATTTCGCGCATAAATGAAATAAACACATTTTTCTCCAAAACTATAACAGATCCAAGCTAGTCCTGTTTGGTGGAGATGATATTTAATAAAATAAGTAGAAATCCACTAAAAGTTTTGTTTGGTTATCTTGCAATCTCGAGATAATCGTCTCCATGCTTCAAATGCTCTTAAAAGCCATTTCTAAGGCATTTCGCGCATAAATGAAATGAACACATTTTTCTCCAAAACTATAACAGATGCAAGCTTGTCCTGTTTGGTGGAGATGATATTTAATAAAATAAGTAGAAATCCACTAAAAGTTTTGTTTGGTTATCTTGCAATCTCGAGATAATCGTCTCCATGCTTCAAATGCTCTTAAAAGCCATTTCTAAGGCATTTCGCGCATAAATGAAATTAACACATTTTTCTCCAAAACTATTACAGATGCAAGCTTGTCCTGTTTGGTGGAGATGATATTTAATAAAATAAGTAGAAATCCACTAAAAGTTTTGTTTGGTTATCTTGCAATCCCGAGATAATCGTCTCCATGCTTCAAATGCTCTTAAAAGCCATTTCTAAGGCATTTCGCCCATAAATGAAATGAACACATTTTTCTCCAAAACTATAACAAATGCAAGCTTGTCCTGTTTGGTGGAGATGATATTTAATAAAATAAGTAGAAATCCACTAAAAGTTTTGTTTGGTTATCTTGCAATCTCGAGATAATCGTCTCCATGCTTCAAATGCTCTTAAAAGCCATTTCTAAGGCATTTCGCGCATAAATGAAATGAACACATTTTTCCCCAAAACTATAACAGATGCAAGCTTGTCCTGTTTGGTGGAGATGATATTTAATAAAGTAAGTGGAAATCCACTAAAAGTTTTGTTTGGTTATCTTGCAATCCCGAGATAATCGTCTCCATGCTTTAAATGCTCTTAAAAGCCATTTCTAAGGCATTTCGTGCATAAATGAAATGAACACAATTTTCTCCAAAACCTATAACAGATGCAAGCTTGTCCTGTTTGGTGGAGATGATATTTAATAAAATAAGTAGAAATCCACTAAAAGTTTTGCTTGGTTATCTTGCAATCCCGAGATAATCGTCTCCATGCTTCAAATGCTCTTAAAAGCCATTTCTAAGGCATTTCGCCCATAAATGAAATGAACACATTTTTCTCCAAAACTATAACAGATGCAAGCTTGTCCTGTTTGGTGGAGATGATATTTAATAAAGTAAGTAGAAATCCACTAAAAGTTTTGTTTGGTTATCTTGCAATCCCGAGATAATCGTCTCCATGCTTCAAATGCTCTTAAAAGCCATTTCTAAGGCATTTCGCGCATAAATGAAATGAACACATTTTTCTCCAAAACTATAACAGATGCAAGCTTGTCCTGTTTGGTGGAGATTATATTTAATAAAATAAGTAGAAATCCACTAAAAGTTTTGTTTGGTTATCTTGCAATCCCGAGATAATCGTCTCCATGCTTCAAATGCTCTTAAAAGCCATTTCTAAGGCATTTCGCGCATAAATGAAATGAACACATTTTTCTCCAAAACTATAACAGATGCAAGCTTGTCCTGTTTGGTGGAGATGATATTTAATAAAATAAGTAGAAATCCACTAAAAGTTTTGTTTGGTTATCTTGCAATCCCGAGATAATCGTCTCCATGCTTCAAATGCTCTTAAAAGCCATTTCTAAGGCATTTCGCCCATAAATGAAATGAACACATTTTTCTCCAAAACTATAACAAATGCAAGCTTGTCCTGTTTGGTGGAGATGATATTTAATAAAATAAGTAGAAATCCACTAAAAGTTTTGTTTGGTTATCTTGCAATCTCGAGATAATCGTCTCCATGCTTCAAATGCTCTTAAAAGCCATTTCTAAGGCATTTCGCGCATAAATGAAATGAACACATTTTTCCCCAAAACTATAACAGATGCAAGCTTGTCCTGTTTGGTGGAGATGATATTTAATAAAATAAGTGGAAATCCACTAAAAGTTTTGTTTGGTTATCTTGCAATCCCGAGATAATCGTCTCCATGCTTTAAATGCTCTTAAAAGCCATTTCTAAGGCATTTCGCGCATAAATGAAATGAACACAATTTTCTCCAAAACCTATAACAGATGCAAGCTTGTCCTGTTTGGTGGAGGTGATATTTAATAAAATAAGTAGAAATCCACTAAAAGTTTTGCTTGGTTATCTTGCAATCCCGAGATAATCGTCTCCATGCTTCAAATGCTCTTAAAAGCCATTTCTAAGGCATTTCGCCCATAAATGAAATGAACACATTTTTCTCCAAAACTATAACAGATGCAAGCTTGTCCTGTTTGGTGGAGATGATATTTAATAAAGTAAGTAGAAATCCACTAAAAGTTTTGTTTGGTTATCTTGCAATCCCGAGATAATCGTCTCCATGCTTCAAATGCTCTTAAAAGCCATTTCTAAGGCATTTCGCGCATAAATGAAATGAACACATTTTTCTCCAAAACTATAACAGATGCAAGCTTGTCCTGTTTGGTGGAGATTATATTTAATAAAATAAGTAGAAATCCACTAAAAGTTTTGTTTGGTTATCTTGCAATCCCGAGATAATCGTCTCCATGCTTTAAATGCTCTTAAAAGCCATTTCTAAGGCATTTCGCGCATAAATGAAATGAACACATTTTTCTCCAAAACTATAACAGATGCAAGCTTGTCCTGTTTGGTGGAGATGATATTTAATAAAATAAGTAGAAATCCACTAAAAGTTTTGTTTGGTTATCTTGCAATCTCGAGATAATCGTCTCCATGCTTCAAATGCTCTTAAAAGCCATTTCTAAGGCATTTCGCGCATAAATGAAATGAACACATTTTTCTCCAAAACTATTACAGATGCAAGCTTGTCCTGTTTGGTGGAGATGATATTTAATAAAATAAGTAGAAATCCACTAAAAGTTTTGTTTGGTTATCTTGCAATCCCGAGATAATCGTCTCCATGCTTCAAATGCTCTTAAAAGCCATTTCTAAGGCATTTCGCCCATAAATGAAATGAACACATTTTTCTCCAAAACTATAACAAATGCAAGCTTGTCCTGTTTGGTGGAGATGATATTTAATAAAATAAGTAGAAATCCACTAAAAGTTTTGTTTGGTTATCTTGCAATCTCAAGATAATCGTCTCCATGCTTCAAATGCTCTTAAAAGCCATTTCTAAGGCATTTCGCGCATAAATGAAATGAACACATTTTTCCCCAAAACTATAACAGATGCAAGCTTGTCCTGTTTGGTGGAGATGATATTTAATAAAGTAAGTGGAAATCCACTAAAAGTTTTGTTTGGTTATCTTGCAATCCCGAGATAATCGTCTCCATGCTTTAAATGCTCTTAAAAGCCATTTCTAAGGCATTTCGCGCATAAATGAAATGAACACAATTTTCTCCAAAACCTATAACAGATGCAAGCTTGTCCTGTTTGGTGGAGATGATATTTAATAAAATAAGTAGAAATCCACTAAAAGTTTTGTTTTGTTATCTTGCAATCCCGAGATAATCGTCTCCATGCTTCAAATGCTCTTAAAAGCCATTTCTAAGGCATTTCGCGCATAAATGAAATGAACACATTTTTCTCCAAAACTATAACAGATGCAAGCTTGTCCTGTTTGGTGGAGATTATATTTAATAAAATAAGTAGAAATCCACTAAATGTTTTGTTTGGTTATCTTGCAATCCCGAGATAATCGTCTCCATGCTTTAAATGCTCTTAAAAGCCATTTCTAACGCATTTCGCGCATAAATGAAATGAACACATTTTTCTCCAAAACTATAACAGATGCAAGCTTGTCCTGTTTGGTGGAGATGATATTTAATAAAATAAGTAGAAATCCACTAAAAGTTTTGTTTGGTTATCTTGAAATCTCGAGATATTCGTCTCCATGCTTCAAATGCTCTTAAAAGCCATTTCTAAGGCATTTCGCGCATAAATGAAATGAACACATTTTTCTCCAAAACTATAACAGATGCAAGCTTGTCCTGTTTGGTGGAGATGATATTTAATAAAATAAGTAGAAATCCACTAAAAGTTTTGTTTGGTTATCTTGCAATCCCGAGATAATCGTCTCCATGCTTCAAATCCTCTTAAAAGCCATTTCCAAGACATTTCGCGCATAAATGAAATAAACACATTTTTCTCCAAAACTATAACAGATCCAAGCTAGTCCTGTTTGGTGGAGATGATATTTAATAAAATAAGTAGAAATCCACTAAAAGTTTTGTTTGGTTATCTTGCAATCTCGAGATAATCGTCTCCATGCTTCAAATGCTCTTAAAAGCCATTTCTAAGGCATTTCGCGCATAAATGAAATGAACACATTTTTCTCCAAAACTATAACAGATGCAAGCTTGTCCTGTTTGGTGGAGATGATATTTAATAAAATAAGTAGAAATCCACTAAAAGTTTTGTTTGGTTATCTTGCAATCTCGAGATAATCGTCTCCATGCTTCAAATGCTCTTAAAAGCCATTTCTAAGGCATTTCGCGCATAAATGAAATGAACACATTTTTCTCCAAAACTATTACAGATGCAAGCTTGTCCTGTTTGGTGGAGATGATATTTAATAAAATAAGTAGAAATCCACTAAAAGTTTTGTTTGGTTATCTTGCAATCCCGAGATAATCGTCTCCATGCTTCAAATGCTCTTAAAAGCCATTTCTAAGGCATTTCGCCCATAAATGAAATGAACACATTTTTCTCCAAAACTATAACAAATGCAAGCTTGTCCTGTTTGGTGGAGATGATATTTAATAAAATAAGTAGAAATCCACTAAAAGTTTTGTTTGGTTATCTTGCAATCTTGAGATAATCGTCTCCATGCTTCAAATGCTCTTAAAAGCCATTTCTAAGGCATTTCGCGCATAAATGAAATGAACACATTTTTCCCCAAAACTATAACAGATGCAAGCTTGTCCTGTTTGGTGGAGATGATATTTAATAAAGTAAGTGGAAATCCACTAAAAGTTTTGTTTGGTTATCTTGCAATCCCGAGATAATCGTCTCCATGCTTTAAATGCTCTTAAAAGCCATTTCTAAGGCATTTCGCGCATAAATGAAATGAACACAATTTTCTCCAAAACCTATAACAGATGCAAGCTTGTCCTGTTTGGTGGAGATGATATTTAATAAAATAAGTAGAAATCCACTAAAAGTTTTGCTTGGTTATCTTGCAATCCCGAGATAATCGTCTCCATGCTTCAAATGCTCTTAAAAGCCATTTCTAAGGCATTTCGCCCATAAATGAAATGAACACATTTTTCTCCAAAACTATAACAGATGCAAGCTTGTCCTGTTTGGTGGAGATGATATTTAATAAAGTAAGTAGAAATCCACTAAAAGTTTTGTTTTGTTATCTTGCAATCCCGAGATAATCGTCTCCATGCTTCAAATGCTCTTAAAAGCCATTTCTAAGGCATTTCGCGCATAAATGAAATGAACACATTTTTCTCCAAAACTATAACAGATGCAAGCTTGTCCTGTTTGGTGGAGATTATATTTAATAAAATAAGTAGAAATCCACTAAAAGTTTTGTTTGGTTATCTTGCAATCCCGAGATAATCGTCTCCATGCTTCAAATGCTCTTAAAAGCCATTTCTAAGGCATTTCGCGCATAAATGAAATGAACACATTTTTCTCCAAAACTATAACAGATGCAAGCTTGTCCTGTTTGGTGGAGATGATATTCTATAAAATAGGTAGAAATCCACTAAAAGTTTTGTTTGGTTATCTTGCAATCCCGAGATAATCGTCTCCATGCTTCAAATGCTCTTAAAAGCCATTTCTAAGGAATTTCGCGCATTAATGAAATTAACACATTTTTCTCCTAATTTATAACAGATGCAGCATGTCCTGTTTGGTGGAGATGATATTTAATAAAGTAAGTAGAAATCCACTAAAAGTTTTGTTTGGTTATCTTGCAATCCCGAGATAATCGTCTCCATGCTTTAAATCCTCTTAAAAGCCATTTCTAAGGCATTTCGCGCATAAATGAAAAGATCAAATTTTTCTCCAAAACTATAACAGATGCAAGCTTGTCCTGTTTGGTGGAGATGATATTTAATAAAATAAGTATAAATCCACTAAAAGTTTTGTTCGGTTATCTTGCAATCCCGAGATAATCGTCTCCATGCTTCAAATGCTCTTAAAAGCCATTTCTAAAGCATTTCGCGCATAAATGAAATGAACACATTTTTCTCCAAAACTATAACAGATGCAAGCTTGTCCTGTTTGGTGGAGATGATATTTAATAAAATAAGTATAAATCCACTAAAAGTTTTGTTCGGTTATCTTGCAATCCCGAGATAATCGTCTCCATGCTTCAAATGCTCTTAAAAGCCATTACTAAGGCATTTCGCGCATAAATGAAATGAACACATTTTTCTCCAAAACTTTAACAGATGCAAGCTTGTCCTGTTTGGTGGAGATGATACTTAATAAAATAAGTAGAAATCCACTAAAAGTTTTGTTTGGTTATCTTGCAATCCCGAGATAATCGTCTCCATGCTTCAAATGCTCTTAAAAGCCATTTCTAAGGCATTTCGCGCATAAATGAAATGAACACATTTTTCTCCAAAACTATAACAGATGCAAGCTTCTCCTGTTTGGTGGAGATGATATTTAATAAAATAAGTAGAAATCCACTAAAAGTTTTGTTTGGTTATCTTGCAATCCCGAGATAATCGTCTCCATGCTTTAAATGCTCTTAAAAGCCATTTCTAAGGCATTTCGCGCATAAATGAAATGAACACATTTTTCTCCAAAACTATAACAGATGCAAGCTTGTCCTGTTTGGTGGAGATGATATTTAATAAAATAAGTAGAAATCCACTAAAAGTTTTGTTTGGTTATCTTGAAATCTCGAGATAATCGTCTCCATGCTTCAAATGCTCTTAAAAGCCATTTCTAAGGCATTTCGCGCATAAATGAAATGAACACATTTTTCTCCAAAACTATAACAGATGCAAGCTTGTCCTGTTTGGTGGAGATGATATTCTATAAAATAGGTAGAAATCCACTAAAAGTTTTGTTTGGTTATCTTGCAATCCCGAGATAATCGTCTCCATGCTTCAAATGCTCTTAAAAGCCATTTCTAAGGCATTTCGCGCATAAATGAAATGAACACATTTTTCTCCAAAACTATAACAGATGCAAGCTTGTCCTGTTTGGTGGAGATGATATTCTATAAAATAGGTAGAAATCCACTAAAAGTTTTGTTTGGTTATCTTGCAATCCCGAGATAATCGTCTCCATGCTTCAAATGCTCTTAAAAGCCATTTCTAAGGCATTTCGCGCATAAATGAAATGAACACATTTTTCTCCTAATTTATAACAGATGCAAGCTTGTCCTGTTTGGTGGAGATGATATTTAATAAAGTAAGTAGAAATCCACTAAAAGTTTTGTTTGGTTATCTTGCAATCCCGAGATAATCGTCTCCATGCTTCAAATGCTCTTAAAAGCCATTTTTAAGGCATTTCGCGCATAAATGAAATGAACACATTTTTCTCCAAAACTATAACAGATGCAAGCTTGTCCTGTTTGGTGGAGATGATATTTAATAAAGTAAGTAGAAATCCACTAAAAGTTTTGTTTGGTTATCTTGCAATCCCGAGATAATCGTCTCCATGCTTCAAATGCTCTTACAAGCCATTTCTAAGGCATTTCGCGCATAAATGAAATGAACACATTTTTCTCCAAAACTATAACAGATGCAAGCTTGTCCTGTTTGGTGGAGATGATATTTAATAAAATAAGTAGAAATCCACTAAAAGTTTTGTTTGGTTATCTTGCAATCCCGAGATAATCGTCTCCATGCTTTAAATCCTCTTAAAAGCCATTTCTAAGGCATTTCGCGCATAAATGAAAAGATCAAATTTTTCTCCAAAACTATAACAGATGCAAGCTTGTCCTGTTTGGTGGAGATGATATTTAATAAAATAAGTATAAATCCACTAAAAGTTTTGTTCGGTTATCTTGCAATCCCGAGATAATCGTCTCCATGCTTCAAATGCTCTTAAAAGCCATTTCTAAAGCATTTCGCGCATAAATGAAATGAACACATTTTTCTCCAAAACTATAACAGATGCAAGCTTGTCCTGTTTGGTGGAGATGATATTTAATAAAATAAGTATAAATCCACTAAAAGTTTTGTTTGGTTATCTTGCAATCCCGAGATAATCGTCTCCATGCTTCAAATGCTCTTAAAAGCCATTTCTAAGGCATTTCGCGCATAAATGAAATGAACACATTTTTCTCCAAAACTTTAACAGATGCAAGCTTGTCCTGTTTGGTGGAGATGATACTTAATAAAATAAGTAGAAATCCACTAAAAGTTTTGTTTGGTTATCTTGCAATCCCGAGATAATCGTCTCCATGCTTCAAATGCTCTTAAAAGCCATTTCTAAGGCATTTCGCGCATAAATGAAATGAACACATTTTTCTCCAAAACTATAACAGATGCAAGCTTCTCCTGTTTGGTGGAGATGATATTTAATAAAATAAGTAGAAATCCACTAAAAGTTTTGTTTGGTTATCTTGCAATCCCGAGATAATCGTCTCCATGCTTTAAATGCTCTTAAAAGCCATTTCTAAGGCATTTCGCGCATAAATGAAATGAACACATTTTTCTCCAAAACTATAACAGATGCAAGCTTGTCCTGTTTGGTGGAGATGATATTTAATAAAATAAGTAGAAATCCACTAAAAGTTTTGTTTGGTTATCTTGAAATCGCGAGATAATCGTCTCCATGCTTCAAATGCTCTTAAAAGCCATTTCTAAGGCATTTCGCGCATAAATGAAATGAACACATTTTTCTCCAAAACTATAACAGATGCAAGCTTGTCCTGTTTGGTGGAGATGATATTCTATAAAATAGGTAGAAATCCACTAAAAGTTTTGTTTGGTTATCTTGCAATCCCGAGATAATCGTCTCCATGCTTCAAATGCTCTTAAAAGCCATTTCTAAGGCATTTCGCGCATAAATGAAATGAACACATTTTTCTCCAAAACTATAACAGATGCAAGCTTGTCCTGTTTGGTGGAGATGATATTCTATAAAATAGGTAGAAATCCACTAAAAGTTTTGTTTGGTTATCTTGCAATCCCGAGATAATCGTCTCCATGCTTCAAATGCTCTTAAAAGCCATTTCTAAGGCATTTCGCGCATAAATGAAATGAACACATTTTTCTCCTAATTTATAACAGATGCAAGCTTGTCCTGTTTGGTGGAGATGATATTTAATAAAGTAAGTAGAAATCCACTAAAAGTTTTGTTTGGTTATCTTGCAATCCCGAGATAATCGTCTCCATGCTTCAAATGCTCTTAAAAGCCAATTTTTAAGGCATTTCGCGCATAAATGAAATGAACACATTTTTCTCCAAAACTATAACAGATGCAAGCTTGTCCTGTTTGGTGGAGATGATATTTAATAAAGTAAGTAGAAATCCACTAAAAGTTTTGTTTGGTTATCTTGCAATCCCGAGATAATCGTCTCCATGCTTCAAATGCTCTTACAAGCCATTTCTAAGGCATTTCGCGCATAAATGAAATGAACACATTTTTCTCCAAAACTATAACAGATGCAAGCTTGTCCTGTTTGGTGGAGATGATATTTAATAAAATAAGTAGAAATCCACTAAAAGTTTTGTTTGGTTATCTTGCAATCCCGAGATAATCGTCTCCATGCTTTAAATGCTCTTAAAAGCCATTTCTAAGGCATTTCGCGCATAAATGAAATGAACACATTTTTCTCCAAAACTTTAACAGATGCAAGCTTGTCCTGTTTGGTGGAGATGATATTTAATAAAATAAGTAGAAATCCACTAAAAGTTTTGTTTGGTTATCTTGCAATCCCGAGATAATCGTCTCCATGCTTCAAATGCTCTTAAAAGCCATTTCTAAGGCATTTCGCGCATAAATGAAATGAACACATTTTTCTCCAAAACTATAACAGATGCAAGCTTGTCCTGTTTGGTGGAGATGATATTTAATAAAATAAGTAGAAATCCACTAAAAGTTTTGTTTGGTTATCTTGCAATCCCGAGATAATCGTCTCCATGCTTTAAATGCTCTTAAAAGCCATTTCTAAGGCATTTCGCGCATAAATGAAATGAACACATTTTTCTCCAAAACTTTAACAGATGCAAGCTTGTCCTGTTTGGTGGAGATGATATTTAATAAAATAAGTAGAAATCCACTAAAAGTTTTGTTTGGTTATCTTGCAATCCCGAGATAATCGTCTCCATGCTTCAAATGCTCTTAAAAGCCATTTCTAAGGCATTTCGCGCATAAATGAAATGAACACATTTTTCTCCAAAACTATAACAGATGCAAGCTTGTCCTGTTTGGTGGAGATGATATTTAATAAAATAAGTAGAAATCCACTAAAAGTTTTGTTTGGTTATCTTGCAATCCCGAGATAATCGTCTCCATGCTTTAAATGCTCTTAAAAGCCATTTCTAAGGCATTTCGCGCATAAATGAAATGAACACATTTTTCTCCAAAACTATAACAGATGCAAGCTTGTCCTGTTTGGTGGAGATGATATTTAATAAAATAAGTAGAAATCCACTAAAAGTTTTGTTTGGTTATCTTGAAATCTCGAGATATTCGTCTCCATGCTTCAAATGCTCTTAAAAGCCATTTCTAAGGCATTTCGCGCATAAATGAAATGAACACATTTTTCTCCAAAACTATAACAGATGCAAGCTTGTCCTGTTTGGTGGAGATGATATTTAATAAAATAAGTAGAAATCCACTAAAAGTTTTGTTTGGTTATCTTGCAATCCCGAGATAATCGTCTCCATGCTTTAAATACTCTTAAAAGCCATTTCTAAGGCATTTCGCGCATAAATGAAATGAACACATTTTTCTCCAAAACTTTAACAGATGCAAGCTTGTCCTGTTTGGTGGAGATGATATTTAATAAAATAAGTAGAAATCCACTAAAAGTTTTGTTTGGTTATCTTGCAATCCCGAGATAATCGTCTCCATGCTTCAAATGCTCTTAAAAGCCATTTCTAAGGCATTTCGCGCATAAATGAAATGAACACATTTTTCTCCAAAACTATAACAGATGCAAGCTTGTCCTGTTTGGTGGAGATGATATTTAATAAAATAAGTAGAAATCCACTAAAAGTTTTGTTTGGTTATCTTGCAATCCCGAGATAATCGTCTCCATGCTTTAAATGCTCTTAAAAGCCATTTCTAAGGCATTTCGCGCATAAATGAAATGAACACATTTTTCTCCAAAACTATAACAGATGCAAGCTTGTCCTGTTTGGTGGAGATGATATTTAATAAAATAAGTAGAAATCCACTAAAAGTTTTGTTTGGTTATCTTGAAATCTCGAGATATTTGTCTCCATGCTTCAAATGCTCTTAAAAGCCATTTCTAAGGCATTTCGCGCATAAATGAAATGAACACATTTTTCTCCAAAACTATAACAGATGCAAGCTTGTCCTGTTTGGTGGAGATGATATTTAATAAAGTAAGTAGAAATCCACTAAAAGTTTTGTTTGGTTATCTTGCAATCCCGAGATAATCGTCTCCATGCTTCAAATGCTCTTAAAAGCCATTTCTAAGGCATTTTGCGCATAAATGAAATGAACACATTTTTCTCCTAATTTGTAACAGATGCAAGCTTGTCCTGTTTGGTGGAGATGATATTTAATAAAGTAAGTAGAAATCCACTAAAAGTTTTGTTTGGTTATCTTGCAATCCCGAGATAATCGTCTCCATGCTTCAAATGCTCTTAAAAGCCATTTTTAAGGCATTTCGCGCATAAATGAAATGAACACATTTTTCTCCAAAACTATAACAGATGCAAGCTTGTCCTGTTTGGTGGAGATGATATTTAATAAAGTAAGTAGAAATCCACTAAAAGTTTTGTTTGGTTATCTTGCAATCCCGAGATAATCGTCTCCATGCTTCAAATGCTCTTAAAAGCCATTTCTAAGGCATTTCGCGCATAAATGAAATGAACACATTTTTCTCCAAAACTATAACAGATGCAAGCTTGTCCTGTTTGGTGGAGATGATATTTAATAAAATAAGTAGAAATCCACTAAAAGTTTTGTTTGGTTATCTTGCAATCCCGAGATAATCGTCTCCATGCTTTAAATGCTCTTAAAAGCCATTTCTAAGGCATTTCGCGCATAAATGAAATGAACACATTTTTCTCCAAAACTATAACAGATGCAAGCTTGTTCTGTTTGGTGGAGATGATATTTAATAAAATAAGTAGAAATCCACTAAAAGTTTTGTTTGGTTATCTTGCAATCCCGAGATAATCGTCTCCATGCTTTAAATGCTCTTAAAAGCCATTTCTAAGGCATTTCGCGCATAAATGAAATGAACACATTTTTCTCCAAAACTATAACAGATGCAAGCTTGTCCTGTTTGGTGGAGATGATATTTAATAAAATAAGTAGAAATCCACTAAAAGTTTTGTTTGGTTATCTTGCAATCCCGAGATAATCGTCTCCATGCTTCAAATCCTCTTAAAAGCCATTTCTAAGGCATTTCGCGCATAAATGAAATGAACACATTTTTCTCCAAAACTATAACAGATGCAAGCTTGTCCTGTTTGGTGGAGATGATATTTAATAAAATAAGTAGAAATCCACTAAACGTTTTGTTTGGTTATCTTGCAATCCCGAGATAATCGTCTCCATGCTTTAAATGCTCTTAAAAGCCATTTCTAAGGCATTTCGCGCATAAATGAAATGAACACATTTTTCTCCAAAACTATAACAGATGCAAGCTTGTCCTGTTTGGTGGAGATGATATTTAATAAAATAAGTAGAAATCCACTAAAAGTTTTGTTTGGTTATCTTGCAATCCCGAGATAATCGTCTCCATGCTTCAAATCCTCTTAAAAGCCATTTCTAAGGCATTTCGCGCATAAATGAAATAAACACATTTTTCTCCAAAACTATAACAGATCCAAGCTAGTCCTGTTTGGTGGAGATGATATTTAATAAAATAAGTAGAAATCCACTAAAAGTTTTGTTTGGTTATCTTGCAATCTCGAGATAATCGTCTCCATGCTTCAAATGCTCTTAAAAGCCATTTCTAAGGCATTTCGCGCATAAATGAAATGAACACATTTTTCTCCAAAACTATAACAGATGCAAGCTTGTCCTGTTTGGTGGAGATGATATTTAATAAAATAAGTAGAAATCCACTAAAAGTTTTGTTTGGTTATCTTGCAATCTCGAGATAATCGTCTCCATGCTTCAAATGCTCTTAAAAGCCATTTCTAAGGCATTTCGCGCATAAATGAAATGAACACATTTTTCTCCAAAACTATAACAGATGCAAGCTTGTCCTGTTTGGTGGAGATGATATTTAATAAAATAAGTAGAAATTCACTAAAAGTTTTGTTTGGTTATCTTGCAATCCCGAGATAATCGTCTCCATGCTTCAAATGCTCTTAAAAGCCATTTCTAAGGCATTTCGCGCATAAATGAAATGAACACATTTTTCTCCAAAACTATAACAGATGCAAGCTTGTTCTGTTTGGTGGAGATGATATTTAATAAAATAAGTAGAAATCCACTAAAAGTTTTGTTTAGTTATCTTGAAATCTCGAGATAATCGTCTCCATGCTTCAAATGCTCTTAAAAGCCATTTCTAAGGTATTTCGCGCATAAATGAAATGAACACATTTTTCTCCAAAACTATAACAGATGCAAGCTTGTCCTGTTTGGTGGAGATGATATTTAATAAAGTAAGTAGAAATCCACTAACAGTTTTGTTTGGTTATCTTGCAATCCCGAGATAATCGTCTCCATGCTTCAAATGCTCTTAAAAGCCATTTCTAAGGCATTTCGCGCATAAATGAAATGAACACATTTTTCTCCAAAACTATAACAGATGCAAGCTTGTCCTGTTTGGTGGAGATGATATTCTATAAAATAGGTAGAAATCCACTAAAAGTTTTGTTTGGTTATCTTGCAATCCCGAGATAATCGTCTCCATGCTTCAAATGCTCTTAAAAGCCATTTCTAAGGCATTTCGCGCATAAATGAAATGAACACATTTTTCTCCTAATTTATAACAGATGCAGCTTGTCCTGTTTGGTGGAGATGATATTTAATAAAGTAAGTAGAAATCCACTAAAAGTTTTGTTTGGTTATCTTGCAATCCCGAGATAATCGTCTCCATGCTTTAAATCCTCTTAAAAGCCATTTCTAAGGCATTTCGCGCATAAATGAAAAGATCAAATTTTTCTCCAAAACTATAACAGATGCAAGCTTGTCCTGTTTGGTGGAGATGATATTTAATAAAATAAGTATAAATCCACTAAAAGTTTTGTTCGGTTATCTTGCAATCCCGAGATAATAGTCTCCATGCTTCAAATGCTCTTAAAAGCCATTTCTAAAGCATTTCGCGCATAAATGAAATGAACACATTTTTCTCCAAAACTATAACAGATGCAAGCTTGTCCTGTTTGGTGGAGATGATAATTAATAAAATAAGTATAAATCCACTAAAAGTTTTGTTCGGTTATCTTGCAATCCCGAGATAATCGTCTCCATGCTTCAAATGCTCTTAAAAGCCATTTCTAAGGCATTTCGCGCATAAATGAAATGAACACATTTTTCTCCAAAACTTTAACAGATGCAAGCTTGTCCTGTTTGGTGGAGATGATACTTAATAAAATAAGTAGAAATCCACTAAAAGTTTTGTTTGGTTATCTTGCAATCCCGAGATAATCGTCTCCATGCTTCAAATGCTCTTAAAAGCCATTTCTAAGGCATTTCGCGCATAAATGAAATGAACACATTTTTCTCCAAAACTATAACAGATGCAAGCTTCTCCTGTTTGGTGGAGATGATATTTAATAAAATAAGTAGAAATCCACTAAAAGTTTTGTTTGGTTATCTTGAAATCTCGAGATATTCGTCTCCATGCTTCAAATGCTCTTAAAAGCCATTTCTAAGGCATTTCGCGCATAAATGAAATGAACACATTTTTCTCCAAAACTATAACAGATGCAAGCTTGTCCTGTTTGGTGGAGATGATATTTAATAAAATAAGTAGAAATCCACTAAAAGTTTTGTTTGGTTATCTTGCAATCCCGAGATAATCGTCTCCATGCTTTAAATGCTCTTAAAAGCCATTTCTAAGGCATTTCGCGCATAAATGAAATGAACACATTTTTCTCCAAAACTTTAACAGATGCAAGCTTGTCCTGTTTGGTGGAGATGATATTTAATAAAATAAGTAGAAATCCACTAAAAGTTTTGTTTGGTTATCTTGCAATCCCGAGATAATCGTCTCCATGCTTCAAATGCTCTTAAAAGCCATTTCTAAGGCATTTCGCGCATAAATGAAATGAACACATTTTTCTCCAAAACTATAACAGATGCAAGCTTGTCCTGTTTGGTGGAGATGATATTTAATAAAATAAGTAGAAATCCACTAAAAGTTTTGTTTGGTTATCTTGCAATCCCGAGATAATCGTCTCCATGCTTTAAATGCTCTTAAAAGCCATTTCTAAGGCATTTCGCGCATAAATGAAATGAACACATTTTTCTCCAAAACTATAACAGATGCAAGCTTGTCCTGTTTGGTGGAGATGATATTTAATAAAATAAGTAGAAATCCACTAAAAGTTTTGTTTGGTTATCTTGAAATCTCGAGATATTTGTCTCCATGCTTCAAATGCTCTTAAAAGCCATTTCTAAGGCATTTCGCGCATAAATGAAATGAACACATTTTTCTCCAAAACTATAACAGATGCAAGCTTGTCCTGTTTGGTGGAGATGATATTTAATAAAGTAAGTAGAAATCCACTAAAAGTTTTGTTTGGTTATCTTGCAATCCCGAGATAATCGTCTCCATGCTTCAAATGCTCTTAAAAGCCATTTCTAAGGCATTTTGCGCATAAATGAAATGAACACATTTTTCTCCTAATTTATAACAGATGCAAGCTTGTCCTGTTTGGTGGAGATGATATTTAATAAAGTAAGTAGAAATCCACTAAAAGTTTTGTTTGGTTATCTTGCAATCCCGAGATAATCGTCTCCATGCTTCAAATGCTCTTAAAAGCCATTTTTAAGGCATTTCGCGCATAAATGAAATGAACACATTTTTCTCCAAAACTATAACAGATGCAAGCTTGTCCTGTTTGGTGGAGATGATATTTAATAAAGTAAGTAGAAATCCACTAAAAGTTTTGTTTGGTTATCTTGCAATCCCGAGATAATCGTTTCCATGCTTCAAATGCTCTTAAAAGCCATTTCTAAGGCATTTCGCGCATAAATGAAATGAACACATTTTTCTCCAAAACTATAACAGATGCAAGCTTGTCCTGTTTGGTGGAGATGATATTTAATAAAATAAGTAGAAATCCACTAAAAGTTTTGTTTGGTTATCTTGCAATCCCGAGATAATCGTCTCCATGCTTTAAATGCTCTTAAAAGCCATTTCTAAGGCATTTCGCGCATAAATGAAATGAACACATTTTTCTCCAAAACTATAACAGATGCAAGCTTGTTCTGTTTGGTGGAGATGATATTTAATAAAATAAGTAGAAATCCACTAAAAGTTTTGTTTGGTTATCTTGCAATCCCGAGATAATCGTCTCCATGCTTTAAATGCTCTTAAAAGCCATTTCTAAGGCATTTCGCGCATAAATGAAATGAACACATTTTTCTCCAAAACTATAACAGATGCAAGCTTGTCCTGTTTGGTGGAGATGATATTTAATAAAATAAGTAGAAATCCACTAAAAGTTTTGTTTGGTTATCTTGCAATCCCGAGATAATCATCTCCATGCTTCAAATCCTCTTAAAAGCCATTTCTAAGGCATTTCGCGCATAAATGAAATGAACACATTTTTCTCCAAAACTATAACAGATGCAAGCTTGTCCTGTTTGGTGGAGATGATATTTAATAAAATAAGTAGAAATCCACTAAACGTTTTGTTTGGTTATCTTGCAATCCCGAGATAATCGTCTCCATGCTTTAAATGCTCTTAAAAGCCATTTCTAAGGCATTTCGCGCATAAATGAAATGAACACATTTTTCTCCAAAACTATAACAGATGCAAGCTTGTCCTGTTTGGTGGAGATGATATTTAATAAAATAAGTAGAAATCCACTAAAAGTTTTGTTTGGTTATCTTGCAATCCCGAGATAATCGTCTCCATGCTTCAAATCCTCTTAAAAGCCATTTCTAAGGCATTTCGCGCATAAATGAAATAAACACATTTTTCTCCAAAACTATAACAGATCCAAGCTAGTCCTGTTTGGTGGAGATGATATTTAATAAAATAAGTAGAAATCCACTAAAAGTTTTGTTTGGTTATCTTGCAATCTCGAGATAATCGTCTCCATGCTTCAAATGCTCTTAAAAGCCATTTCTAAGGCATTTCGCGCATAAATGAAATGAACACATTTTTCTCCAAAACTATAACAGATGCAAGCTTGTCCTGTTTGGTGGAGATGATATTTAATAAAATAAGTAGAAATCCACTAAAAGTTTTGTTTGGTTATCTTGCAATCTCGAGATAATCGTCTCCATGCTTCAAATGCTCTTAAAAGCCATTTCTAAGGCATTTCGCGCATAAATGAAATGAACACATTTTTCTCCAAAACTATAACAGATGCAAGCTTGTCCTGTTTGGTGGAGATGATATTTAATAAAATAAGTAGAAATTCACTAAAAGTTTTGTTTGGTTATCTTGCAATCCCGAGATAATCGTCTCCATGCTTCAAATGCTCTTAAAAGCCATTTCTAAGGCATTTCGCGCATAAATGAAATGAACACATTTTTCTCCAAAACTATAACAGATGCAAGCTTGTTCTGTTTGGTGGAGATGATATTTAATAAAATAAGTAGAAATCCACTAAAAGTTTTGTTTAGTTATCTTGAAATCTCGAGATAATCGTCTCCATGCTTCAAATGCTCTTAAAAGCCATTTCTAAGGTATTTCGCGCATAAATGAAATGAACACATTTTTCTCCAAAACTATAACAGATGCAAGCTTGTCCTGTTTGGTGGAGATGATATTTAATAAAGTAAGTAGAAATCCACTAACAGTTTTGTTTGGTTATCTTGCAATCCCGAGATAATCGTCTCCATGCTTCAAATGCTCTTAAAAGCCATTTCTAAGGCATTTCGCGCATAAATGAAATGAACACATTTTTCTCCAAAACTATAACAGATGCAAGCTTGTCCTGTTTGGTGGAGATGATATTCTATAAAATAGGTAGAAATCCACTAAAAGTTTTGTTTGGTTATCTTGCAATCCCGAGATAATCGTCTCCATGCTTCAAATGCTCTTAAAAGCCATTTCTAAGGCATTTCGCGCATAAATGAAATGAACACATTTTTCTCCTAATTTATAACAGATGCAGCTTGTCCTGTTTGGTGGAGATGATATTTAATAAAGTAAGTAGAAATCCACTAAAAGTTTTGTTTGGTTATCTTGCAATCCCGAGATAATCGTCTCCATGCTTTAAATCCTCTTAAAAGCCATTTCTAAGGCATTTCGCGCATAAATGAAAAGATCAAATTTTTCTCCAAAACTATAACAGATGCAAGCTTGTCCTGTTTGGTGGAGATGATATTTAATAAAATAAGTATAAATCCACTAAAAGTTTTGTTCGGTTATCTTGCAATCCCGAGATAATAGTCTCCATGCTTCAAATGCTCTTAAAAGCCATTTCTAAAGCATTTCGCGCATAAATGAAATGAACACATTTTTCTCCAAAACTATAACAGATGCAAGCTTGTCCTGTTTGGTGGAGATGATAATTAATAAAATAAGTATAAATCCACTAAAAGTTTTGTTCGGTTATCTTGCAATCCCGAGATAATCGTCTCCATGCTTCAAATGCTCTTAAAAGCCATTTCTAAGGCATTTCGCGCATAAATGAAATGAACACATTTTTCTCCAAAACTTTAACAGATGCAAGCTTGTCCTGTTTGGTGGAGATGATACTTAATAAAATAAGTAGAAATCCACTAAAAGTTTTGTTTGGTTATCTTGCAATCCCGAGATAATCGTCTCCATGCTTCAAATGCTCTTAAAAGCCATTTCTAAGGCATTTCGCGCATAAATGAAATGAACACATTTTTCTCCAAAACTATAACAGATGCAAGCTTCTCCTGTTTGGTGGAGATGATATTTAATAAAATAAGTAGAAATCCACTAAAAGTTTTGTTTGGTTATCTTGCAATCCCGAGATAATCGTCTCCATGCTTTAAATGCTCTTAAAAGCCATTTCTAAGGCATTTCGCGCATAAATGAAATGAACACATTTTTCTCCAAAACTATAACAGATGCAAGCTTGTCCTGTTTGGTGGAGATGATATTTAATAAAATAAGTAGAAATCCACTAAAAGTTTTGTTTGGTTATCTTGAAATCTCGAGATAATCGTCTCCATGCTTCAAATGCTCTTAAAAGCCATTTCTAAGGCATTTCGCGCATAAATGAAATGAACACATTTTTCTCCAAAACTATAACAGATGCAAGCTTGTCCTGTTTGGTGGAGATGATATTTAATAAAGTAAGTAGAAATCCACTAAAAGTTTTGTTTGGTTATCTTGCAATCCCGAGATAATCGTCTCCATGCTTCAAATGCTCTTAAAAGCCATTTCTAAGGCATTTCGCGCATAAATGAAATGAACACATTTTTCTCCAAAACTATAACAGATGCAAGCTTGTCCTGTTTGGTGGAGATGATATTCTATAAAATAGGTAGAAATCCACTAAAAGTTTTGTTTGGTTATGTTGCAATCCCGAGATAATCGTCTCCATGCTTCAAATGCTCTTAAAAGCCATTTCTAAGGCATTTCGCGCATAAATGAAATGAACACATTTTTCTCCTAATTTATAACAGATGCAAGCTTGTCCTGTTTGGTGGAGATGATATTTAATAAAGTAAGTAGAAATCCACTAAAAGTTTTGTTTGGTTATCTTGCAATCCCGAGATAATCGTCTCCATGCTTCAAATGCTCTTAAAAGCCATTTTTAAGGCATTTCGCGCATAAATGAAATGAACACATTTTTCTCCGAAACTATAACAGATGCAAGCTTGTCCTGTTTGGTGGAGATGATATTTAATAAAGTAAGTAGAAATCCACTAAAAGTTTTGTTTGGTTATCTTGCAATCCCGAGATAATCGTCTCCATGCTTCAAATGCTCTTAAAAGCCATTTCTAAGGCATTTCGCGCATAAATGAAATGAACACATTTTTCTCCAAAACTATAACAGATGCAAGCTTGTCCTGTTTGGTGGAGATGATATTTAATAAAATAAGTATAAATCCACTAAAAGTTTTGTTCGGTTATCTTGCAATCCCAAGATAATCGTCTTAATGCTTCAAATGCTCTTAAAAGCCATTTCTAAAGCATTTCGCGCATAAATGAAATGAACACATTTTTCTCCAAAACTATAACAGATGCAAGCTTGTCCTGTTTGGTGGAGATGATATTTAATAAAATAAGTATAAATCCACTAAAAGTTTTGTTCGGTTATCTTGCAATCCCGAGATAATCGTCTCCATGCTTCAAATGCTCTTAAAAGCCATTTCTAAGGCATTTCGCGCATAAATGAAATGAACACATTTTATTCCAAAACTTTAACAGATGCAAGATTGTCCTGTTTGGTGGAGATGATACTTAATAAAATAAGTAGAAATCCACTAAAAGTTTTGTTTGGTTATCTTGCAATCCCGAGATAATCGTCTCCATGCTTCAAATGCTCTTAAAAGCCATTTCTAAGGCATTTCGCGCATAAATGAAATGAACACATTTTTCTCCAAAACTATAACAGATGCAAGCTTCTCCTGTTTGGTGGAGATGATATTTAATAAAATAAGTAGAAATCCACTAAAAGTTTTGTTTGGTTATCTTGCAATCCCGAGATAATCGTCTCCATGCTTTAAATGCTCTTAAAAGCCATTTCTAAGGCATTTCGCGCATAAATGAAATGAACACATTTTTCTCCAAAACTATAACAGATGCAAGCTTGTCCTGTTTGGTGGAGATGATATTTAATAAAATAAGTAGAAATCCACTAAAAGTTTTGTTTGGTTATCTTGAAATCTCGAGATAATCGTCTCCATGCTTCAAATGCTCTTAAAAGCCATTTCTAAGGCATTTCGCGCATAAATGAAATGAACACATTTTTCTCCAAAACTATAACAGATGCAAGCTTGTCCTGTTTGGTGGAGATGATATTTAATAAAGTAAGTAGAAATCCACTAAAAGTTTTGTTTGGTTATCTTGCAATCCCGAGATAATCGTCTCCATGCTTCAAATGCTCTTAAAAGCCATTTCTAAGGCATTTCGCGCATAAATGAAATGAACACATTTTTCTCCAAAACTATAACAGATGCAAGCTTGTCCTGTTTGGTGGAGATGATATTCTATAAAATAGGTAGAAATCCACTAAAAGTTTTGTTTGGTTATCTTGCAATCCCGAGATAATCGTCTCCATGCTTCAAATGCTCTTAAAAGCCATTTCTAAGGCATTTCGCGCATAAATGAAATGAACACATTTTTCTCCTAATTTATAACAGATGCAAGCTTGTCCTGTTTGGTGGAGATGATATTTAATAAAGTAAGTAGAAATCCACTAAAAGTTTTGTTTGGTTATCTTGCAATCCCGAGATAATCGTCTCCATGCTTCAAATGCTCTTAAAAGCCATTTTTAAGGCATTTCGCGCATAAATGAAATGAACACATTTTTCTCCAAAACTATAACAGATGCAAGCTTGTCCTGTTTGGTGGAGATGATATTTAATAAAGTAAGTAGAAATCCACTAAAAGTTTTGTTTGGTTAACTTGCAATCCCGAGATAATCGTCTCCATGCTTCAAATGCTCTTACAAGCCATTTCTAAGGCATTTCGCGCATAAATGAAATGAACACATTTTTCTCCAAAACTATAACAGATGCAAGCTTGTCCTGTTTGGTGGAGATGATATTTAATAAAATAAGTAGAAATCCACTAAAAGTTTTGTTTGGTTATCTTGCAATCCCGAGATAATCGTCTCCATGCTTTAAATGCTCTTAAAAGCCATTTCTAAGGCATTTCGCGCATAAATGAAATGAACACATTTTTCTCCAAAACTTTAACAGATGCAAGCTTGTCCTGTTTGGTGGAGATGATATTTAATAAAATAAGTAGAAATCCACTAAAAGTTTTGTTTGGTTATCTTGCAATCCCGAGATAATCGTCTCCATGCTTCAAATGCTCTTAAAAGCCATTTTTAAGGCATTTCGCGCATAAATGAAATGAACACATTTTTCTCCAAAACTATAACAGATGCAAGCTTGTCCTGTTTGGTGGAGATGATATTTAATAAAGTAAGTAGAAATCCACTAAAAGTTTTGTTTGGTTATCTTGCAATCCCGAGATAATCGTCTCCATGCTTCAAATGCTCTTAAAAGCCATTTCTAAGGCATTTCGCGCATAAATGAAATGAACACATTTTTCTCCAAAACTATAACAGATGCAAGCTTGTCCTGTTTGGTGGAGATGATATTTAATAAAATAAGTATAAATCCACTAAAAGTTTTGTTCGGTTATCTTGCAATCCCAAGATAATCGTCTCCATGCTTCAAATGCTCTTAAAAGCCATTTCTAAAGCATTTCGCGCATAAATAAAATGAACACATTTTTCTCCAAAACTATAACAGATGCAAGCTTGTCCTGTTTGGTGGAGATGATATTTAATAAAATAAGTATAAATCCACTAAAAGTTTTGTTCAGTTATCTTGCAATCCCGAGATAATCATCTCCATGCTTCAAATGCTCTTAAAAGCCATTTCTAAGGCATTTCGCGCATAAATGAAATGAACACATTTTTTTCCAAAACTTTAACAGATGCAAGCTTGTCCTGTTTGGTGGAGATGATACTTAATAAAATAAGTAGAAATCCACTAAAAGTTTTGTTTGGTTATCTTGCAATCCCGAGATAATCGTCTCCATGCTTCAAATGCTCTTAAAAGCCATTTCTAAGGCATTTCGCGCATAAATGAAATGAACACATTTTTCTCCAAAACTATAACAGATGCAAGCTTCTCCTGTTTGGTGGAGATGATATTTAATAAAATAAGTAGAAATCCACTAAAAGTTTTGTTTGGTTATCTTGCAATCCCGAGATAATCGTCTCCATGCTTTAAATGCTCTTAAAAGCCATTTCTAAGGCATTTCGCGCATAAATGAAATGAACACATTTTTCTCCAAAACTATAACAGATGCAAGCTTGTCCTGTTTGGTGGAGATGATATTTAATAAAATAAGTAGAAATCCACTAAAAGTTTTGTTTGGTTATCTTGAAATCTCGAGATAATCGTCTCCATGCTTCAAATGCTCTTAAAAGCCATTTCTAAGGCATTTCGCGCATAAATGAAATGAACACATTTTTCTCCAAAACTATAACAGATGCAAGCTTGTCCTGTTTGGTGGAGATGATATTTAATAAAGTAAGTAGAAATCCACTAAAAGTTTTGTTTGGTTATCTTGCAATCCCGAGATAATCGTCTCCATGCTTCAAATGCTCTTAAAAGCCATTTCTAAGGCATTTCGCGCATAAATGAAATGAACACATTTTTCTCCAAAACTATAACAGATGCAAGCTTGTCCTGTTTGGTGGAGATGATATTCTATAAAATAGGTAGAAATCCACTAAAAGTTTTGTTTGGTTATCTTGCAATCCCGAGATAATCGTCTCCATGCTTCAAATGCTCTTAAAAGCCATTTCTAAGGCATTTCGCGCATAAATGAAATGAACACATTTTTCTCCTAATTTATAACAGATGCAAGCTTGTCCTGTTTGGTGGAGATGATATTTAATAAAGTAAGTAGAAATCCACTAAAAGTTTTGTTTGGTTATCTTGCAATCCCGAGATAATCGTCTCCATGCTTCAAATGCTCTTAAAAGCCATTTTTAAGGCATTTCGCGCATAAATGAAATGAACACATTTTTCTCCAAAACTATAACAGATGCAAGCTTGTCCTGTTTGGTGGAGATGATATTTAATAAAGTAAGTAGAAATCCACTAAAAGTTTTGTTTGGTTAACTTGCAATCCCGAGATAATCGTCTCCATGCTTCAAATGCTCTTACAAGCCATTTCTAAGGCATTTCGCGCATAAATGAAATGAACACATTTTTCTCCAAAACTATAACAGATGCAAGCTTGTCCTGTTTGGTGGAGATGATATTTAATAAAATAAGTAGAAATCCACTAAAAGTTTTGTTTGGTTATCTTGCAATCCCGAGATAATCGTCTCCATGCTTTAAATGCTCTTAAAAGCCATTTCTAAGGCATTTCGCGCATAAATGAAATGAACACATTTTTCTCCAAAACTTTAACAGATGCAAGCTTGTCCTGTTTGGTGGAGATGATATTTAATAAAATAAGTAGAAATCCACTAAAAGTTTTGTTTGGTTATCTTGCAATCCCGAGATAATCGTCTCCATGCTTCAAATGCTCTTAAAAGCCATTTCTAAGGCATTTCGCGCATAAATGAAATGAACACATTTTTCTCCAAAACTATAACAGATGCAAGCTTCTCCTGTTTGGTGGAGATGATATTTAATAAAATAAATAGAAATCCACTAAAAGTTTTGTTTGGTTATCTTGCAATCCCGAGATAATCGTCTCCATGCTTTAAATGCTCTTAAAAGCCATTTCTAAGGCATTTCGCGCATAAATGAAATGAACACATTTTTCTCCAAAACTATAACAGATGCAAGCTTGTCCTGTTTGGTGGAGATGATATTTAATAAAATAAGTAGAAATCCACTAAAAGTTTTGTTTGGTTATCTTGCAATCCCGAGATAATCGTCTCCATGCTTTAAATGCTCTTAAAAGCCATTTCTAAGGCATTTCGCGCATAAATGAAATGAACACATTTTTCTCCAAAACTTTAACAGATGCAAGCTTGTCCTGTTTGGTGGAGATGATATTTAATAAAATAAGTAGAAATCCACTAAAAGTTTTGTTTGGTTATCTTGCAATCCCGAGATAATCGTCTCCATGCTTCAAATGCTCTTAAAAGCCATTTCTAAGGCATTTCGCGCATAAATGAAATGAACACATTTTTCTCCAAAACTATAACAGATGCAAGCTTGTCCTGTTTGGTGGAGATGATATTTAATAAAATAAGTAGAAATCCACTAAAAGTTTTGTTTGGTTATCTTGCAATCCCGAGATAATCGTCTCCATGCTTTAAATGCTCTTAAAAGCCATTTCTAAGGCATTTCGCGCATAAATGAAATGAACACATTTTTCTCCAAAACTATAACAGATGCAAGCTTGTCCTGTTTGGTGGAGATGATATTTAATAAAATAAGTAGAAATCCACTAAAAGTTTTGTTTGGTTATCTTGAAATCTCGAGATATTCGTCTCCATGCTTCAAATGCTCTTAAAAGCCATTTCTAAGGCATTTCGCGCATAAATGAAATGAACACATTTTTCTCCAAAACTATAACAGATGCAAGCTTGTCCTGTTTGGTGGAGATGATATTTAATAAAGTAAGTAGAAATCCACTAAAAGTTTTGTTTGGTTATCTTGCAATCCCGAGATAATCGTCTCCATGCTTCAAATGCTCTTAAAAGCCATTTCTAAGGCATTTTGCGCATAAATGAAATGAACACATTTTTCTCCTAATTTATAACAGATGCAAGCTTGTCCTGTTTGGTGGAGATGATATTTAATAAAGTAAGTAGAAATCCACTAAAAGTTTTGTTTGGTTATCTTGCAATCCCGAGATAATCGTCTCCATGCTTCAAATGCTCTTAAAAGCCATTTTTAAGGCATTTCGCGCATAAATGAAATGAACACATTTTTCTCCAAAACTATAACAGATGCAAGCTTGTCCTGTTTGGTGGAGATGATATTTAATAAAGTAAGTAGAAATCCACTAAAAGTTTTGTTTGGTTATCTTGCAATCCCGAGATAATCGTCTCCATGCTTCAAATGCTCTTAAAAGCCATTTCTAAGGCATTTCGCGCATAAATGAAATGAACACATTTTTCTCCAAAACTATAACAGATGCAAGCTTGTCCTGTTTGGTGGAGATGATATTTAATAAAATAAGTAGAAATCCACTAAAAGTTTTGTTTGGTTATCTTGCAATCCCGAGATAATCGTCTCCATGCTTTAAATGCTCTTAAAAGCCATTTCTAAGGCATTTCGCGCATAAATGAAATGAACACATTTTTCTCCAAAACTATAACAGATGCAAGCTTGTTCTGTTTGGTGGAGATGATATTTAATAAAATAAGTAGAAATCCACTAAAAGTTTTGTTTGGTTATCTTGCAATCCCGAGATAATCGTCTCCATGCTTTAAATGCTCTTAAAAGCCATTTCTAAGGCATTTCGCGCATAAATAAAATGAACACATTTTTCTCCAAAACTATAACAGATGCAAGCTTGTCCTGTTTGGTGGAGATGCTATTTAATAAAATAAGTAGAAATCCACTAAAAGTTTTGTTTGGTTATCTTGCAATCCCGAGATAATCGTCTCCATGCTTCAAATCCTCTTAAAAGCCATTTCTAAGGCATTTCGCGCATAAATGAAATGAACACATTTTTCTCCAAAACTATAACAGATGCAAGCTTGTCCTGTTTGGTGGAGATGATATTTAATAAAATAAGTAGAAATCCACTAAAAGTTTTGTTTGGTTATCTTGCAATCCCGAGATAATCGTCTCCATGCTTCAAATCCTCTTAAAAGCCATTTCTAAGGCATTTCGCGCATAAATGAAATAAACACATTTTTCTCCAAAACTATAACAGATCCAAGCTAGTCCTGTTTGGTGGAGATGATATTTAATAAAATAAGTAGAAATCCACTAAAAGTTTTGTTTGGTTATCTTGCAATCTCGAGATAATCGTCTCCATGCTTCAAATGCTCTTAAAAGCCATTTCTAAGGCATTTCGCGCATAAATGAAATGAACACATTTTTCTCCAAAACTATAACAGATGCAAGCTTGTCCTGTTTGGTGGAGATGATATTTAATAAAATAAGTAGAAATCCACTAAAAGTTTTGTTTGGTTATCTTGCAATCTCGAGATAATCGTCTCCATGCTTCAAATGCTCTTAAAAGCCATTTCTAAGGCATTTCGCGCATAAATGAAATGAACACATTTTTCTCCAAAACTATAACAGATGCAAGCTTGTCCTGTTTGGTGGAGATGATATTTAATAAAATAAGTAGAAATTCACTAAAAGTTTTGTTTGGTTATCTTGCAATCCCGAGATAATCGTCTCCATGCTTCAAATGCTCTTAAAAGCCATTTCTAAGGCATTTCGCGCATAAATGAAATGAACACATTTTTCTCCAAAACTATAACAGATGCAAGCTTGTTCTGTTTGGTGGAGATGATATTTAATAAAATAAGTAGAAATCCACTAAAAGTTTTGTTTGGTTATCTTGAAATCTCGAGATAATCGTCTCCATGCTTCAAATGCTCTTAAAAGCCATTTCTAAGGCATTTCGCGCATAAATGAAATGAACACATTTTTCTCCAAAACTATAACAGATGCAAGCTTGTCCTGTTTGGTGGAGATGATATTTAATAAAGTAAGTAGAAATCCACTAAAAGTTTTGTTTGGTTATCTTGCAATCCCGAGATAATCGTCTCCATGCTTCAAATGCTCTTAAAAGCCATTTCTAAGGCATTTCGCGCATAAATGAAATGAACACATTTTTCTCCAAAACTATAACAGATGCAAGCTTGTCCTGTTTGGTGGAGATGATATTCTATAAAATAGGTAGAAATCCACTAAACGTTTTGTTTGGTTATCTTGCAATCCCGAGATAATCGTCTCCATGCTTCAAATGCTCTTAAAAGCCATTTCTAAGGCATTTCGCGCATAAATGAAATGAACACATTTTTCTCCTAATTTATAACAGATGCAGCTTGTCCTGTTTGGTGGAGATGATATTTAATAAAGTAAGTAGAAATCCACTAAAAGTTTTGTTTGGTTATCTTGCAATCCCGAGATAATCGTCTCCATGCTTTAAATCCTCTTAAAAGCCATTTCTAAGGCATTTCGCGCATAAATGAAAAGATCAAATTTTTCTCCAAAACTATAACAGATGCAAGCTTGTCCTGTTTGGTGGAGATGATATTTAATAAAATAAGTATAAATCCACTAAAAGTTTTGTTCGGTTATCTTGCAATCCCGAGATAATCGTCTCCATGCTTCAAATGCTCTTAAAAGCCATTTCTAAAGCATTTCGCGCATAAATGAAATGAACACATTTTTCTCCAAAACTATAACAGATGCAAGCTTGTCCTGTTTGGTGGAGATGATATTTAATAAAATAAGTATAAATCCACTAAAAGTTTTGTTCGGTTATCTTGCAATCCCGAGATAATCGTCTCCATGCTTCAAATGCTCTTAAAAGCCATTTCTAAGGCATTTCGCGCATAAATGAAATGAACACATTTTTCTCCAAAACTTTAACAGATGCAAGCTTGTCCTGTTTGGTGGAGATGATACTTAATAAAATAAGTAGAAATCCACTAAAAGTTTTGTTTGGTTATCTTGCAATCCCGAGATAATCGTCTCCATGCTTCAAATGCTCTTAAAAGCCATTTCTAAGGCATTTCGCGCATAAATGAAATGAACACATTTTTCTCCAAAACTATAACAGATGCAAGCTTCTCCTGTTTGGTGGAGATGATATTTAATAAAATAAGTAGAAATCCACTAAAAGTTTTGTTTGGTTATCTTGCAATCCCGAGATAATCGTCTCCATGCTTTAAATGCTCTTAAAAGCCATTTCTAAGGCATTTCGCGCATAAATGAAATGAACACATTTTTCTCCAAAACTATAACAGATGCAAGCTTGTCCTGTTTGGTGGAGATGATATTTAATAAAATAAGTAGAAATCCACTAAAAGTTTTGTTTGGTTATCTTGAAATCTCGAGATAATCGTCTCCATGCTTCAAATGCTCTTAAAAGCCATTTCTAAGGCATTTCGCGCATAAATGAAATGAACACATTTTTCTCCAAAACTATAACAGATGCAAGCTTGTCCTGTTTGGTGGAGATGATATTTAATAAAGTAAGTAGAAATCCACTAAAAGTTTTGTTTGGTTATCTTGCAATCCCGAGATAATCGTCTCCATGCTTCAAATGCTCTTAAAAGCCATTTCTAAGGCATTTCGCGCATAAATGAAATGAACACATTTTTCTCCAAAACTATAACAGATGCAAGCTTGTCCTGTTTGGTGGAGATGATATTCTATAAAATAGGTAGAAATCCACTAAAAGTTTTGTTTGGTTATGTTGCAATCCCGAGATAATCGTCTCCATGCTTCAAATGCTCTTAAAAGCCATTTCTAAGGCATTTCGCGCATAAATGAAATGAACACATTTTTCTCCTAATTTATAACAGATGCAAGCTTGTCCTGTTTGGTGGAGATGATATTTAATAAAGTAAGTAGAAATCCACTAAAAGTTTTGTTTGGTTATCTTGCAATCCCGAGATAATCGTCTCCATGCTTCAAATGCTCTTAAAAGCCATTTTTAAGGCATTTCGCGCATAAATGAAATGAACACATTTTTCTCCAAAACTATAACAGATGCAAGCTTGTCCTGTTTGGTGGAGATGATATTTAATAAAGTAAGTAGAAATCCACTAAAAGTTTTGTTTGGTTATCTTGCAATCCCGAGATAATCGTCTCCATGCTTCAAATGCTCTTAAAAGCCATTTCTAAGGCATTTCGCGCATAAATGAAATGAACACATTTTTCTCCAAAACTATAACAGATGCAAGCTTGTCCTGTTTGGTGGAGATGATATTTAATAAAATAAGTAGAAATCCACTAAAAGTTTTGTTTGGTTATCTTGCACTCCCGAGATAATCGTCTCCATGCTTTAAATGCTCTTAAAAGCCATTTCTAAGGCATTTCGCGCATAAATGAAATGAACACATTTTTCTCCAAAACTTTAACAGATGCAAGCTTGTCCTGTTTGGTGGAGATGATAATTAATAAAATAAGTAGAAATCCACTAAAAGTTTTGTTTGGTTATCTTGCAATCCCGAGATAATCGTCTCCATGCTTCAAATGCTCTTAAAAGCCATTTCTAAGGCATTTCGCGCATAAATGAAATGAACACATTTTTCTCCAAAACTATAACAGATGCAAGCTTGTCCTGTTTGGTGGAGATGATATTTAATAAAATAAGTAGAAATCCACTAAAAGTTTTGTTTGGTTATCTTGAAATCTCGAGATAATCGTCTCCATGCTTCAAATGCTCTTAAAAGCCATTTCTAAGGCATTTCGCGCATAAATGAAATGAACACATTTTTCTCCAAAACTATAACAGATGCAAGCTTGTCCTGTTTGGTGGAGATGATATTTAATAAAGTAAGTAGAAATCCACTAAAAGTTTTGTTTGGTTATCTTGCAATCCCGAGATAATCGTCTCCATGCTTCAAATGCTCTTAAAAGCCATTTCTAAGGCATTTCGCGCATAAATGAAATGAACACATTTTTCTCCAAAACTATAACAGATGCAAGCTTGTCCTGTTTGGTGGAGATGATATTCTATAAAATAGGTAGAAATCCACTAAAAGTTTTGTTTGGTTATCTTGCAATCCCGAGATA
This sequence comes from Anomaloglossus baeobatrachus, assembly GCF_048569485.1. NCBI lineage: Eukaryota > Metazoa > Chordata > Amphibia > Anura > Aromobatidae > Anomaloglossus > Anomaloglossus baeobatrachus. Next base: position 94,767 of record NW_027441837.1, on the reverse strand, counting down.
ATCGTCTCCATGCTTCAAATGCTCTTAAAAGCCATTTCTAAGGCATTTCGCGCATAAATGAAATTAACACATTTTTCTCATAATTTATAACAGATGCAAGCTTGTCCTGTTTGGTGGAGATGATATTTAATAAAGTAAGTAGAAATCCACTAAAAGTTTTGTTTGGTTATCTTGCAATCCCGAGATAATCGTCTCCATGCTTCAAATGCTCTTAAAAGCCATTTTTAAGGCATTTCGCGCATACATGAAATGAACACATTTTTCTCCAAAACTATAACAGATGCAAGCTTGTCCTGTTTGGTGGAGATGATATTTAATAAAGTAAGTAGAAATCCACTAAAAGTTTTGTTTGGTTATCTTGCAATCCCGAGATAATCGTCTCCATGCTTCAAATGCTCTTAAAAGCCATTTCTAAGGCATTTCGCGCATAAATGAAATGAACACATTTTTCTCCAAAACTATAACAGATGCAAGCTTGTCCTGTTTGGTGGAGATGATATTTAATAAAATAAGTAGAAATCCACTAAAAGTTTTGTTTGGTTATCTTGCAATCCCGAGATAATCGTCTCCATGCTTTAAATGCTCTTAAAAGCCATTTCTAAGGCATTTCGAGCATAAATGAAATGAACACGTTTTTCTCCAAAACTTTAACAGATGCAAGCTTGTCCTGTTTGGTGGAGATGATATTTAATAAAATAAGTAGAAATCCACTAAAAGTTTTGTTTGGTTATCTTGCAATCCCGAGATAATCGTCTCCATGCTTCAAATGCTCTTACAAGCCATTTCTAAGGCATTTCGCGCATAAATGAAATGAACACATTTTTCTCCAAAACTATAACAGATGCAAGCTTGTCCTGTTTGGTGGAGATGATATTTAATAAAATAAGTAGAAATCCACTAAAAGTTTTGTTTGGTTATCTTGCAATCCCGAGATAATCGTCTCCATGCTTTAAATGCTCTTAAAAGCCATTTCTAAGGCATTTCGCGCATAAATGAAATGAACACATTTTTCTCCAAAACTATAACAGATGCAAGCTTGTCCTGTTTGGTGGAGATGATATTTAATAAAATAAGTAGAAATCCACTAAAAGTTTTGTTTGGTTATCTTGAAATCTCGAGATAATCGTCTCCATGCTTCAAATGCTCTTAAAAGCCATTTCTAAGGCATTTCGCGCATAAATGAAATGAACACATTTTTCTCCAAAACTATAACAGATGCAAGCTTGTCCTGTTTGGTGGAGATGATATTTAATAAAGTAAGTAGAAATCCACTAAAAGTTTTGTTTGGTTATCTTGCAATCCCGAGATAATCGTCTCCATGCTTCAAATGCTCTTAAAAGCCATTTCTAAGGCATTTCGCGCATAAATGAAATGAACACATTTTTCTCCTAATTTATAACAGATGCAAGCTTGTCCTGTTTGGTGGAGATGATATTTAATAAAGTAAGTAGAAATCCACTAAAAGTTTTGTTTGGTTATCTTGCAATCCCGAGATAATCGTCTCCATGCTTCAAATGCTCTTAAAAGCCATTTTTAAGGCATTTCGCGCATAAATGAAATGAACACATTTTTCTCCAAAACTATAACAGATGCAAGCTTGTCCTGTTTGGTGGAGATGATATTTAATAAAGTAAGTAGAAATCCACTAAAAGTTTTGTTTGGTTATCTTGCAATCCCGAGATAATCGTCTCCATGCTTCAAATGCTCTTAAAAGCCATTTCTAAGGCATTTCGCGCATAAATGAAATGAACACATTTTTCTCCAAAACTATAACAGATGCAAGCTTGTCCTGTTTGGTGGAGATGATATTTAATAAAATAAGTAGAAATCCACTAAAAGTTTTGTTTGGTTATCTTGCAATCCCGAGATAATCGTCTCCATGCTTTAAATGCTCTTAAAAGCCATTTCTAAGGCATTTCGCGCATAAATGAAATGAACACATTTTTCTCCAAAACTATAACAGATGCAAGCTTGTTCTGTTTGGTGGAGATGATATTTAATAAAATAAGTAGAAATCCACTAAAAGTTTTGTTTGGTTATCTTGAAATCTCGAGATAATCGTCTCCATGCTTCAAATGCTCTTAAAAGCCATTTCTAAGGCATTTCGCGCATAAATGAAATGAACACATTTTTCTCCAAAACTATAACAGATGCAAGCTTGTCCTGTTTGGTGGAGATGATATTTAATAAAGTAAGTAGAAATCCACTAAAAGTTTTGTTTGGTTATCTTGCAATCTCGAGATAATCGTCTCCATGCTTCAAATGCTCTTAAAAGCCATTTCTAAGGCATTTCGCGCATAAATGAAATGAACACATTTTTCTCCAAAACTATAACAGATGCAAGCTTGTCCTGTTTGGTGGAGATGATATTTAATAAAGTAAGTGGAAATCCACTAAAAGTTTTGTTTGGTTATCTTGCAATCCCGAGATAATCGTCTCCATGCTTTAAATGCTCTTAAAAGCCATTTCTAAGGCATTTCGCGCATAAATGAAATGAACACAATTTTCTCCAAAACTATAACAGATGCAAGCTTGTCCTGTTTGGTGGAGATGATATTTAAAAAAATAAGTAGAAATCCACTAAAAGTTTTGTTTGGTTATCTTGCAATCCCGAGATAATCGTCTCCATGCTTTAAATGCTCTTAAAAGCCATTTCTAAGGCATTTCGCGCACAAATGAAATGAACACATTTTTCTCCAAAACTATAACAGATGCAAGCTTGTCCTGTTTGGTGGAGATGATATTTAATAAAATAAGTAGAAATTCACTAAAAGTTTTGTTTGGTTATCTTGCAATCCCGAGATAATCGTCTTTATGCTTCAAATGCTCTTAAAAGCCATTTCTAAGGCATTTCGCGCATACATGAAATGAACACATTTTTCTCCAAAACTATAACAGATGCAAGCTTGTCCTGTTTGGTGGAGATGATATTTAATAAAGTAAGTAGAAATCCACTAAAAGTTTTGTTTGGTTATCTTGCAATCCCGAGATAATCGTCTCCATGCTTCAAATGCTCTTAAAAGCCATTTCTAAGGCATTTCGCGCATAAATGAAATGAACACATTTTTCTCCAAAACTATAACAGATGCAAGCTTGTCCTGTTTGGTGGAGATGATATTTAATAAAATAAGTAGAAATCCACTAAAAGTTTTGTTTGGTTATCTTGCAATCCCGAGATAATCGTCTCCATGCTTTAAATGCTCTTAAAAGCCATTTCTAAGGCATTTCGAGCATAAATGAAATGAACACGTTTTTCTCCAAAACTTTAACAGATGCAAGCTTGTCCTGTTTGGTGGAGATGATATTTAATAAAATAAGTAGAAATCCACTAAAAGTTTTGTTTGGTTATCTTGCAATCCCGAGATAATCGTCTCCATGCTTCAAATGCTCTTACAAGCCATTTCTAAGGCATTTCGCGCATAAATGAAATGAACACATTTTTCTCCAAAACTATAACAGATGCAAGCTTGTCCTGTTTGGTGGAGATGATATTTAATAAAATAAGTAGAAATCCACTAAAAGTTTTGTTTGGTTATCTTGCAATCCCGAGATAATCGTCTCCATGCTTTAAATGCTCTTAAAAGCCATTTCTAAGGCATTTCGCGCATAAATGAAATGAACACATTTTTCTCCAAAACTATAACAGATGCAAGCTTGTCCTGTTTGGTGGAGATGATATTTAATAAAATAAGTAGAAATCCACTAAAAGTTTTGTTTGGTTATCTTGAAATCTCGAGATAATCGTCTCCATGCTTCAAATGCTCTTAAAAGCCATTTCTAAGGCATTTCGCGCATAAATGAAATGAACACATTTTTCTCCAAAACTATAACAGATGCAAGCTTGTCCTGTTTGGTGGAGATGATATTTAATAAAGTAAGTAGAAATCCACTAAAAGTTTTGTTTGGTTATCTTGCAATCCCGAGATAATCGTCTCCATGCTTCAAATGCTCTTAAAAGCCATTTCTAAGGCATTTCGCGCATAAATGAAATGAACACATTTTTCTCCTAATTTATAACAGATGCAAGCTTGTCCTGTTTGGTGGAGATGATATTTAATAAAGTAAGTAGAAATCCACTAAAAGTTTTGTTTGGTTATCTTGCAATCCCGAGATAATCGTCTCCATGCTTCAAATGCTCTTAAAAGCCATTTTTAAGGCATTTCGCGCATAAATGAAATGAACACATTTTTCTCCAAAACTATAACAGATGCAAGCTTGTCCTGTTTGGTGGAGATGATATTTAATAAAGTAAGTAGAAATCCACTAAAAGTTTTGTTTGGTTATCTTGCAATCCCGAGATAATCGTCTCCATGCTTCAAATGCTCTTAAAAGCCATTTCTAAGGCATTTCGCGCATAAATGAAATGAACACATTTTTCTCCAAAACTATAACAGATGCAAGCTTGTCCTGTTTGGTGGAGATGATATTTAATAAAATAAGTAGAAATCCACTAAAAGTTTTGTTTGGTTATCTTGCAATCCCGAGATAATCGTCTCCATGCTTTAAATGCTCTTAAAAGCCATTTCTAAGGCATTTCGCGCATAAATGAAATGAACACATTTTTCTCCAAAACTATAACAGATGCAAGCTTGTTCTGTTTGGTGGAGATGATATTTAATAAAATAAGTAGAAATCCACTAAAAGTTTTGTTTGGTTATCTTGAAATCTCGAGATAATCGTCTCCATGCTTCAAATGCTCTTAAAAGCCATTTCTAAGGCATTTCGCGCATAAATGAAATGAACACATTTTTCTCCAAAACTATAACAGATGCAAGCTTGTCCTGTTTGGTGGAGATGATATTTAATAAAGTAAGTAGAAATCCACTAAAAGTTTTGTTTGGTTATCTTGCAATCTCGAGATAATCGTCTCCATGCTTCAAATGCTCTTAAAAGCCATTTCTAAGGCATTTCGCGCATAAATGAAATGAACACATTTTTCTCCAAAACTATAACAGATGCAAGCTTGTCCTGTTTGGTGGAGATGATATTTAATAAAGTAAGTGGAAATCCACTAAAAGTTTTGTTTGGTTATCTTGCAATCCCGAGATAATCGTCTCCATGCTTTAAATGCTCTTAAAAGCCATTTCTAAGGCATTTCGCGCATAAATGAAATGAACACAATTTTCTCCAAAACTATAACAGATGCAAGCTTGTCCTGTTTGGTGGAGATGATATTTAAAAAAATAAGTAGAAATCCACTAAAAGTTTTGTTTGGTTATCTTGCAATCCCGAGATAATCGTCTCCATGCTTTAAATGCTCTTAAAAGCCATTTCTAAGGCATTTCGCGCACAAATGAAATGAACACATTTTTCTCCAAAACTATAACAGATGCAAGCTTGTCCTGTTTGGTGGAGATGATATTTAATAAAATAAGTAGAAATTCACTAAAAGTTTTGTTTGGTTATCTTGCAATCCCGAGATAATCGTCTTTATGCTTCAAATGCTCTTAAAAGCCATTTCTAAGGCATTTCGCGCATAAATGAAATGAACACATTTTTCTCCAAAACTATAACAGATGCAAGCTTGTTCTGTTTGGTGGAGATGATATTTAATAAAATAAGTAGAAATCCACTAAAAGTTTTGTTTGGTTATCTTGAAATCTCGAGATAATCGTCTCCATGCTTCAAATGCTCTTAAAAGCCATTTCTAAGGCATTTCGCGCATAAATGAAATGAACACATTTTTCTCCAAAACTATAACAGATGCAAGCTTGTCCTGTTTGGTGGAGATGATATTTAATAAAGTAAGTAGAAATCCACTAAAATTTTTGTTTGGTTATCTTGCAATCCCGAGATAATCGTCTCCATGCTTCAAATGCTCTTAAAAGCCATTTCTAAGGCATTTCGCGCATAAATGAAATGAACACATTTTTCTCCAAAACTATAACAGATGCAAGCTTGTCCTGTTTGGTGGAGATGATATTCTATAAAATAGGTAGAAATCCACTAAAAGTTTTGTTTGGTTATCTTGCAATCCCGAGATAATCGTCTCCATGCTTCAAATGCTCTTAAAAGCCATTTCTAAGGCATTTCGCGCATAAATGAAATGAACACATTTTTCTCCTAATTTATAACAGATGCAAGCTTGTCCTGTTTGGTGGAGATGATATTTAATAAAGTAAGTAGAAATCCACTAAAAGTTTTGTTTGGTTATCTTGCAATCCCGAGATAATCGTCTCCATGCTTCAAATGCTCCTAAACGCCATTTTTAAGGCATTTCGCGCATAAATGAAATGAACACATTTTTCTCCAAACCTATAACAGATGCAAGCTTGTCCTGTTTGGTGGAGATGATATTTAATAAAGTAAGTAGAAATCCACTAAAAGTTTTGTTTGGTTATCTTGCAATCCCGAGATAATCGTCTCCATGCTTCAAATGCTCTTAAAAGCCATTTCTAAGGCATTTCGCGCATAAATGAAATGAACACATTTTTCTCCAAAACTATAACAGATGCAAACTTGTCCTGTTTGGTGGAGATGATATTTAATAAAGTAAGTAGAAATCCACTAAAAGTTTTGTTTGGTTATCTTGCAATCCCGAGATAATCGTCTCCATGCTTCAAATGCTCTTAAAAGCCATTTTTAAGGCATTTCGCGCATAAATGAAATGAACACATTTTTCTCCAAAACTATAACAGATGCAATCTTGTCCTGTTTGGTGGAGATGATATTTAATAAAGTAAGTAGAAATCCACTAAAAGTTTTGTTTGGTTATCTTGCAATCCCGAGATAATCGTCTCCATGCTTCAAATGCTCTTAAAAGCCATTTCTAAGGCATTTCGCGCATAAATGAAATGAACACATTTTTCTCCAAAACTATAACAGATGCAAGCTTGTCCTGTTTGGTGGAGATGATATTTAATAAAATAAGTAGAAATCCACTAAAAGTTTTGTTTGGTTATCTTGCAATCCCGAGATAATCGTCTCCATGCTTTAAATGCTCTTAAAAGCCATTTCTAAGGCATTTCGCGCATAAATGAAATGAACACATTTTTCTCCAAAACTGTAACAGATGCAAGCTTGTTCTGTTTGGTGGAGATGATATTTAATAAAATAAATAAAAATCCACTAAAAGTTTTGTTTGGTTATCTTGAAATCTCGAGATAATCGTCTCCATGCTTCAAATGCTCTTAAAAGCCATTTCTAAGGCATTTCGCACATAAATGAAATGAACACATTTTTCTCCAAAACTATAACAGATGCAAGCTTGTCCTGTTTGGTGGAGATGATATTTAATAAAGTAAGTAGAAATCCACTAAAAGTTTTGTTTGGTTATCTTGCAATCTCGAGATAATCGTCTCCATGCTTCAAATGCTCTTAAAAGCCATTTCTAAGGCATTTCGCGCATAAATGAAATGAACACATTTTTCTCCAAAACTATAACAGATGCAAGCTTGTCCTGTTTGGTGGAGATGATATTTAATAAAGTAAGTGGAAATCCACTAAAAGTTTTGTTTGGTTATCTTGCAATCCCGAGATAATCGTCTCCATGCTTTAAATGCTCTTAAAAGCCATTTCTAAGGCATTTCGCGCATAAATGAAATGAACACAATTTTCTCCAAAACTATAACAGATGCAAGCTTGTCCTGTTTGGTGGAGATGATATTTAATAAAATAAGTAGAAATCCACTAAAAGTTTTGCTTGGTTATCTTGCAATCCCGAGATAATCGTCTCCATGCTTCAAATGCTCTTAAAAGCCATTTCTAAGGCATTTCGCCCATAAATGAAATGAACACATTTTTCTCCAAAACTATAACAGATGCAAGCTTGTCCTGTTTGGTGGAGATGATATTTAATAAAGTAAGTAGAAATCCACTAAAAGTTTTGTTTGGTTATCTTGCAATCCCGAGATAATCGTCTCCATGCTTCAAATGCTCTTAAAAGCCATTTCTAAGGCATTTCGCGCATAAATGAAATGAACACATTTTTCTCCAAAACTATAACAGATGCAAGCTTGTCCTGTTTGGTGGAGATGATATTTAATAAAATAAGTAGAAATCCACTAAAAGTTTTGTTTGGTTATCTTGCAATCCCGAGATAATCGTCTCCATGCTTCAAATGCTCTTAAAAGCCATTTCTAAGGCATTTCGCGCATAAATGAAATGAACACATTTTTCTCCAAAACTATAACAGATGCAAGCTTGTCCTGTTTGGTGGAGATGCTATTTAATAAAATAAGTAGAAATTCACTAAAAGTTTTGTTTGGTTATCTTGCAATCCCGAGATAATCGTCTCCATGCTTCAAATGCTCTTAAAAGCCATTTCTAAGGCATTTCGCGCATCAATGAAATGAACACATTTTTCTCCAAAACTATAACAGATGCAAGCTTGTTCTGTTTGGTGGAGATGATATTTAATAAAATAAGTAGAAATCCACTAAAAGTTTTGTTTGGTTATCTTGAAATCTCGAGATAATCGTCTCCATGCTTAAAATGCTCTTAAAAGCCATTTCTAAGGCATTTCGCGCATAAATGAAATGAACACATTTTTCTCCAAAACTATAACAGATGCAAGCTTGTCCTGTTTGGTGGAGATGATATTTAATAAAGTAAGTAGAAATCCACTAAAAGTTTTGTTTGGTTAATTTGCAATCCCGAGATAATCGTCTCCATGCTTCAAATGCTCTTAAAAGCCATTTCTAAGGCATTTCGCGCATAAATGAAATGAACACATTTTTCTCCAAAACTATAACAGATGCAAGCTTGTCCTGTTTGGTGGAGAAGATATTCTATAAAATAGGTAGAAATCCACTAAAAGTTTTGTTTGGTTATCTTGCAATCCCGAGATAATCGTCTCCATGCTTCAAATGCTCTTAAAAGCCATTTCTAAGGCATTTCGCGCATAAATGAAATGAACACATTTTTCTCCTAATTTATAACAGATGCAAGCTTGTCCTGTTTGGTGGAGATGATATTTAATAAAGTAAGTAGAAATCCACTAAAAGTTTTGTTTGGTTATCTTGCAATCCCGAGATAATCGTCTCCATGCTTCAAATGCTCTTAAAAGCCATTTTTAAGGCATTTCGCGCATAAATGAAATGAACACATTTTTCTCCAAAACTATAACAGATGGAAGCTTGTCCTGTTTGGTGGAGATGATATTTAATAAAGTAAGTAGAAATCCACTAAAAGTTTTGTTTGGTTATCTTGCAATCCCGAGATAATCGTCTCCATGCTTCAAATGCTCTTAAAAGCCATTTCTAAGGCATTTCGCGCATAAATGAAATGAACACATTTTTCTCCAAAACTATAACAGATGCAAGCTTGTCCTGTTTGGTGGAGATGCTATTTAATAAAATAAGTAGAAATTCACTAAACGTTTTGTTTGGTTATCTTGCAATCCCGAGATAATCGTCTCCATGCTTCAAATGCTCTTAAAAGCCATTTCTAAGGCATTTCGCGCATCAATGAAATGAACACATTTTTCTCCAAAACTATAACAGATGCAAGCTTGTCCTGTTTGGTGGAGATGCTATTTAATAAAATAAGTAGAAATTCACTAAAAGTTTTGTTTGGTTATCTTGCAATCCCGAGATAATCGTCTCCATGCTTCAAATGCTCTTAAAAGCCATTTCTAAGGCATTTCGCGCATCAATGAAATGAACACATTTTTCTCCAAAACTATAACAGATGCAAGCTTGTTCTGTTTGGTGGAGATGATATTTAATAAAATAAGTAGAAATCCACTAAAAGTTTTGTTTGGTTATCTTGAAATCTCGAGATAATCGTCTCCATGCTTAAAATGCTCTTAAAAGCCATTTCTAAGGCATTTCGCGCATAAATGAAATGAACACATTTTTCTCCAAAACTATAACAGATGCAAGCTTGTCCTGTTTGGTGGAGATGATATTTAATAAAGTAAGTAGAAATCCACTAAAAGTTTTGTTTGGTTAATTTGCAATCCCGAGATAATCGTCTCCATGCTTCAAATGCTCTTAAAAGCCATTTCTAAGGCATTTCGCGCATAAATGAAATGAACACATTTTTCTCCAAAACTATAACAGATGCAAGCTTGTCCTGTTTGGTGGAGAAGATATTCTATAAAATAGGTAGAAATCCACTAAAAGTTTTGTTTGGTTATCTTGCAATCCCGAGATAATCGTCTCCATGCTTCAAATGCTCTTAAAAGCCATTTCTAAGGCATTTCGCGCATAAATGAAATGAACACATTTTTCTCCAAAACTATAACAGATGGAAGCTTGTCCTGTTTGGTGGAGATGATATTTAATAAAGTAAGTAGAAATCCACTAAAAGTTTTGTTTGGTTATCTTGCAATCCCGAGATAATCGTCTCCATGCTTCAAATGCTCTTAAAAGCCATTTCTAAGGCATTTCGCGCATAAATGAAATGAACACATTTTTCTCCAAAACTATAACAGATGCAAGCTTGTCCTGTTTGGTGGAGATGCTATTTAATAAAATAAGTAGAAATTCACTAAACGTTTTGTTTGGTTATCTTGCAATCCCGAGATAATCGTCTCCATGCTTCAAATGCTCTTAAAAGCCATTTCTAAGGCATTTCGCGCATCAATGAAATGAACACATTTTTCTCCAAAACTATAACAGATGCAAGCTTGTTCTGTTTGGTGGAGATGATATTTAATAAAATAAGTAGAAATCCACTAAAAGTTTTGTTTGGTTATCTTGCAATCCCGAGATAATCGTCTCCATGCTTTAAATGCTCTTAAAAGCCATTTCTAAGGCATTTCGCGCATAAATGAAATGAACACATTTTTCTCCAAAACTATAACAGATGCAAGCTTGTCCTGTTTGGTGGAGATGCTATTTAATAAAATAAGTAGAAATTCACTAAACGTTTTGTTTGGTTATCTTGCAATCCCGAGATAATCGTCTCCATGCTTCAAATGCTCTTAAAAGCCATTTCTAAGGCATTTCGCGCATCAATGAAATGAACACATTTTTCTCCAAAACTATAACAGATGCAAGCTTGTTCTGTTTGGTGGAGATGATATTTAATAAAATAAGTAGAAATCCACTAAAAGTTTTGTTTGGTTATCTTGCAATCCCGAGATAATCGTCTCCATGCTTTAAATGCTCTTAAAAGCCATTTCTAAGGCATTTCGCGCATAAATGAAATGAACACATTTTTCTCCAAATTTTAACAGATGCAAGCTTGTTCTGTTTGGTGGAGATGATATTTAATAAAATAAGTAGAAATCCACTAAAAGTTTTGTTTGGTTATCTTGAAATCTCGAGATAATCGTCTCCATGCTTCAAATGCTCTTAAAAGCCATTTCTAAGGCATTTCGCGCATAAATGAAATGAACACATTTTTCTCCAAAACTTTAACAGATGCTAGCTTGTCCTGTTTGGTGGAGATGATATTTAATAAAATAGGTAGGAATCCACTAAAAGTTTTGTTTGGTTATCTTGCAATCCCGAGATAATCGTCTCCATGCTTTAAATGCTCTTAAAAGCCATTTCTAAGGCATTTCGCGCATAAATGAAATTAACACATTTTTCTCCTAATTTATAACAGATGCAAGCTTGTCCTGTTTGGTGGAGATGATATTTAATAAAGTAAGTAGAAATCCACTAAAAGTTTTGTTTGGTTATCTTGCAATCCCGAGATAATCGTCTCCATGCTTCAAATGCTCTTAAAAGCCATTTCTAAGGCATTTCACGCATAATCGAAATGAACACATTTTTCTCCAAAACTATAACAGATGCAAGCTTTTCCTGTTTGGTGGAGATGATATTTAATAAAATAAGTAGAAATCCACTAAAAGTTTTGTTTGGTTATCTTGCAATCCCGAGATAATCGTCTCCATGCTTTAAATGCTCTTAAAAGCCATTTCTAAGGCATTTCGCGCATAAATGAAATGAACACATTTTTCTCCAAAACTATAACAGATGCAAGCTTGTTCTGTTTGGTGGAGATGATATTTAATAAAATAAGTAGAAATCCACTAAAAGTTTTGTTTGGTTATCTTGAAATCTCGAGATAATCGTCTCCATGCTTCAAATGCTCTTAAAAGCCATTTTTAAGGCATTTCGCGCATAAATGAAATGAACACATTTTTCTCCAAAACTATAACAGATGCAAGCTTGTCCTGTTTGGTGGAGATGATATTTAATAAAGTAAGTAGAAATCCACTAAAAGTTTTGTTTGGTTATCTTGCAATCCCGAGATAATCGTCTCCATGCTTCAAATGCTCTTTAAAGCCATTTCTAAGGCATTTCGCGCATAAATGAAATGAACACATTTTTCTCCAAAACTTTAACAGATGCTAGCTTGTCCTGTTTGGTGGAGATGATATTTAATAAAATAGGTAGGAATCCACTAAAAGTTTTGTTTGGTTATCTTGCAATCCCGAGATAATCGTCTCCATGCTTCAAATGCTCTTAAAAGCCATTTCTAAGGCATTTCGCGCATAAATGAAATGAACACATTTTTCTCCTAATTTATAACAGATGCAAGCTTGTCCTGTTTGGTGGAGATGATATTTAATAAAGTAAGTAGAAATCCACTAAAAGTTTTGTTTGGTTATCTTGCAATCCCGAGATAATCGTCTCCATGCTTCAAATGCTCTTAAAAGCCATTTCTAAGGCATTTCGCGCATAAATGAAATGATCACATTTTTCTCCAAAACTATAACAGATGCAAGCTTGTCCTGTTTGGTGGAGATGATATTTAATAAAATAAGTAGAAATCCACTAAAAGTTTTGTTTGGTTATCTTGCAATCCCGAGATAATCGTCTCCATGCTTTAAATGCTCTTAAAAGCCATTTCTAAGGCATGTCGCGCATAAATGAAATGATCACATTTTTCTCCAAAACTATAACAGATGCAAGCTTGTCCTGTTTGGTGGAGATGATATTTAATAAAGTAAGTAGAAATCCACTAAAAGTTTTGTTTGGTTATCTTGCAATCCCGAGATAATCGTCTCCATGCTTCAAATCCTCTTAAAAGCCATTTCTAAGGCATTTCGCGCATAAATGAAATGAACACATTTTTCTCCAAAACTATAACAGATGCAAGCTTGTCCTGTTTGGTGGAGATGATATTTAATAAAATAAGTAGAAATCCACTAAAAGTTTTGTTTGGTTATCTTGCAATCTCGAGATAATCGTCTCCATGCTTCAAATGCTCTTAAAAGACATTTCTAAGGCATTTCGCGCATAAATGAAATCATCACATTTTTCTCCTAATTTATAACAGATGCAAGCTTGTCCTGTTTGGTGGAGATGATATTTAATGAAATAAGTAGAAATCCACTAAAAGTTTTGTTTGGTTATCTTGCAATCCCGAGATAATCCTCTCCATGCTTCAAATGCTCTTAAAAGCCATTTCTAAGGCATTTCGCGCATAAATGAAATGATCACATTTTTCTCCAAAACTATAACAGATGCAAGCTTGTCCTGTTTGGTGGAGATGATATTTAATAAAATAAGTAGAAATCCACTAAAAGTTTTGTTTGGTTATCTTGCAATCCCGAGATAATAGTCTCCATGCTTTAAATGCTCTTAAAAGCCATTTCTAAGGCATTTCGCGCATAAATGAAATGAACACATTTTTCTCCAAAACTATAACAGATGCAAGCTTGTCCTGTTTGGTGGAGATGATATTTCATAAAATAAGTAGAAATCCACTAAAAGTTTTGTTTGGTTATCTTGCAATCTCGAGATAATCGTCTCCATGCTTCAAATGCTCTTAAAAGCCATTTCTAAGGCATTTCGCGCATAAATGAAATGAACACATTTTTCTCCAAAACTATAACAGATGCAAGCTTGTCCTGTTTGGTGGAGATGATATTTAATAAAATAAGTAGAAATACACTAAAAGTTTTGTTTGGTTATCTTGCAATCCCGAGATAATCGTCTCCATGCTTCAAATGCTCTTAAAAGCCATTTCTAAGGCATTTCGCGCATAAATGAAATGAACACATTTTTCTCCTAATTTATAACAGATGCAAGCTTGTCCTGTTTGGTGGAGATGATATTTAATAAAGTAAGTAGAAATCCACTAAAAGTTTTGTTTGGTTATCTTGCAATCCCGAGATAATCGTCTCCATGCTTCAAATGCTCTTAAAAGCCATTTTTAAGGCATTTCGCGCATAAATGAAATGAACACATTTTTCTCCAAAACTATAACAGATGGAAGCTTGTCCTGTTTGGTGGAGATGATATTTAATAAAGTAAGTAGAAATCCACTAAAAGTTTTGTTTGGTTATCTTGCAATCCCGAGATAATCGTCTCCATGCTTCAAATGCTCTTAAAAGCCATTTCTAAGGCATTTCGCGCATAAATGAAATGAACACATTTTTCTCCAAAACTATAACAGATGCAAGCTTGTCCTGTTTGGTGGAGATGCTATTTAATAAAATAAGTAGAAATTCACTAAACGTTTTGTTTGGTTATCTTGCAATCCCGAGATAATCGTCTCCATGCTTCAAATGCTCTTAAAAGCCATTTCTAAGGCATTTCGCGCATCAATGAAATGAACACATTTTTCTCCAAAACTATAACAGATGCAAGCTTGTCCTGTTTGGTGGAGATGCTATTTAATAAAATAAGTAGAAATTCACTAAAAGTTTTGTTTGGTTATCTTGCAATCCCGAGATAATCGTCTCCATGCTTCAAATGCTCTTAAAAGCCATTTCTAAGGCATTTCGCGCATCAATGAAATGAACACATTTTTCTCCAAAACTATAACAGATGCAAGCTTGTTCTGTTTGGTGGAGATGATATTTAATAAAATAAGTAGAAATCCACTAAAAGTTTTGTTTGGTTATCTTGAAATCTCGAGATAATCGTCTCCATGCTTAAAATGCTCTTAAAAGCCATTTCTAAGGCATTTCGCGCATAAATGAAATGAACACATTTTTCTCCAAAACTATAACAGATGCAAGCTTGTCCTGTTTGGTGGAGATGATATTTAATAAAGTAAGTAGAAATCCACTAAAAGTTTTGTTTGGTTAATTTGCAATCCCGAGATAATCGTCTCCATGCTTCAAATGCTCTTAAAAGCCATTTCTAAGGCATTTCGCGCATAAATGAAATGAACACATTTTTCTCCAAAACTATAACAGATGCAAGCTTGTCCTGTTTGGTGGAGAAGATATTCTATAAAATAGGTAGAAATCCACTAAAAGTTTTGTTTGGTTATCTTGCAATCCCGAGATAATCGTCTCCATGCTTCAAATGCTCTTAAAAGCCATTTCTAAGGCATTTCGCGCATAAATGAAATGAACACATTTTTCTCCTAATTTATAACAGATGCAAGCTTGTCCTGTTTGGTGGAGATGATATTTAATAAAGTAAGTAGAAATCCACTAAAAGTTTTGTTTGGTTATCTTGCAATCCCGAGATAATCGTCTCCATGCTTCAAATGCTCTTAAAAGCCATTTTTAAGGCATTTCGCGCATAAATGAAATGAACACATTTTTCTCCAAAACTATAACAGATGGAAGCTTGTCCTGTTTGGTGGAGATGATATTTAATAAAGTAAGTAGAAATCCACTAAAAGTTTTGTTTGGTTATCTTGCAATCCCGAGATAATCGTCTCCATGCTTCAAATGCTCTTAAAAGCCATTTCTAAGGCATTTCGCGCATAAATGAAATGAACACATTTTTCTCCAAAACTATAACAGATGCAAGCTTGTCCTGTTTGGTGGAGATGCTATTTAATAAAATAAGTAGAAATTCACTAAACGTTTTGTTTGGTTATCTTGCAATCCCGAGATAATCGTCTCCATGCTTCAAATGCTCTTAAAAGCCATTTCTAAGGCATTTCGCGCATCAATGAAATGAACACATTTTTCTCCAAAACTATAACAGATGCAAGCTTGTTCTGTTTGGTGGAGATGATATTTAATAAAATAAGTAGAAATCCACTAAAAGTTTTGTTTGGTTATCTTGCAATCCCGAGATAATCGTCTCCATGCTTTAAATGCTCTTAAAAGCCATTTCTAAGGCATTTCGCGCATAAATGAAATGAACACATTTTTCTCCAAAACTATAACAGATGCAAGCTTGTCCTGTTTGGTGGAGATGCTATTTAATAAAATAAGTAGAAATTCACTAAACGTTTTGTTTGGTTATCTTGCAATCCCGAGATAATCGTCTCCATGCTTCAAATGCTCTTAAAAGCCATTTCTAAGGCATTTCGCGCATCAATGAAATGAACACATTTTTCTCCAAAACTATAACAGATGCAAGCTTGTTCTGTTTGGTGGAGATGATATTTAATAAAATAAGTAGAAATCCACTAAAAGTTTTGTTTGGTTATCTTGCAATCCCGAGATAATCGTCTCCATGCTTTAAATGCTCTTAAAAGCCATTTCTAAGGCATTTCGCGCATAAATGAAATGAACACATTTTTCTCCAAATTTTAACAGATGCAAGCTTGTTCTGTTTGGTGGAGATGATATTTAATAAAATAAGTAGAAATCCACTAAAAGTTTTGTTTGGTTATCTTGAAATCTCGAGATAATCGTCTCCATGCTTCAAATGCTCTTAAAAGCCATTTCTAAGGCATTTCGCGCATAAATGAAATGAACACATTTTTCTCCAAAACTTTAACAGATGCTAGCTTGTCCTGTTTGGTGGAGATGATATTTAATAAAATAGGTAGGAATCCACTAAAAGTTTTGTTTGGTTATCTTGCAATCCCGAGATAATCGTCTCCATGCTTTAAATGCTCTTAAAAGCCATTTCTAAGGCATTTCGCGCATAAATGAAATGAACACATTTTTCTCCTAATTTATAACAGATGCAAGCTTGTCCTGTTTGGTGGAGATGATATTTAATAAAGTAAGTAGAAATCCACTAAAAGTTTTGTTTGGTTATCTTGCAATCCCGAGATAATCGTCTCCATGCTTCAAATGCTCTTAAAAGCCATTTTTAAGGCATTTCGCGCATAAATGAAATGAACACATTTTTCTCCAAAACTATAACAGATGGAAGCTTGTCCTGTTTGGTGGAGATGATATTTAATAAAGTAAGTAGAAATCCACTAAAAGTTTTGTTTGGTTATCTTGCAATCCCGAGATAATCGTCTCCATGCTTCAAATGCTCTTAAAAGCCATTTCTAAGGCATTTCGCGCATAAATGAAATGAACACATTTTTCTCCAAAACTATAACAGATGCAAGCTTGTCCTGTTTGGTGGAGATGCTATTTAATAAAATAAGTAGAAATTCACTAAACGTTTTGTTTGGTTATCTTGCAATCCCGAGATAATCGTCTCCATGCTTCAAATGCTCTTAAAAGCCATTTCTAAGGCATTTCGCGCATCAATGAAATGAACACATTTTTCTCCAAAACTATAACAGATGCAAGCTTGTTCTGTTTGGTGGAGATGATATTTAATAAAATAAGTAGAAATCCACTAAAAGTTTTGTTTGGTTATCTTGCAATCCCGAGATAATCGTCTCCATGCTTTAAATGCTCTTAAAAGCCATTTCTAAGGCATTTCGCGCATAAATGAAATGAACACATTTTTCTCCAAAACTATAACAGATGCAAGCTTGTCCTGTTTGGTGGAGATGCTATTTAATAAAATAAGTAGAAATTCACTAAACGTTTTGTTTGGTTATCTTGCAATCCCGAGATAATCGTCTCCATGCTTCAAATGCTCTTAAAAGCCATTTCTAAGGCATTTCGCGCATCAATGAAATGAACACATTTTTCTCCAAAACTATAACAGATGCAAGCTTGTTCTGTTTGGTGGAGATGATATTTAATAAAATAAGTAGAAATCCACTAAAAGTTTTGTTTGGTTATCTTGCAATCCCGAGATAATCGTCTCCATGCTTTAAATGCTCTTAAAAGCCATTTCTAAGGCATTTCGCGCATAAATGAAATGAACACATTTTTCTCCAAATTTTAACAGATGCAAGCTTGTTCTGTTTGGTGGAGATGATATTTAATAAAATAAGTAGAAATCCACTAAAAGTTTTGTTTGGTTATCTTGAAATCTCGAGATAATCGTCTCCATGCTTCAAATGCTCTTAAAAGCCATTTCTAAGGCATTTCGCGCATAAATGAAATGAACACATTTTTCTCCAAAACTTTAACAGATGCTAGCTTGTCCTGTTTGGTGGAGATGATATTTAATAAAATAGGTAGGAATCCACTAAAAGTTTTGTTTGGTTATCTTGCAATCCCGAGATAATCGTCTCCATGCTTTAAATGCTCTTAAAAGCCATTTCTAAGGCATTTCGCGCATAAATGAAATGAACACATTTTTCTCCTAATTTATAACAGATGCAAGCTTGTCCTGTTTGGTGGAGATGATATTTAATAAAGTAAGTAGAAATCCACTAAAAGTTTTGTTTGGTTATCTTGCAATCCCGAGATAATCGTCTCCATGCTTCAAATGCTCTTAAAAGCCATTTCTAAGGCATTTCACGCATAATCGAAATGAACACATTTTTCTCCAAAACTATAACAGATGCAAGCTTTTCCTGTTTGGTGGAGATGATATTTAATAAAATAAGTAGAAATCCACTAAAAGTTTTGTTTGGTTATCTTGCAATCCCGAGATAATCGTCTCCATGCTTTAAATGCTCTTAAAAGCCATTTCTAAGGCATTTCGCGCATAAATGAAATGAACACATTTTTCTCCAAAACTATAACAGATGCAAGCTTGTTCTGTTTGGTGGAGATGATATTTAATAAAATAAGTAGAAATCCACTAAAAGTTTTGTTTGGTTATCTTGAAATCTCGAGATAATCGTCTCCATGCTTCAAATGCTCTTAAAAGCCATTTTTAAGGCATTTCGCGCATAAATGAAATGAACACATTTTTCTCCAAAACTATAACAGATGCAAGCTTGTCCTGTTTGGTGGAGATGATATTTAATAAAGTAAGTAGAAATCCACTAAAAGTTTTGTTTGGTTATCTTGCAATCCCGAGATAATCGTCTCCATGCTTCAAATGCTCTTTAAAGCCATTTCTAAGGCATTTCGCGCATAAATGAAATGAACACATTTTTCTCCAAAACTTTAACAGATGCTAGCTTGTCCTGTTTGGTGGAGATGATATTTAATAAAATAGGTAGGAATCCACTAAAAGTTTTGTTTGGTTATCTTGCAATCCCGAGATAATCGTCTCCATGCTTCAAATGCTCTTAAAAGCCATTTCTAAGGCATTTCGCGCATAAATGAAATGAACACATTTTTCTCCTAATTTATAACAGATGCAAGCTTGTCCTGTTTGGTGGAGATGATATTTAATAAAGTAAGTAGAAATCCACTAAAAGTTTTGTTTGGTTATCTTGCAATCCCGAGATAATCGTCTCCATGCTTCAAATGCTCTTAAAAGCCATTTCTAAGGCATTTCGCGCATAAATGAAATGATCACATTTTTCTCCAAAACTATAACAGATGCAAGCTTGTCCTGTTTGGTGGAGATGATATTTAATAAAATAAGTAGAAATCCACTAAAAGTTTTGTTTGGTTATCTTGCAATCCCGAGATAATCGTCTCCATGCTTTAAATGCTCTTAAAAGCCATTTCTAAGGCATGTCGCGCATAAATGAAATGATCACATTTTTCTCCAAAACTATAACAGATGCAAGCTTGTCCTGTTTGGTGGAGATGATATTTAATAAAGTAAGTAGAAATCCACTAAAAGTTTTGTTTGGTTATCTTGCAATCCCGAGATAATCGTCTCCATGCTTCAAATCCTCTTAAAAGCCATTTCTAAGGCATTTCGCGCATAAATGAAATGAACACATTTTTCTCCAAAACTATAACAGATGCAAGCTTGTCCTGTTTGGTGGAGATGATATTTAATAAAATAAGTAGAAATCCACTAAAAGTTTTGTTTGGTTATCTTGCAATCTCGAGATAATCGTCTCCATGCTTCAAATGCTCTTAAAAGACATTTCTAAGGCATTTCGCGCATAAATGAAATCATCACATTTTTCTCCTAATTTATAACAGATGCAAGCTTGTCCTGTTTGGTGGAGATGATATTTAATGAAATAAGTAGAAATCCACTAAAAGTTTTGTTTGGTTATCTTGCAATCCCGAGATAATCCTCTCCATGCTTCAAATGCTCTTAAAAGCCATTTCTAAGGCATTTCGCGCATAAATGAAATGATCACATTTTTCTCCAAAACTATAACAGATGCAAGCTTGTCCTGTTTGGTGGAGATGATATTTAATAAAATAAGTAGAAATCCACTAAAAGTTTTGTTTGGTTATCTTGCAATCCCGAGATAATAGTCTCCATGCTTTAAATGCTCTTAAAAGCCATTTCTAAGGCATTTCGCGCATAAATGAAATGAACACATTTTTCTCCAAAACTATAACAGATGCAAGCTTGTCCTGTTTGGTGGAGATGATATTTCATAAAATAAGTAGAAATCCACTAAAAGTTTTGTTTGGTTATCTTGCAATCTCGAGATAATCGTCTCCATGCTTCAAATGCTCTTAAAAGCCATTTCTAAGGCATTTCGCGCATAAATGAAATGAACACATTTTTCTCCAAAACTATAACAGATGCAAGCTTGTCCTGTTTGGTGGAGATGATATTTAATAAAATAAGTAGAAATACACTAAAAGTTTTGTTTGGTTATCTTGCAATCCCGAGATAATCGTCTCCATGCTTCAAATGCTCTTAAAAGCCATTTCTAAGGCATTTCGCGCATAAATGAAATGAACACATTTTTGTCCAAAACTATAACAGATGCAAGCTTGTCCTGTTTGGTGGAGATGATATTTAATAAAATAAGTAGAAATCCACTAAAAGTTTTGTTTGGTTATCTTGCAATGTCGAGATAATCGTCTACATGCTTCAAATCCTCTTAAAAGCCATTTCTAAGGCATTTCGCGCATAAATGAAATGATCACATTTTTCTCCAAAACTATAACAGATGCAAGCTTGTCCTGTTTGGTGGAGATGATATTTAATAAAGTAAGTAGAAATCCACTAAAAGTTTTGTTTGGTTATCTTGCAATCCCGAGATAATCGTCTCCATGCTTCAAATCCTCTTAAAAGCCATTTCTAAGGCATTTCGCGCATAAATAAAATGATCACATTTTTCGCCAAAACTATAACAGATGCAAGCTTGTCCTGTTTGGTGGAGATGATATTTCATAAAATAAGTAGAAATCCACTAAAAGTTTTGTTTGGTTATCTTGCAATCTCGAGATAATCGTCTCCATGCTTCAAATGCTCTTAAAAGCCATTTCTAAGGCATTTCGCGCATAAATGAAATGAACACATTTTTCTCCAAAACTATAATAGGTGCAAGCTTGTCCTGTTTGGTGGAGGTGATATTTAATAAAATAGGTAGGAATCCACTAAAAGTTTTGTTTGGTTATCTTGCAATCCCGAGATAATCGTCTTCATGCTTCAAATGCTCTTAAAAGCCATTTCTAAGGCATTTCACGCATAAATGAAATGAACACATTTTTCTCCTAATTTATAACAGATGCAAGCTTGTCCTGTTTGGTGGAGATGATATTTAATAAAGTAAGTAGAAATCCACTAAAAGTTTTGTTTGGTTATCTTGCAATCCCGAGATAATCGTCTCCATGCTTCAAATGCTCTTAAAAGCCATTTCTAAGGCATTTCGCGCATAAATGAAATGAACACATTTTTCTCCAAAACTATAACAGATGCAAGCTTGTCCTGTTTGGTGGAGATGATATTTAATAAAATAAGTAGAAATCCACTATAAGTTTTGTTTGGTTATCTTGCAATCCCGAGATAATCGTCTCCATGCTTCAAATGCTCTTAAAAGCCATTTCTAAGGCATTTCGCGCATAAATGAAATGAACACATTTTTCTCCTAATTTATAACAGATGCAAGCTTGTCCTGTTTGGTGGAGATGATATTTAATAAAGTAAGTAGAAATCCACTAAAAGTTTTGTTTGGTTATCTTGCAATCCCGAGATAATCGTCTCCATGCTTCAAATGCTCTTAAAAGCCATTTCTAAGGCATTTCGCGCATAAATGAAATGATCACATTTTTCTCCAAAACTATAACAGATGCAAGCTTGTCCTGTTTGGTGGAGATGATATTT
The DNA here is from genome assembly GCF_048569485.1 of Anomaloglossus baeobatrachus. Classification (NCBI taxonomy): domain Eukaryota; kingdom Metazoa; phylum Chordata; class Amphibia; order Anura; family Aromobatidae; genus Anomaloglossus; species Anomaloglossus baeobatrachus. The sequence continues at coordinate 72,763 of NW_027441837.1, read as the reverse complement.
AATAAAATAAGTAGAAATCCACTAAAAGTTTTGTTTGGTTATCTTGCAATCCCGAGATAATCATCTCCATGCTTCAAATCCTCTTAAAAGCCATTTCTAAGGCATTTCGCGCATAAATGAAATGAACACATTTTTCTCCAAAACTATAACAGATGCAATCTTGTCCTGTTTGGTGGAGATTATATTTAATAAAATAAGTAGAAATCCACTAAAAGTTTTGTTTGGTTATCTTGCAATCTCGAGATAATCGTCTCCATGCTTCAAATGCTCTTAAAAGCCATTTTTAAGGCATTTCGCGCATAAATGAAATGATCACATTTTTCTCCTAATTTATAACAGATGCAAGCTTGTCCTGTTTGGTGGAGATGATATTTAATGAAATAAGTACAAATCCACTAAAAGTTTTGTTTGGTTATCTTGCAATCCCGAGATAATCCTCTCCATGCTTCAAATGCTCTTAAAAGCCATTTCTAAGGCATTTCGCGCATAAATGAAATGATCACATTTTTCTCCAAAACTATAACAGATGCAAGCTTGTCCTGTTTGGTGGAGATGATATTTAATAAAATAAGTATAAATCCACTAAAAGTTTTGTTCGGTTATCTTGCAATCCCGAGATAATCGTCTCCATGCTTCAAATGCTCTTAAAAGCCATTTCTAAGGCATTTCGCGCATAAATGAAATGAACACATTTTTCTCCAAAACTTTAACAGATGCAAGCTTGTCCTGTTTGGTGGAGATGATACTTAATAAAATAAGTAGAAATCCACTAAAAGTTTTGTTTGGTTATCTTGCAATCCCGAGATAATCGTCTCCATGCTTCAAATGCTCTTAAAAGCCATTTCTAAGGCATTTCGCGCATAAATGAAATGATCACATTTTTCTCCAAAACTATAACAGATGCAAGCTTGTCCTGTTTGGTGGAGATGATATTTAATAAAATAAGTATAAATCCACTAAAAGTTTTGTTCGGTTATCTTGCAATCCCGAGATAATCGTCTCCATGCTTCAAATGCTCTTAAAAGCCATTTCTAAGGCATTTCGCGCATAAATGAAATGAACACATTTTTCTCCAAAACTTTAACAGATGCAAGCTTGTCCTGTTTGGTGGAGATGATACTTAATAAAATAAGTAGAAATCCACTAAAAGTTTTGTTTGGTTATCTTGCAATCCCGAGATAATCGTCTCCATGCTTCAAATGCTCTTAAAAGCCATTTCTAAGGCATTTCGCGCATAAATGAAATGAACACATTTTTCTCCAAAACTATAACAGATGCAAGCTTCTCCTGTTTGGTGGAGATGATATTTAATAAAATAAGTAGAAATCCACTAAAAGTTTTGTTTGGTTATCTTGCAATCCCGAGATAATCGTCTCCATGCTTTAAATGCTCTTAAAAGCCATTTCTAAGGCATTTCGCGCATAAATGAAATGAACACATTTTTCTCCAAAACTATAACAGATGCAAGCTTGTCCTGTTTGGTGGAGATGATATTTAATAAAATAAGTAGAAATCCACTAAAAGTTTTGTTTGGTTATCTTGAAATCTCGAGATAATCGTCTCCATGCTTCAAATGCTCTTAAAAGCCATTTTTAAGGCATTTCGCGCATAAATGAAATGAACACATTTTTCTCCAAAACTATAACAGATGCAAGCTTGTCCTGTTTGGTGGAGATGATATTTAATAAAGTAAGTAGAAATCCACTAAAAGTTTTGTTTGGTTATCTTGCAATCCCGAGATAATCGTCTCCATGCTTCAAATGCTCTTAAAAGACATTTCTAAGGCATTTCGCGCATAAATGAAATGAACACATATTTCTCCAGAACTATAACAGATGCAAGCTTGTCCTGTTTGGTGGAGATGATATTCTATAAAATAGGTAGAAATCCACTAAAAGTTTTGTTTGGTTATCTTGCAATCCCGAGATAATCGTCTCCATGCTTCAAATGCTCTTAAAAGCCATTTCTAAGGCATTTCGCGCATAAATGAAATGAACACATTTTTCTCCTAATTTATAACAGATGCAAGCTTGTCCTGTTTGGTGGAGATGATATTTAATAAAGTAAGTAGAAATCCACTAAAAGTTTTGTTTGGTTATCTTGCAATCCCGAGATAATCGTCTCCATGCTTCAAATGCTCTTAAAAGCCATTTTTAAGGCATTTCGCGCATAAATGAAATGAACACATTTTTCTCCAAAACTATAACAGATGCAAGCTTGTCCTGCTTGGTGGAGTTGATATTTAATAAAGTAAGTAGAAATCCACTAAAAGTTTTGTTTGGTTATCTTGCAATCCCGAGATAATCGTCTCCATGCTTCAAATGCTCTTAAAAGCCATTTCTAAGGCATTTCGCGCATAAATGATATGAACACATTTTTCTCCAAAACTATAACAGATGCAAGCTTGTCCTGTTTGGTGGAGATGATATTTAATAAAATAAGTAGAAATCCACTAAAAGTTTTGTTTGGTTATCTTGCAATCCCGAGATAATTGTCTCCATGCTTTAAATGCTCTTAACAGCCATTTCTAAGGCATTTCGCGCATAAATGAAATGAACACATTTTTCTCCAAAACTTTAACAGATGCAAGCTTGTCCTGTTTGGTGGAGATGATAATTAATAAAATAAGTAGAAATCCACTAAAAGTTTTGTTTGGTTATCTTGCAATCCCGAGATAATCGTCTCCATGCTTCAAATGCTCTTAAAAGCCATTTCTAAGGCATTTCGCGCATAAATGAAATGAACACATTTTTCTCCAAAACTATAACAGATGCAAGCTTGTCCTGTTTGGTGGAGATGATATTTAATAAAATAAGTAGAAATCCACTTAAAGTTTTGTTTGATTATCTTGAAATCTCGAGATAATCGTCTCCATGCTTCAAATGCTCTTAAAAGCCATTTCTAAGGCATTTCGCGCATAAATGAAATGAACACATTTTTCTCCAAAACTATAACAGATGCAAGCTTGTCCTGTTTGGTGGAGATGATATTTAATAAAGTAAGTAGAAATCCACTAAAAGTTTTGTTTGGTTATCTTGCAATCCCGAGATAATCGTCTCCATGCTTCAAATGCTCTTAAAAGCCATTTCTAAGGCATTTCGCGCATAAATGAAATGAACACATTTTTCTCCAAAACTATAACAGATGCAAGCTTGTCCTGTTTGGTGGAGATGATATTTAATAAAGTAAGTAGAAATCCACTAAAAGTTTTGTTTGGTTATCTTGCAATCCCGAGATAATCGTCTCCATGCTTCAAATGCTCTTAAAAGACATTTCTAAGGCATTTCGCGCATAAATGAAATGAACACATATTTCTCCAGAACTATAACAGATGCAAGCTTGTCCTGTTTGGTGGAGATGATATTCTATAAAATAGGTAGAAATCCACTAAAAGTTTTGTTTGGTTATCTTGCAATCCCGAGATAATCGTCTCCATGCTTCAAATGCTCTTAAAAGCCATTTCTAAGGCATTTCGCGCATAAATGAAATGAACACATTTTTCTCCTAATTTATAACAGATGCAAGCTTGTCCTGTTTGGTGGAGATGATATTTAATAAAGTAAGTAGAAATCCACTAAAAGTTTTGTTTGGTTATCTTGCAATCCCGAGATAATCGTCTCCATGCTTCAAATGCTCTTAAAAGCCATTTTTAAGGCATTTCGCGCATAAATGAAATGAACACATTTTTCTCCAAAACTATAACAGATGCAAGCTTGTCCTGTTTGGTGGAGTTGATATTTAATAAAGTAAGTAGAAATCCACTAAAAGTTTTGTTTGGTTATCTTGCAATCCCGAGATAATCGTCTCCATGCTTCAAATGCTCTTAAAAGCCATTTCTAAGGCATTTCGCGCATAAATGAAATGAACACATTTTTCTCCAAAACTATAACAGATGCAAGCTTGTCCTGTTTGGTGGAGATGATATTTAATAAAGTAAGTAGAAATCCACTAAAAGTTTTGTTTGGTTATCTTGCAATCCCGAGATAATCGTCTCCATGCTTCAAATGCTCTTAAAAGACATTTCTAAGGCATTTCGCGCATAAATGAAATGAACACATATTTCTCCAGAACTATAACAGATGCAAGCTTGTCCTGTTTGGTGGAGATGATATTCTATAAAATAGGTAGAAATCCACTAAAAGTTTTGTTTGGTTATCTTGCAATCCCGAGATAATCGTCTCCATGCTTCAAATGCTCTTAAAAGCCATTTCTAAGGCATTTCGCGCATAAATGAAATGAACACATTTTTCTCCTAATTTATAACAGATGCAAGCTTGTCCTGTTTGGTGGAGATGATATTTAATAAAGTAAGTAGAAATCCACTAAAAGTTTTGTTTGGTTATCTTGCAATCCCGAGATAATCGTCTCCATGCTTCAAATGCTCTTAAAAGCCATTTCTAAGGCATTTCGCGCATAAATGAAATGAACACATTTTTCTCCAAAACTATAACAGATGCAAGCTTGTCCTGTTTGGTGGAGATGATATTTAATAAAGTAAGTAGAAATCCACTAAAAGTTTTGTTTGGTTATCTTGCAATCCCGAGATAATCGTCTCCATGCTTCAAATGCTCTTAAAAGACATTTCTAAGGCATTTCGCGCATAAATGAAATGAACACATATTTCTCCAGAACTATAACAGATGCAAGCTTGTCCTGTTTGGTGGAGATGATATTCTATAAAATAGGTAGAAATCCACTAAAAGTTTTGTTTGGTTATCTTGCAATCCCGAGATAATCGTCTCCATGCTTCAAATGCTCTTAAAAGCCATTTCTAAGGCATTTCGCGCATAAATGAAATGAACACATTTTTCTCCTAATTTATAACAGATGCAAGCTTGTCCTGTTTGGTGGAGATGATATTTAATAAAGTAAGTAGAAATCCACTAAAAGTTTTGTTTGGTTATCTTGCAATCCCGAGATAATCGTCTCCATGCTTCAAATGCTCTTAAAAGCCATTTTTAAGGCATTTCGCGCATAAATGAAATGAACACATTTTTCTCCAAAACTATAACAGATGCAAGCTTGTCCTGTTTGGTGGAGTTGATATTTAATAAAGTAAGTAGAAATCCACTAAAAGTTTTGTTTGGTTATCTTGCAATCCCGAGATAATCGTCTCCATGCTTCAAATGCTCTTAAAAGCCATTTCTAAGGCATTTCGCGCATAAATGAAATGAACACATTTTTCTCCAAAACTATAACAGATGCAAGCTTGTCCTGTTTGGTGGAGATGATATTTAATAAAGTAAGTAGAAATCCACTAAAAGTTTTGTTTGGTTATCTTGCAATCCCGAGATAATCGTCTCCATGCTTCAAATGCTCTTAAAAGACATTTCTAAGGCATTTCGCGCATAAATGAAATGAACACATATTTCTCCAGAACTATAACAGATGCAAGCTTGTCCTGTTTGGTGGAGATGATATTCTATAAAATAGGTAGAAATCCACTAAAAGTTTTGTTTGGTTATCTTGCAATCCCGAGATAATCGTCTCCATGCTTCAAATGCTCTTAAAAGCCATTTCTAAGGCATTTCGCGCATAAATGAAATGAACACATTTTTCTCCTAATTTATAACAGATGCAAGCTTGTCCTGTTTGGTGGAGATGATATTTAATAAAGTAAGTAGAAATCCACTAAAAGTTTTGTTTGGTTATCTTGCAATCCCGAGATAATCGTCTCCATGCTTCAAATGCTCTTAAAAGCCATTTTTAAGGCATTTCGCGCATAAATGAAATGAACACATTTTTCTCCAAAACTATAACAGATGCAAGCTTGTCCTGTTTGGTGGAGTTGATATTTAATAAAGTAAGTAGAAATCCACTAAAAGTTTTGTTTGGTTATCTTGCAATCCCGAGATAATCGTCTCCATGCTTCAAATGCTCTTAAAAGCCATTTCTAAGGCATTTCGCGCATAAATGAAATGAACACATTTTTCTCCAAAACTATAACAGATGCAAGCTTGTCCTGTTTGGTGGAGATGATATTTAATAAAATAAGTAGAAATCCACTAAAAGTTTTGTTTGGTTATCTTGCAATCCCGAGATAATTGTCTCCATGCTTTAAATGCTCTTAACAGCCATTTCTAAGGCATTTCGCGCATAAATGAAATGAACACATTTTTCTCCAAAACTTTAACAGATGCAAGCTTGTCCTGTTTGGTGGAGATGATAATTAATAAAATAAGTAGAAATCCACTAAAAGTTTTGTTTGGTTATCTTGCAATCCCGAGATAATCGTCTCCATGCTTCAAATGCTCTTAAAAGCCATTTCTAAGGCATTTCGCGCATAAATGAAATGAACACATTTTTCTCCAAAACTATAACAGATGCAAGCTTGTCCTGTTTGGTGGAGATGATATTTAATAAAATAAGTAGAAATCCACTTAAAGTTTTGTTTGATTATCTTGAAATCTCGAGATAATCGTCTCCATGCTTCAAATGCTCTTAAAAGCCATTTCTAAGGCATTTCGCGCATAAATGAAATGAACACATTTTTCTCCAAAACTATAACAGATGCAAGCTTGTCCTGTTTGGTGGAGATGATATTTAATAAAGTAAGTAGAAATCCACTAAAAGTTTTGTTTGGTTATCTTGCAATCCCGAGATAATCGTCTCCATGCTTCAAATGCTCTTAAAAGCCATTTCTAAGGCATTTCGCGCATCAATGAAATGAACACATTTTTCTCCAAAACTATAACAGATGCAAGCTTGTTCTGTTTGGTGGAGATGATATTTAATAAAATAAGTAGAAATCCACTAAAAGTTTTGTTTGGTTATCTTGCAATCCCGAGATAATCGTCTCCATGCTTTAAATGCTCTTAAAAGCCATTTCTAAGGCATTTCGCGCATAAATGAAATGAACACATTTTTCTCCAAAACTATAACAGATGCAAGCTTGTTCTGTTTGGTGGAGATGATATTTAATAAAATAAGTAGAAATCCACTAAAAGTTTTGTTTGGTTATCTTGAAATCTCGAGATAATCGTCTCCATGCTTCAAATGCTCTTAAAAGCCATTTCTAAGGCATTTCGCGCATAAATGAAATGAACACATTTTTCTCCAAAACTTTAACAGATGCTAGCTTGTCCTGTTTGGTGGAGATGATATTTAATAAAATAGGTAGGAATCCACTAAAAGTTTTGTTTGGTTATCTTGCAATCCCGAGATAATCGTCTCCATGCTTTAAATGCTCTTAAAAGCCATTTCTAAGGCATTTCGCGCATAAATGAAATGAACAAATTTTTCTCCTAATTTATAACAGATGCAAGCTTGTCCTGTTTGGTGGAGATGATATTTAATAAAGTAAGTAGAAATCCACTAAAAGTTTTGTTTGGTTATCTTACAATCCCGAGATAATCGTCTCCATGCTTCAAATGCTCTTAAAAGCCATTTCTAAGGCATTTCACGCATAATCGAAATGAACACATTTTTCTCCAAAACTATAACAGATGCAAGCTTTTCCTGTTTGGTGGAGATGATATTTAATAAAATAAGTAGAAATCCACTAAACGTTTTGTTTGGTTATCTTGCAATCCCGAGATAATCGTCTCCATGCTTTAAATGCTCTTAAAAGCCATTTCTAAGGCATTTCGCGCATAAATGAAATGAACACATTTTTCTCCAAAACTATAACAGATGCAAGCTTGTTCTGTTTGGTGGAGATGATATTTAATAAAATAAGTAGAAATCCACTAAAAGTTTTGTTTGGTTATCTTGAAATCTCGAGTTAATCGTCTCCATGCTTCAAATGCTCTTAAAAGCCATTTCTAAGGCATTTCGCGCATAAATGAAATGAACACATTTTTCTCCAAAACTATAACAGATGCAAGCTTGTCCTGTTTGGTGGAGATGATATTTAATAAAATAAGTAGAAATCCACTAAAAGTTTTGTTTGGTTATCTTGCAATCCCGAGATAATCGTCTCCATGCTTTAAATGCTCTTAACAGCCATTTCTAAGGCATTTCGCGCATAAATGAAATGAACACATTTTTCTCCAAAACTTTAACAGATGCAAGCTTGTCCTGTTTGGTGGAGATGATAATTAATAAAATAAGTAGAAATCCACTAAAAGTTTTGTTTGGTTATCTTGCAATCCCGAGATAATCGTCTCCATGCTTCAAATGCTCTTAAAAGCCATTTCTAAGGCATTTCGCGCATAAATGAAATGAACACATTTTTCTCCAAAACTATAACAGATGCAAGCTTGTCCTGTTTGGTGGAGATGATATTTAATAAAATAAGTAGAAATCCACTTAAAGTTTTGTTTGATTATCTTGAAATCTCGAGATAATCGTCTCCATGCTTCAAATGCTCTTAAAAGCCATTTCTAAGGCATTTCGCGCATAAATGAAATGAACACATTTTTCTCCAAAACTATAACAGATGCAAGCTTGTCCTGTTTGGTGGAGATGATATTTAATAAAGTAAGTAGAAATCCACTAAAAGTTTTGTTTGGTTATCTTGCAATCCCGAGATAATCGTCTCCATGCTTCAAATGCTCTTAAAAGCCATTTCTAAGGCATTTCGCGCATCAATGAAATGAACACATTTTTCTCCAAAACTATAACAGATGCAAGCTTGTTCTGTTTGGTGGAGATGATATTTAATAAAATAAGTAGAAATCCACTAAAAGTTTTGTTTGGTTATCTTGCAATCCCGAGATAATCGTCTCCATGCTTTAAATGCTCTTAAAAGCCATTTCTAAGGCATTTCGCGCATAAATGAAATGAACACATTTTTCTCCAAAACTATAACAGATGCAAGCTTGTTCTGTTTGGTGGAGATGATATTTAATAAAATAAGTAGAAATCCACTAAAAGTTTTGTTTGGTTATCTTGAAATCTCGAGATAATCGTCTCCATGCTTCAAATGCTCTTAAAAGCCATTTCTAAGGCATTTCGCGCATAAATGAAATGAACACATTTTTCTCCAAAACTTTAACAGATGCTAGCTTGTCCTGTTTGGTGGAGATGATATTTAATAAAATAGGTAGGAATCCACTAAAAGTTTTGTTTGGTTATCTTGCAATCCCGAGATAATCGTCTCCATGCTTTAAATGCTCTTAAAAGCCATTTCTAAGGCATTTCGCGCATAAATGAAATGAACAAATTTTTCTCCTAATTTATAACAGATGCAAGCTTGTCCTGTTTGGTGGAGATGATATTTAATAAAGTAAGTAGAAATCCACTAAAAGTTTTGTTTGGTTATCTTACAATCCCGAGATAATCGTCTCCATGCTTCAAATGCTCTTAAAAGCCATTTCTAAGGCATTTCACGCATAATCGAAATGAACACATTTTTCTCCAAAACTATAACAGATGCAAGCTTTTCCTGTTTGGTGGAGATGATATTTAATAAAATAAGTAGAAATCCACTAAACGTTTTGTTTGGTTATCTTGCAATCCCGAGATAATCGTCTCCATGCTTTAAATGCTCTTAAAAGCCATTTCTAAGGCATTTCGCGCATAAATGAAATGAACACATTTTTCTCCAAAACTATAACAGATGCAAGCTTGTTCTGTTTGGTGGAGATGATATTTAATAAAATAAGTAGAAATCCACTAAAAGTTTTGTTTGGTTATCTTGAAATCTCGAGATAATCGTCTCCATGCTTCAAATGCTCTTAAAAGCCATTTCTAAGGCATTTCGCGCATAAATGAAATGAACACATTTTTCTCCAAAACTATAACAGATGCAAGCTTGTCCTGTTTGGTGGAGATGATATTTAATAAAGTAAGTAGAAATCCACTAAAAGTTTTGTTTGGTTATCTTGCAATCCCGAGATAATCGTCTCCATGCTTCAAATGCTCTTTAAAGCCATTTCTAAGGCATTTCGCGCATAAATGAAATGAACACATTTTTCTCCAAAACTTTAACAGATGCTAGCTTGTCCTGTTTGGTGGAGATGATATTTAATAAAATAGGTAGGAATCCACTAAAAGTTTTGTTTGGTTATCTTGCAATCCCGAGATAATCGTCTCCACGCTTCAAATGCTCTTAAAAGCCATTTCTAAGGCATTTCACGCATAAATGAAATGAACACATTTTTCTCCTAATTTATAACAGATGCAAGCTTGTCCTGTTTGGTGGAGATGATATTTAATAAAGTAAGTAGAAATCCACTAAAAGTTTTGCTTGGTTATCTTGCAATCCCGAGATAATCGTCTCCATGCTTCAAATGCTCTTAAAAGCCATTTCTAAGGCATTTCGCGCATAAATGAAATGAACACATTTTTCTCCAAAACTATAACAGATGCAAGCTTGTCCTGTTTGGTGGAGATGATATTTAATAAAATAAGTAGAAATCCACTATAAGTTTTGTTTGGTTATCTTGCAATCCCGAGATAATCGTCTCCATGCTTCAAATGCTCTTAAAAGCCATTTCTAAGGCATTTCGCGCATAAATGAAATGAACACATTTTTCTCCTAATTTATAACAGATGCAAGCTTGTCCTGTTTGGTGGAGATGATATTTAATAAAGTAAGTAGAAATCCACTAAAAGTTTTGTTTGGTTATCTTGCAATCCCGAGATAATCGTCTCCATGCTTCAAATGCTCTTAAAAGCCATTTCTAAGGCATTTCACGCATAAATGAAATGATCACATTTTTCTCCAAAACTATAACAGATGCAAGCTTGTCCTGTTTGGTGGAGATGATATTTAATAAAATAAGTAGAAATCCACTAAAAGTTTTGTTTGGTTATCTTGCAATCCCGAGATAATCGTCTCCATGCTTTAAATGCTCTTAAAAGCCATTTCTAAGGCATGTCGCGCATAAATGAAATGAACACATTTTTCTTTAAAACTATAACAGATGCAAGCTTGTCCTGTTTGGTGGAGATGATATTTAATAAAATAAGTAGAAATCCACTAAAAGTTTTGTTTGGTTATCTTGCAATCTCGAGATAATCGTCTCCATGCTTCAAATGCTCTTAAAAGCCATTTCTAAGGCATTTCGCGCATAAATGAAATGAACACATTTTTCTCCAAAACTATAACAGATGCTAGCTTGTCCTGTTTGGTGGAGATGATATTTAATAAAATAAGTAGAAATCCACTAAAAGTTTTGTTTGGTTATCTTGCAATCCCGAGATAATCGTCTCCATGCTTCAAATGCTCTTAAAAGCCATTTCTAAGGCATTTCGCGCATAAATGAAATGAACACATTTTTGTCCAAAACTATAACAGATGCAAGCTTGTCCTGTTTGGTGGAGATGATATTTAATAAAATAAGTAGAAATCCACTAAAAGTTTTGTTTGGTTATCTTGCAATCTCGAGATAATCCTCTCCATGCTTCAAATCCTCTTAAAAGCCATTTCTAAGGCATTTCGCGCATAAATGAAATGATCACATTTTTCTCCAAAACTATAACAGATGCAAGCTTGTCCTGTTTGGTGGAGATGATATTTAATAAAGTAAGTAGAAATCCACTAAAAGTTTTGTTTGGTTATCTTGCAATCCCGAGATAATCGTCTCCATGCTTCAAATCCTCTTAAAAGCCATTTCTAAGGCATTTCGCGCATAAATGAAATGAACACATTTTTCTCCAAAACTATAACAGATGCAAGCTTGTCCTGTTTGGTGGAGATGATATTTAATAAAATAAGTAGAAATCCACTAAAAGTTTTGTTTGGTTATCTTGCAATCTCGAGATAATTGTCTCCATGCTTCAAATGCTCTTAAAAGCCATTTCTAAGGCATTTCGCGCATAAATGAAATGATCACATTTTTCTCCTAATTTATAACAGATGCAAGCTTGTCCTGTTTGGTGGAGATGATATTTAATGAAATAAGTAGAAATCCACTAAAAGTTTTGTTTGGTTATCTTGCAATCCCGAGATAATCCTCTCCATGCTTCAAATGCTCTTAAAAGCCATTTCTAAGGCATTTCGCGCATAAATGAAATGATCACATTTTTCTCCAAAACTATAACAGATGCAAGCTTGTCCTGTTTGGTGGAGATGATATTTAATAAAATAAGTAGAAATCCACTAAAAGTTTTGTTTGGTTATCTTGCAATCGCGAGATAATAGTCTCCATGCTTTAAATGCTCTTAAAAGCCATTTCTAAGGCATTTCGCGCATAAATGAAATGAACACATTTTTCTCCAAAACTATAACAGATGCAAGCTTGTCATGTTTGGTGGAGATGATATTTCATAAAATAAGTAGAAATCCACTAAAAGTTTTGTTTGGTTATCTTGCAATCTCGAGATAATCGTCTCCATGCTTCAAATGCTCTTAAAAGCCATTTCTAAGGCATTTCGCGCATAAATGAAATGAACACATTTTTCTCCAAAACTATAACAGATGCAAGCTTGTCCTGTTTGGTGGAGATGATATTTAATAAAATAAGTAGAAATCCACTAAAAGTTTTGTTTGGTTATCTTGCAATCCCGAGATAATCGTCTCCATGCTTCAAATGCTCTTAAAAGCCATTTCTAAGGCATTTCGCGCATAAATGAAATGAACACATTTTTGTCCAAAACTATAACAGATGCAAGCTTGTCCTGTTTGGTGGAGATGATATTTAATAAAATAAGTAGAAATCCACTAAAAGTTTTGTTTGGTTATCTTGCAATGTCGAGATAATCGTCTACTTGCTTCAAATCCTCTTAAAAGCCATTTCTAAGGCATTTCGCGCATAAATGAAATGATCACATTTTTCTCCAAAACTATAACAGATGCAAGCTTGTCCTGTTTGGTGGAGTTGATATTTAATAAAGTAAGTAGAAATCCACTAAAAGTTTTGTTTGGTTATCTTGCAATCCCGAGATAATCGTCTCCATGCTTCAAATGCTCTTAAAAGCCATTTCTAAGGCATTTCGCGCATAAATGAAATGAACACATTTTTCTCCAAAACTATAACAGATGCAAGCTTGTCCTGTTTGGTGGAGATGATATTTAATAAAATAAGTAGAAATGCGCTAAAAGTTTTGTTTGGTTATCTTGCAATCCCGAGATAATCGTCTCCATGCTTTAAATGCTCTTAACAGCCATTTCTAAGGCATTTCGCGCATAAATGAAATGAACACATTTTTCTCCAAAACTTTAACAGATGCAAGCTTGTCCTGTTTGGTGGAGATGATAATTAATAAAATAAGTAGAAATCCACTAAAAGTTTTGTTTGGTTATCTTGCAATCCCGAGATAATCGTCTCCATGCTTCAAATGCTCTTAAAAGCCATTTCTAAGGCATTTCGCGCATAAATGAAATGAACACATTTTTCTCCAAAACTATAACAGATGCAAGCTTGTCCTGTTTGGTGGAGATTATATTTAATAAAATAAGTAGAAATCCACTAAAAGTTTTGTTTGATTATCTTGAAATCTCGAGATAATCGTCTCCATGCTTCAAATGCTCTTAAAAGCCATTTCTAAGGCATTTCGCGCATAAATGAAATGAACACATTTTTCTCCAAAACTATAACAGATGCAAGCTTGTCCTGTTTGGTGGAGATGATATTTAATAAAGTAAGTAGAAATCCACTAAAAGTTTTGTTTGGTTATCTTGCAATCCCGAGATAATCGTCTCCATGCTTCAAATGCTCTTAAAAGCCATTTCTAAGGCATTTCGCGCATCAATGAAATGAACACATTTTTCTCCAAAACTATACCAGATGCAAGCTTGTTCTGTTTGGTGGAGATGATATTTAATAAAATAAGTAGAAATCCACTAAAAGTTTTGTTTGGTTATCTTGCAATCCCGAGATAATCGTCTCCATGCTTTAAATGCTCTTAAAAGCCATTTCTAAGGCATTTCGCGCATAAATGAAATGAACACATTTTTCTCCAAAACTATAACAGATGCAAGCTTGTTCTGTTTGGTGGAGATGATATTTAATAAAATAAGTAGAAATCCACTAAAAGTTTTGTTTGGTTATCTTGAAATCTCGAGATAATCGTCTCCATGCTTCAAATGCTCTTAAAAGCCATTTCTAAGGCATTTCGCGCATAAATGAAATGAACACATTTTTCTCCAAAACTTTAACAGATGCTAGCTTGTCCTGTTTGGTGGAGATGATATTTAATAAAATAGGTAGGAATCCACTAAAAGTTTTGTTTGGTTATCTTGCAATCCCGAGATAATCGTCTCCATGCTTTAAATGCTCTTAAAAGCCATTTCTAAGGCATTTCGCGCATAAATGAAATGAACACATTTTTCTCCTAATTTATAACAGATGCAAGCTTGTCCTGTTTGGTGGAGATGATATTTAATAAAGTAAGTAGAAATCCACTAAAAGTTTTGTTTGGTTATCTTGCAATACCGAGATAATCGTCTCCATGCTTCAAATGCTCTTAAAAGCCATTTCTAAGGCATTTCACGCATAATCGAAATGAACACATTTTTCTCCAAAACTATAACAGATGCAAGCTTTTCCTGTTTGGTGGAGATGATATTTAATAAAATAAGTAGAAATCCACTAAACGTTTTGTTTGGTTATCTTGCAATCCCGAGATAATCGTCTCCATGCTTTAAATGCTCTTAAAAGCCATTTCTAAGGCATTTCGCGCATAAATGAAATGAACACATTTTTCTCCAAAACTATAACAGATGCAAGCTTGTTCTGTTTGGTGGAGATGATATTTAATAAAATAAGTAGAAATCCACTAAAAGTTTTGTTTGGTTATCTTGAAATCTCGAGATAATCGTCTCCATGCTTCAAATGCTCTTAAAAGCCATTTCTAAGGCATTTTGCGCATAAATGAAATGAACACATTTTTCTCCAAAACTATAACAGATGCAAGCTTGTCCTGTTTGGTGGAGATGATATTTAATAAAGTAAGTAGAAATCCACTAAAAGTTTTGTTTGGTTATCTTGCAATCCCGAGATAATCGTCTCCATGCTTCAAATGCTCTTTAAAGCCATTTCTAAGGCATTTCGCGCATAAATGAAATGAACACATTTTTCTCCAAAACTTTAACAGATGCTAGCTTGTCCTGTTTGGTGGAGATGATATTTAATAAAATAGGTAGGAATCCACTAAAAGTTTTGTTTGGTTATCTTGCAATCCCGAGATAATCGTCTCCACGCTTCAAATGCTCTTAAAAGCCATTTCTAAGGCATTTCACGCATAAATGAAATGAACACATTTTTCTCCTAATTTATAACAGATGCAAGCTTGTCCTGTTTGGTGGAGATGATATTTAATAAAGTAAGTAGAAATCCACTAAAAGTTTTGTTTGGTTATCTTGCAATCCCGAGATAATCGTCTCCATGCTTCAAATGCTCTTAAAAGCCATTTCTAAGGCATTTCGCGCATAAATGAAATGATCACATTTTTCTCCAAAACTATAACAGATGCAAGCTTGTCCTGTTTGGTGGAGATGATATTTAATAAAATAAGTAGAAATCCACTAAAAGTTTTGTTTGGTTATCTTGCAATCCCGAGATAATCGTCTCCATGCTTTAAATGCTCTTAAAAGCCATTTCTAAGGCATGTCGCGCATAAATGAAATGAACACATTTTTCTCCAAAACTATAACAGATGCAAGCTTGTCCTGTTTGGTGGAGATGATATTTAATAAAATAAGTAGAAATCCACTAAAAGTTTTGTTTGGTTATCTTGCAATCTCGAGATAATCGTCTCCATGCTTCAAATGCTCTTTAAAGCCATTTCTAAGGCATTTCGCGCATAAATGAAATGAACACATTTTTCTCCAAAACTTTAACAGATGCTAGCTTGTCCTGTTTGGTGGAGATGATATTTAATAAAATAGGTAGGAATCCACTAAAAGTTTTGTTTGGTTATCTTGCAATCCCGAGATAATCGTCTCCACGCTTCAAATGCTCTTAAAAGCCATTTCTAAGGCATTTCACGCATAAATGAAATGAACACATTTTTCTCCTAATTTATAACAGATGCAAGCTTGTCCTGTTTGGTGGAGATGATATTTAATAAAGTAAGTAGAAATCCACTAAAAGTTTTGTTTGGTTATCTTGCAATCCCGAGATAATCGTCTCCATGCTTCAAATGCTCTTAAAAGCCATTTCTAAGGCATTTCGCGCATAAATGAAATGATCACATTTTTCTCCAAAACTATAACAGATGCAAGCTTGTCCTGTTTGGTGGAGATGATATTTAATAAAATAAGTAGAAATCCACTAAAAGTTTTGTTTGGTTATCTTGCAATCCCGAGATAATCGTCTCCATGCTTTAAATGCTCTTAAAAGCCATTTCTAAGGCATGTCGCGCATAAATGAAATGAACACATTTTTCTCCAAAACTATAACAGATGCAAGCTTGTCCTGTTTGGTGGAGATGATATTTAATAAAATAAGTAGAAATCCACTAAAAGTTTTGTTTGGTTATCTTGCAATCTCGAGATAATCGTCTCCATGCTTCAAATGCTCTTAAAAGCCATTTCTAAGGCATTTCGCGCATAAATGAAATGAACACATTTTTCTCCAAAACTATAACAGATGCTAGCTTGTCCTGTTTGGTGGAGATGATATTTAATAAAATAAGTAGAAATCCACTAAAAGTTTTGTTTGGTTATCTTGTAATCCCGAGATAATCGTCTCCATGCTTCAAATGCTCTTAAAAGCCATTTCTAAGGCATTTCGCGCATAAATGAAATGAACACATTTTTGTCCAAAACTATAACAGATGCAAGCTTGTCCTGTTTGGTGGAGATGATATTTAATAAAATAAGTAGAAATCCACTAAAAGTTTTGTTTGGTTATCTTGCAATCTCGAGATAATCCTCTCCATGCTTCAAATCCTCTTAAAAGCCATTTCTAAGGCATTTCGCGCATAAATGAAATGATCACATTTTTCTCCAAAACTATAACAGATGCAAGCTTGTCCTGTTTGGTGGAGATGATATTTAATAAAGTAAGTAGAAATCCACTAAAAGTTTTGTTTGGTTATCTTGCAATCTCGAGATAATTGTCTCCATGCTTCAAATGCTCTTAAAAGCCATTTCTAAGGCATTTCGCGCATAAATGAAATGATCACATTTTTCTCCTAATTTATAACAGATGCAAGCTTGTCCTGTTTGGTGGAGATGATATTTAATGAAATAAGTAGAAATCCACTAAAAGTTTTGTTTGGTTATCTTGCAATCCCGAGATAATCCTCTCCATGCTTCAAATGCTCTTAAAAGCCATTTCTAAGGCATTTCGCGCATAAATGAAATGATCACATTTTTCTCCAAAACTATAACAGATGCAAGCTTGTCCTGTTTGGTGGAGATGATATTTAATAAAATAAGTAGAAATCCACTAAAAGTTTTGTTTGGTTATCTTGCAATCCCGAGATAATAGTCTCCATGCTTTAAATGCTCTTAAAAGCCATTTCTAAGGCATTTCGCGCATAAATGAAATGAACACATTTTTCTCCAAAACTATAACAGATGCAAGCTTGTCCTGTTTGGTGGAGATGATATTTCATAAAATAAGTAGAAATCCACTAAAAGTTTTGTTTGGTTATCTTGCAATCTCGAGATAATCGTCTCCATGCTTCAAATGCTCTTAAAAGCCATTTCTAAGGCATTTCGCGCATAAATGAAATGAACACATTTTTCTCCAAAACTATAACAGATGCAAGCTTGTCCTGTTTGGTGGAGATGATATTTAATAAAATAAGTAGAAATCCACTAAAAGTTTTGTTTGGTTATCTTGCAATCCCTAGATAATCGTCTCCATGCTTCAAATGCTCTTAAAAGCCATTTCTAAGGCATTTCGCGCATAAATGAAATGAACACATTTTTGTCCAAAACTATAACAGATGCAAGCTTGTCCTGTTTGGTGGAGATGATATTTAATAAAATAAGTAGAAATCCACTAAAAGTTTTGTTTGGTTATCTTGCAATGTCGAGATAATCGTCTACATGCTTCAAATCCTCTTAAAAGCCATTTCTAAGGCATTTCGCGCATAAATGAAATGATCACATTTTTCTCCAAAACTATAACAGATGCAAGCTTGTCCTGTTTGGTGGAGATGATATTTAATAAAGTAAGTAGAAATCCACTAAAAGTTTTGTTTGGTTATCTTGCAATCCCGAGATAATCGTCTCCATGCTTCAAATCCTCTTAAAAGCCATTTCTAAGGCATTTCGCGCATAAATAAAATGATCACATTTTTCGCCAAAACTATAACAGATGCAAGCTTGTCCTGTTTGGTGGAGATGATATTTCATAAAATAAGTAGAAATCCACTAAAAGTTTTGTTTGGTTATCTTGCAATCTCGAGATAATCGTCTCCATGCTTCAAATGCTCTTAAAAGCCATTTCTAAGGCATTTCGCGCATAAATGAAATGAACACATTTTTCTCCAAAACTATAATAGGTGCAAGCTTGTCCTGTTTGGTGGAGATGATATTTAATAAAATAGGTAGGAATCCACTAAAAGTTTTGTTTGGTTATCTTGCAATCTCGAGATAATCGTCTCCATGCTTCAAATGCTCTTAAAAGCCATTTCTAAGGCATTTCGCGCATAAATGAAATGAACACATTTTTCTCCAAAACTATAACAGATGCTAGCTTGTCCTGTTTGGTGGAGATGATATTTAATAAAATAAGTAGAAATCCACTAAAAGTTTTGTTTGGTTATCTTGCAATCCCGAGATAATCGTCTCCATGCTTCAAATGCTCTTAAAAGCCATTTCTAAGGCATTTCGCGTATAAATGAAATGAACACATTTTTGTCCAAAACTATAACAGATGCAAGCTTGTCCTGTTTGGTGGAGATGATATTTAATAAAATAAGTAGAAATCCACTAAAAGTTTTGTTTGGTTATCTTGCAATCTCGAGATAATCCTCTCCATGCTTCAAATCCTCTTAAAAGCCATTTCTAAGGCATTTCGCGCATAAATGAAATGATCACATTTTTCTCCAAAACTATAACAGATGCAAGCTTGTCCTGTTTGGTGGAGATGATATTTAATAAAGTAAGTAGAAATCCACTAAAAGTTTTGTTTGGTTATCTTGCAATCCCGAGATAATCGTCTCCATGCTTCAAATCCTCTTAAAAGCCATTTCTAAGGCATTTTGCGCATAAATGAAATGAACACATTTTTCTCCAAAACTATAACAGATGCAAGCTTGTCCTGTTTGGTGGAGATGATATTTAATAAAATAAGTAGAAATCCACTAAAAGTTTTGTTTGGTTATCTTGCAATCTCGAGATAATTGTCTCCATGCTTCAAATGCTCTTAAAAGCCATTTCTAAGGCATTTCGCGCATAAATGAAATGATCACATTTTTCTCCTAATTTATAACAGATGCAAGCTTGTCCTGTTTGGTGGAGATGATATTTAATGAAATAAGTAGAAATCCACTAAAAGTTTTGTTTGGTTATCTTGCAATCCCGAGATAATCCTCTCCATGCTTCAAATGCTCTTAAAAGCCATTTCTAAGGCATTTCGCGCATAAATGAAATGATCACATTTTTCTCCAAAACTATAACAGATGCAAGCTTGTCCTGTTTGGTGGAGATGATATTTAATAAAATAAGTAGAAATCCACTAAAAGTTTTGTTTGGTTATCTTGCAATCCCGAGATAATAGTCTCCATGCTTTAAATGCTCTTAAAAGCCATTTCTAAGGCATTTCGTGCATAAATGAAATGAACACATTTTTCTCCAAAACTATAACAGATGCAAGCTTGTCCTGTTTGGTGGAGATGATATTTCATAAAATAAGTAGAAATCCACTAAAAGTTTTGTTTGGTTATCTTGCAATCTCGAGATAATCGTCTCCATGCTTCAAATGCTCTTAAAAGCCATTTCTAAGGCATTTCGCGCATAAATGAAATGAACACATTTTTCTCCAAAACTATAACAGATGCAAGCTTGTCCTGTTTGGTGGAGATGATATTTAATAAAATAAGTAGAAATCCACTAAAAGTTTTGTTTGGTTATCTTGCAATCCCGAGATAATCGTCTCCATGCTTCAAATGCTCTTAAAAGCCATTTCTAAGGCATTTCGCGCATAAATGAAATGAACACATTTTTGTCCAAAACTATAACAGATGCAAGCTTGTCCTGTTTGGTGGAGATGATATTTAATAAAATAAGTAGAAATCCACTAAAAGTTTTGTTTGGTTATCGTGCAATGTCGAGATAATCGTCTACATGCTTCAAATCCTCTTAAAAGCCATTTCTAAGGCATTTCGCGCATAAATGAAATGATCACATTTTTCTCCAAAACTATAACAGATGCAAGCTTGTCCTGTTTGGTGGAGATGATATTTAATAAAGTAAGTAGAAATCCACTAAAAGTTTTGTTTGGTTATCTTGCAATCCCGAGATAATCGTCTCCATGCTTCAAATCCTCTTAAAAGCCATTTCTAAGGCATTTCGCGCATAAATAAAATGATCACATTTTTCGCCAAAACTATAACAGATGCAAGCTTGTCCTGTTTGGTGGAGATGATATTTCATAAAATAAGTAGAAATCCACTAAAAGTTTTGTTTGGTTATCTTGCAATCTCGAGATAATCGTCTCCATGCTTCAAATGCTCTTAAAAGCCATTTCTAAGGCATTTCGCGCATAAATGAAATGAACACATTTTTCTCCAAAACTATAATAGGTGCAAGCTTGTCCTGTTTGGTGGAGATGATATTTAATAAAATAGGTAGGAATCCACTAAAAGTTTTGTTTGGTTATCTTGCAATCCCGAGATAATCGTCTTCATGCTTCAAATGCTCTTAAAAGCCATTTCTAAGGCATTTCACGCATAAATGAAATGAACACATTTTTCTCCTAATTTATAACAGATGCAAGCTTGTCCTGTTTGGTGGAGATGATATTTAATAAAGTAAGTAGAAATCCACTAAAAGTTTTGTTTGGTTATCTTGCAATCCCGAGATAATCGTCTCCATGCTTCAAATGCTCTTAAAAGCCATTTCTAAGGCATTTCGCGCATAAATGAAATGAACAAATTTTTCTCCAAAACTATAACAGATGCAAGCTTGTCCTGTTTGGTGGAGATGATATTTAATAAAATAAGTAGAAATCCACTATAAGTTTTGTTTGGTTATCTTGCAATCCCGAGATAATCGTCTCCATGCTTCAAATGCTCTTAAAAGCCATTTCTAAGGCATTTCGCGCATAAATGAAATGAACACATTTTTCTCCTAATTTATAACAGATGCAAGCTTGTCCTGTTTGGTGGAGATGATATTTAATAAAGTAAGTAGAAATCCACTAAAAGTTTTGTTTGGTTATCTTGCAATCCCGAGATAATCGTCTCCATGCTTCAAATGCTCTTAAAAGCCATTTCTAAGGCATTTCGCGCATAAATGAAATGATCACATTTTTCCCCAAAACTATAACAGATGCAAGCTTGTCCTGTTTGGTGGAGATGATATTTAATAAAATAAGTAGAAATCCACTAAAAGTTTTGTTTGGTTATCTTGCAATCCCGAGATAATCGTCTCCATGCTTTAAATGTTTTTAAAAGCCATTTCTAAGGCATTTCGCGCATAAATGAAATGAACACATTTTTCTCCAAAACTATAACAGATGCAAGCTTGTCCTGTTTGGTGGAGATGATATTTAATAAAATAAGTAGAAATCCACTAAAAGTTTTGTTTGGTTATCTTGCAATCTCGAGATAATCGTCTCCATGCTTCAAATGCTCTTAAAAGCCATTTCTAAGGCATTTCGCGCATAAATGAAATGAACACATTTTTCTCCAAAACTATAACAGATGCAAGCTTGTCCTGTTTGGTGGAGATGATATTTAATAAAATAAGTAGAAATCCACTAAAAGTTTTGTTTGGTTATCTTGCAATCTCGAGATAATCGTCTCCATGCTTCAAATCCTCTTAAAAGCCATTTCTAAGGCATTTCGCGCATAAATGAAATGATCACATTTTTCTCCAAAACTATAACAGATGCAAGCTTGTCCTGTTTGGTGGAGATGATATTTAATAAAGTAAGTAGAAATCCACTAAAAGTTTTGTTTGGTTATCTTGCAATCCCGAGATAATCGTCTCCATGCTTCAAATCCTCTTAAAAGCCATTTCTAAGGCATTTCGCGCATAAATGAAATGAACACATTTTTCTCCAAAACTATAACAGATGCAAGCTTGTCCTGTTTGGTGGAGATGATATTTAATAAAATAAGTAGAAATCCACTAAAAGTTTTGTTTGGTTATCTTGCAATCTCGAGATAATCGTCTCCATGCTTCAAATCCTCTTAAAAGCCATTTCTAAGGCATTTCGCGCATAAATAAAATGATCACATTTTTCGCCAAAACTATAACAGATGCAAGCTTGTCCTGTTTGGTGGAGATGATATTTAATAAAATAAGTAGAAATCCACTAAAAGTTTTGTTTGGTTATCTTGCAATCTCGAAATAATCGTCTCCATGCTTCAAATGCTCTTAAAAGCCATTTTTAAGGCATTTCGCGCATAAATGAAATGATCACATTTTTCTCCTAAATTATAACAGATGCAAGCTTGTCCTGTTTGGTGGAGATGATATTTAATGAAATAAGTAGAAATCCACTAAAAGTTTTGTTTGGTTATCTTGCAATCCCGAGATAATCCTCTCCATGCTTCAAATGCTCTTAAAAGCCATTTCTAAGGCATTTCGCGCATAAATGAAATGATCACATTTTTCTCCAAAACTATAACAGATGCAAGCTTGTCCTGTTTGGTGGAGATGATATTTAATAAAATAAGTAGAAATCCACTAAAAGTTTTGTTTGGTTATCTTGCAATCCCGAGATAATCGTCTCAATGCTTTAAATGCTCTTAAAAGCCATTTCTAAGGCATTTCGCGCATAAATGAAATGAACACATTTTTCTCCAAAACTATAACAGATGCAAGCTTGTCCTGTTTGGTGGAGATGATATTTAATAAAATAAGTAGAAATCCACTAAAAGTTTTGTTTGGTTATCTTGCAATCTCGAGATAATCGTCTCCATGCTTCAAATGCTCTTAAAAGCCATTTCTAAGGCATTTCGTGCATAAATGAAATGAACACATTTTTCTCCAAAACTATAACAGATGCAAGCTTGTCCTGTTTGGTGGAGATGATATTTAATAAAATAAGTAGAAATCCACTAAAAGTTTTGTTTGGTTATCTTGCAATCCCGAGATAATCGTCTCCATGCTTCAAATGCTCTTAAAAGCCATTTCTAAGGCATTTCGCGCATAAATGAAATGAACACATTTTTGTCCAAAACTATAACAGATGCAAGCTTGTCCTGTTTGGTGGAGATGATATTTAATAAAATAAGTAGAAATCCACTAAAAGTTTTGTTTGGTTATCTTGCAATGTCGAGATAATCGTCTCCATGCTTCAAATCCTCTTAAAAGCCATTTCTAAGGCATTTCGCGCATAAATGAAATGATCACATTTTTCTCCAAAACTATAACAGATGCAAGCTTGTCCTGTTTGGTGGAGATGATATTTAATAAAGTAAGTAGAAATCCACTAAAAGTTTTGTTTGGTTATCTTGCAATCCCGAGATAATCGTCTCCATTAGTGATGAGCGAGCATGCTTGTCACTACTCGGTACTCGCACGAGTATCACTGTACTCGGGCTGCTCGGCGGGGACCGAGTAATCTCGCGATACTCGTGCTTTACTCGTGGTCTTCATTTCTGCATGTTGGCGCTCTTTTGAGAGCCAGCCCTCATGCAGGGATTGGCTGGCAGACCACTGCAATGCCACAGCCCTGTTAGTTGTGGAATTGCAGTGATTGGCCGGCCTGCACAGCGTCACCGAGCCTTTATATCGGCCGGCGCGCTGTGCTCTGCTCACAGCTATTCTGACAGTGAGTGTAGGGAGAGTGTCGCTGATTCAGGGAAAGCTTTGCGGCCCTTTATAGCTTTTTCAGTTGCAGGGCTGCAAACAGTGTGACCAAAAGTCCTTCTCAGGACTATTCTAGTTGTATACAGGCAGGCAGGGTATAGCCAGGTCGGAGTACAGTAGCAGAGTCCTTCTCAGGACTATTGTTGCTATATACAGGCAGGGTATAGCCAGGTCTGAATACAGGCTAGTGACCAAAAGAGTCCTTGTCAGGACTATTGTAGCAGTATACAGGCAGGCAGGCAGGCAGGGTAGTGGTGACCGTATACCAGCCTTCATATCTGGGGCTGGTGTACACAGTGTAAAACAGTCCAGATAGTGTCTGACTTGTCTGTACTGTAATTGTCGCTCCCCAAAAAAACCTGTTAGTAGGTTATTATTGCGTCCGTGCTTGGTTTTTAAAACCGCACGTGTGTGCCTGTTGGTGGCAGCGTACAGGTGCACTGGTGTGCGTTTACCAAACTATTATATAACGCACAAGTGTAGTGTATAATACACGTCAGTCAGCAGTGGCTGATAGTGTCAGAGTTCTTAATTTTTGCTCCTAAAACCTGTGTTAGGTTATTATTGCGTCCGTGCTTGGTTTTTAAAACCGCACGTGTGTGCCTGTTGGTGGCAGCGTACAGGTGCACTGGTGTGCGTTTACCAAACTATTATATAACGCACAAGTGTAGTGTATAATACACGTCAGTCAGCAGTGGCTGATAGTGTCAGAGTTCTTAATTTTTGCTCCTAAAACCTGTGTTAGGTTATTATTGCGTCCGTGCTTGGTTTTTAAAACCGCACGTGTGTGCCTGTTGGTGGCAGCGTACAGGTGCACTGGTGTGCAATTTCCAGAAACTTTGATATAACGCACAAGTAGTGAATATACACGTCAGTCAGCAGTGGCTGATAGTGTCAGAGTTCTTAATTTTTGCTCCTAAAACCTGTGTTAGGTTATTATTGCGTCCGTGCTTGGTTTTTAAAACCGCACGTGTGTGCCTGTTGGTGGCAGCGTACAGGTGCACTGGTGTGCGTTTACCAAACTATTATATAACGCACAAGTGTAGTGTATAATACACGTCAGTCAGCAGTGGCTGATAGTGTCAGAGTTCTTAATTTTTGCTCCTAAAACCTGTGTTAGGTTATTATTGCGTCCGTGCTTGGTTTTTAAAACCGCACGTGTGTGCCTGTTGGTGGCAGCGTACAGGTGCACTGGTGTGCGTTTACCAAACTATTATATAACGCACAAGTGTAGTGTATAATACACGTCAGTCAGCAGTGGCTGATAGTGTCAGAGTTCTTAATTTTTGCTCCTAAAACCTGTGTTAGGTTATTATTGCGTCCGTGCTTGGTTTTTAAAACCGCACGTGTGTGCCTGTTGGTGGCAGCGTACAGGTGCACTGGTGTGCAATTTCCAGAAACTTTGATATAACGCACAAGTAGTGAATATACACGTCAGTCAGCAGTGGCTGATAGTGTCAGAGTTCTTAATTTTTGCTCCTAAAACCTGTGTTAGGTTATTATTGCGTCCGTGCTTGGTTTTTAAAACCGCACGTGTGTGCCTGTTGGTGGCAGCGTACAGGTGCACTGGTGTGCGTTTACCAAACTATTATATAACGCACAAGTGTAGTGTATAATACACGTCAGTCAGCAGTGGCTGATAGTGTCAGAGTTCTTAATTTTTGCTCCTAAAACCTGTGTTAGGTTATTATTGCGTCCGTGCTTGGTTTTTAAAACCGCACGTGTGTGCCTGTTGGTGGCAGCGTACAGGTGCACTGGTGTGCGTTTACCAAACTATTATATAACGCACAAGTGTAGTGTATAATACACGTCAGTCAGCAGTGGCTGATAGTGTCAGAGTTCTTAATTTTTGCTCCTAAAACCTGTGTTAGGTTATTATTGCGTCCGTGCTTGGTTTTTAAAACCGCACGTGTGTGCCTGTTGGTGGCAGCGTACAGGTGCACTGGTGTGCAATTTCCAGAAACTTTGATATAACGCACAAGTAGTGAATATACACGTCAGTCAGCAGTGGCTGATAGTGTCAGAGTTCTTAATTTTTGCTCCTAAAACCTGTGTTAGGTTATTATTGCGTCCGTGCTTGGTTTTTAAAACCGCACGTGTGTGCCTGTTGGTGGCAGCGTACAGGTGCACTGGTGTGCGTTTACCAAACTATTATATAACGCACAAGTGTAGTGTATAATACACGTCAGTCAGCAGTGGCTGATAGTGTCAGAGTTCTTAATTTTTGCTCCTAAAACCTGTGTTAGGTTATTATTGCGTCCGTGCTTGGTTTTTAAAACCGCACGTGTGTGCCTGTTGGTGGCAGCGTACAGGTGCACTGGTGTGCGTTTACCAAACTATTATATAACGCACAAGTGTAGTGTATAATACACGTCAGTCAGCAGTGGCTGATAGTGTCAGAGTTCTTAATTTTTGCTCCTAAAACCTGTGTTAGGTTATTATTGCGTCCGTGCTTGGTTTTTAAAACCGCACGTGTGTGCCTGTTGGTGGCAGCGTACAGGTGCACTGGTGTGCAATTTCCAGAAACTTTGATATAACGCACAAGTAGTGAATATACACGTCAGCAGTGCACAGCATTGCAAAATGCGCAAGGGCATTGGCAAGGAACAAGGAAGTGGACGTGATGGTGGTGCAGGCAGAGGCCGAGGTCGTGGGCAAGCTCTAATTTCGCCACAACAAAGGGCCACATCTAGTCGCTCGCACGTCCTGTCCCAAATTCTTGGGGACCGCAGCAGTACACCGCTCTTGAACCAAGACCAGTGTCAACAGGTTGTTAGTTGGATAGCGGATAATGCTTCCAGTCAGATTGGCACCACCACAAACACTCTGTCTTCCACACGGTCAAGTGTCAGTAGCCGTGATACTGCACCGCACATTTCTGAACCTGATCCTCCTTCCTACCACCAGGCTGAGTACACGTCCTCCTCGGACATTAATGATCCCACACTTGGACACTCGGAAGAGCTGTTCACGTTTCCATTCACACATTCTGGCCTCTCGCCAGCTCATATTGAAGTGGGTCATGAGGAGATCGTCTGTACAGATAGCCAAATATTTGAGCAGCCACGTTCTCACGAAGTTGGCAACGTGTCTCAACAAGTGGTGGACGATGATGAGACACAATTGTCAGCAAGTCAGGAGGAGGAGCAGGGTGCGGAAGAGGAAGACGACGTGGTGGATGATCCAGTAACTGACCCAACCTGGCAGGAGGATATGCAGAGCGAGGACAGCAGTGCACAGGGGGAGGGAGGCGTAGCATCACAACAGGCAGTAAGAAGCAGGGTGGTGGTCCCAGGCAGAAGTCAGGCAACCGTTCCCCGTAACAACACGACGACACAAGGTGCCTGTACAAATGTTAGGTCTTCACGAGTCTGGCAGTTTTTTAAGTTGGATCCAGATGATTCAAAAAAGGCCATTTGCAACACCTGCCGTGCCAGCATCAGCAGGGGTACCAAAACTAGCAGCCTGACCACCACCAGCATGATCAGGCACATGTCAGCCAAGCACCCGACTTTGTGGGAAGTACAACAGAGTCGAGGAGCAGTGCTTGCTGATGTCACTGCTACGTCTTCGCTGGTTGTGCATGCGAGCCAATCCTCTGTCCATGCTGCCTGCGAACAAGCCTCCTCCACTCCTGCACCTGCAGTTGCCTACGCAGAAAGAACACCATCATCAAGCACGTCCTTGTCCCAGCGCAGCGTTCAGTTATCCATTCAGCAAACCTTTGAACGCAGGCGCAAATACACTGCCAACACCCCACATGCCACAGTTCTAAATGCTAACATTTCGCGACTGCTTGCGCTGGAAATGTTGCCTTTTAGGCTGGTGGAGACAGAAGCATTCCGTGACCTGATGGCGGCAGCTGTCCCACGTTACTCGGTCCCCAGCCGCCACTATTTCTCCCGGTGTGCCGTCCCCGCGTTGCATAACCACGTGTCACAAAACATCACACGTGCCCTGAACAACGCTGTTTCACCCAAAGTCCACCTAACCACAGACACGTGGACAAGTGCTTGTGGGCAAGGCCGCTACATCTCGTTGACGGCACACTGGGTTAATATTGTGGAAGCTGGGACCCAGTCTGAGCGAGGGACGGAACACGTCCTTCCCACACCAAGGTTTGCAGGCCCTACCTCAGTCAGTGTTTCACCCACACTCTACAGCTCCGGAATGTCATGCTCTTCAGCCTCCTCCTCCTCCTGCGCATCCTCATCCACTGTGCCCTCCACACCAGTCACAAGCTGGAAGCACTGCAGCACTGCCTCGGCGAAGCGGCAACAGGCTGTGCTGAAGCTAATCTGCATAGGTGACAAACCCCACAATGCAGAAGAGCTGTGGACAGCTCTGAAACAGCAGGCAGATCACTGGCTCACACCTCTGAACCTAAAGCCAGGAAAGGTCGTTTGTGACAATGGCCGGAACCTGGTGGCGGCTTTGAGGCGAGGCCAGCTGACACATGTTCCATGCGTGGCCCATGTGCTCAACCTCGTGGTTCAGCGGTTTATAAAGTCATACCCAGAGCTGTCTGATCTGCTGGTAAAAGTTCGCCGCCTGTCTGCACATTTTCGAAAGTCACCTACTGCTTCAGCCGGCCTTGCCGGCTTTCAGCGCCGTTTGCATCTTCCGGCTCACAGACTGGTGTGTGATGTCCCCACGCGTTGGAATTCAACTCTGCACATGTTGGTCAGGATATGTGAGCAGAAGAGGGCAGTTGTTGAGTACCTGCATCACCTAAGCCGTCGGGAAATGGGTCAAACTCCACACATAACACCTGAGGAGTGGAGATGGATGTCAGACCTATGTACCATCCTCCAAAACTTTGAGGACTCCACCAAGATGGTGAGTGGTGATGACGCCATTATTAGCGTCACCATACCGCTACTCTGCCTTCTAAAACGGTCCCTTTTGAAAAACAAACATGATGCATTGCAGGCGGAGCGCGATGAGTTGCAGCAAGAAACAGTAGTGGGTGTGGGTGATAACACACAGCCCAGCCTCGTCTCATCACAACGTGCAGTGGAGGACTATGACGAGGAGGAGGATGAAGACATGGAGCAACTCTCCGGCCAAATTGAGGATATGACATGCACACCAGTCATATCCTCGATTCAGCGTGGCTGGCCAGAGGACAGGGTAGATGAGGAGGAGGAGGAGGAGGAGGAGGAGGAGGACAGCATGTTCAGTCATCTTGTTGGTCAGGCTACTGAAGTCCTGGCTGTTAAGAGTCTGGCGCACATGGCTGACTTTATGGTAAGCTGCCTGTCTCGTGACCCTCGCGTTAAGAACATCTTGGCCGACAATCATTACTGGTTGGTAACACTGTTAGACCCACGCTACAAGGAGAACTTTTTGTCTCTTATTCCCGTGGATGAGAGGTCAACCAAAATGCAGCAGTTTCGGAAGGCCATACTCACGGAAGTAGGCAAAGCATTCCCCTCACAAAACGCTAGCGGCATAGGTCAGGAATCAGTGGACAACCGAGGCGTACAGCCGAGAGAGGCACAAGTCCAATCCGCCAGAGGTAGGGGAACAGTCTTTAAGATGTGGGACAGTTTTCTCAGCCCCTCACGTACCACAGCCCCTGAGGTGCGGGGTAGTGCCACAAGAAATCCTAAGTTTGCCCAGATGCTGAAGGAGTACCTTGCAGATCGAACAACTGTACTCCGACATTCCTCTGTGCCTTACAATTATTGGGTATCCAAGCTGGACACGTGGCATGAATTGGCTCTCTACGCCTTGGAAGTCCTGGCCTGCCCTGCTGCTAGCGTTTTGTCAGAGCGTGTTTTTAGTGCCGCAGGTGGAATCATTACAGATAAACGCACCCGCCTGTCAACTGAAAATGCTGACAGGCTGACTCTGATAAAGATGAACAAGGGTTGGATTGGGCCAGACTTCACCACACCACCAGCAAATGAGAGCGGAATTTAAAGTTTGCCATGTACCTCCACTCACCCATGGGTACACTTCTCGACTTTGGATAATCGCTGGACTGCTCCTCCTTCTCCTCATGCGCCATCATGATGACCGTTACAATAGTTAGGTCTTTGTTTCAGGTATACCCCCAGTGGTAAATTTTTTCGCCCATTCTTTGCAGAATGGACATTACAACGACAGGAGACCCGCTCCTTTGCAATGGGAACAATGTTTTGAGGCCCTCATGCACGTCTCTACCCAGGGACAACGTGTAGCCTCCCAATTTTTGGCTGCCCTGCCTAAGGGCTATACTGAAATACACCCACTTCCTTAAAATGGACACTTAATGTTTTGAGGCCCTCATGCACGTCTCTACCCAGGGACAATGTGGAGCCTCCCAATTTTTGGCTGCCCTGCCTAAGGGCTATACTGAAATACACCCACTTCCTTAAAATGGACACTTAATGTTTTGAGGCCCTCATGCACGTCTCTACCCAGGGACAATGTGGAGCCTCCCAATTTTTGGCTGCCCTGGCAAAGGGCTATACTGAAATAGACCCACTTCCTTACAATGGGCACTTCAGGTTTAAAGGCCATCATGCACGTCTCTACCCAGGGACAATGTGGAGCCTCCCAATTTTTGGCTGCCCTGCCTAAGGGCTATACTATAATACACCCACTTCCTGACAATGGACACTTAATGTTTTGAGGCCCTCATGCACGTCTCTACCCAGGGACAATGTGGAGCCTCCCAATTTTTGGCTGCCCTGGCAAAGGGCTATACTGAAATAGACCCACTTCCTTACAATGGGCACTTCAGGTTTAAAGGCCATCATGCACGTCTCTATCCAGGGACAATGTGGAGCCTCCCAATTTTTGGCTGCCCTGCCTAAGGGCTATACTGAAATACACCCACTTCCTTAAAATGGACACTTAATGTTTTGAGGCCCTCATGCACGTCTCTACCCAGGGACAATGTGGAGCCTCCCAATTTTTGGCTGCCCTGCCTAAGGGCTATACTGAAATACACCCACTTCCTTAAAATGGACACTTAATGTTTTGAGGCCCTCATGCACGTCTCTACCCAGGGACAATGTGGAGCCTCCCAATTTTTGGCTGCCCTGGCAAAGGGCTATACTGAAATAGACCCACTTCCTTACAATGGGCACTTCAGGTTTAAAGGCCATCATGCACGTCTCTACCCAGGGACAATGTGGAGCCTCCCAATTTTTGGCTGCCCTGCCTAAGGGCTATACTATAATACACCCACTTCCTGACAATGGACACTTAATGTTTTGAGGCCCTCATGCACGTCTCTACCCAGGGACAATGTGGAGCCTCCCAATTTTTGGCTGCCCTGGCAAAGGGCTATACTGAAATAGACCCACTTCCTTACAATGGGCACTTCAGGTTTAAAGGCCATCATGCACGTCTCTACCCAGGGACAATGTGGAGCCTCCCAATTTTTGGCTGCCCTGCCTAAGGGCTATACTATAATACACCCACTTCCTGACAATGGACACTTAATGTTTTGAGGCCCTCATGCACGTCTCTACCCAGGGACAATGTGGAGCCTCCCAATTTTTGGCTGCCCTGGCAAAGGGCTATACTGAAATAGACCCACTTCCTTACAATGGGCACTTCAGGTTTAAAGGCCATCATGCACGTCTCTACCCAGGGACAATGTGGAGCCTCCCAATTTTTGGCTGCCCTGGCAAAGGGCTATACTGAAATAGACCCACTTCCTTACAATGGGCACTTCAGGTTTAAAGGCCATCATGCACGTCTCTACCCAGGGACAATGTGGAGCCTCCCAATTTTTGGCTGCCCTGCCTAAGGGCTATACTATAATACACCCACTTCCTGACAATGGACACTTAATGTTTTGAGGCCCTCATGCACGTCTCTACCCAGGGACAATGTGGAGCCTCCCAATTTTTGGCTGCCCTGGCAAAGGGCTATACTGAAATAGACCCACTTCCTTACAATGGGCACTTCAGGTTTAAAGGCCATCATGCACGTCTCTACCCAGGGACAATGTGGAGCCTCCCAATTTTTGGCTGCCCTGCCTAAGGGCTATACTGAAATACACCCACTTCCTTAAAATGGACACTTAATGTTTTGAGGCCCTCATGCACGTCTCTACCCAGGGACAATGTGGAGCCTCCCAATTTTTGGCTGCCCTGCCTAAGGGCTATACTATAATACACCCACTTCCTGACAATGGACACTTAATGTTTTGAGGCCCTCATGCACGTCTGTATGCAGGGGCATTGGTGAACCTCACAATTTAGGACTGCCCTGGCAAAGGAAAATACTACAAAGACTCACTTCCTCAAAATGGGCACATTAGACTCAAGAGGCCTTCATGTACGTCTCTTCTCAGGGACATCGGAGTGCCACACAATGTTTTCACGTAAAATCTTTCATGTATTGATCTCAAAAAGTAACATACACCAGCTCTATCTCACTATTGGGTATGTGCCCTTAACATTTCCGCCATGAAAAATCATTTTGGGGTCATTTTGGAAGGTTTTCTGGTGAGTCCGTAAAAATGGCGTAAAACGCGGACAAAATTGTTCACAGCTGTGACTTTTGAGTGATAAATGCTTCAAGGGGTCTTCCCCATGCTGTTGCCATGTCATTTGAGCACTCTTCTGAGACTTTTGTGACATTTTTAGGGTTTCTCCATGCTGCCGGGAGGTCATTTCACAAAAATACTCGGGTCTCCCATAGGATAACATTGGGCTCGTTGCTCGGGCCGAGTACACGAGTATCTTGGGAGGCTCGGCCCGAGCTTCGAGCACCCGAGCTTTTTAGTACTCGCTCATCACTAGTCTCCATGCTTCAAATCCTCTTAAAAGCCATTTCTAAGGCATTTCGCGCATAAATGAAATGAACACATTTTTCTCCAAAACTATAACAGATGCAAGCTTGTCCTGTTTGGTGGAGATGATATTTAATAAAATAAGTAGAAATCCACTAAAAGTTTTGTTTGGTTATCTTGCAATCTCGAGATAATCGTCTCCATGCTTCAAATCCTCTTAAAAGCCATTTCTAAGGCATTTCGCGCATAAATAAAATGATCACATTTTTCGCCAAAACTATAACAGATGCAAGCTTGTCCTGTTTGGTGGAGATGATATTTCATAAAATAAGTAGAAATCCACTAAAAGTTTTGTTTGGTTATCTTGCAATCTCGAGATAATCGTCTCCATGCTTCAAATGCTCTTAAAAGCCATTTCTAAGGCATTTCGCGCATAAATGAAATGAACACATTTTTCTCCAAAACTATAATAGGTGCAAGCTTGTCCTGTTTGGTGGAGATGATATTTAATAAAATAAGTAGAAATCCATTAAAAGTTTTGTTTGGTTATCTTGCAATCCTGAGATAATCGTCTCCATGCTTCAAATGCTCTTAAAAGCCATTTCTAAGGCATTTCGCGCATAAATGAAATGAACACATTTTTCTCCAAAACTATAACAGATGCAAGCTTGTCCTGTTTGGTGGAGATGATATTTAATAAAATAAGTAGAAATCCACTAAAAGTTTTGTTTGGTTATCTTGCAATCCCGAGATAATCGTCTCCATGCTTTAAATGCTCTTAAAAGCCATTTCTAAGGCATTTCGCGCATAAATGAAATGAACACATTTTTCTCCAAAACTATAACAGATGCAAGCTTGTCCTGTTTGGTGGAGATGATATTTAATAAAATAAGTAGAAATCCACTAAAAGTTTTGTTTGGTTATCTTGCAATCCCGAGATAATCGTCTCCATGCTTCAAATCCTCTTAAAAGCCATTTCTAAGGCATTTCGCGCATAAATGAAATAAACACATTTTTCTCCAAAACTATAACAGATCCAAGCTAGTCCTGTTTGGTGGAGATGATATTTAATAAAATAAGTAGAAATCCACTAAAAGTTTTGTTTGGTTATCTTGCAATCTCGAGATAATCGTCTCCATGCTTCAAATGCTCTTAAAAGCCATTTCTAAGGCATTTCGCGCATAAATGAAATGAACACATTTTTCTCCAAAACTATAACAGATGCAAGCTTGTCCTGTTTGGTGGAGAGTATATTTAATAAAATAAGTAGAAATCCACTAAAAGTTTTGTTTGGTTATCTTGCAATCTCGAGATAATCGTCTCCATGCTTCAAATGCTCTTAAAAGCCATTTCTAAGGCATTTCGCGCATAAATGAAATGAACACATTTTTCTCCAAAACTATAACAGATGCAAGCTTGTCCTGTTTGGTGGAGATGATATTTAATAAAATAAGTAGAAATCCACTAAAAGTTTTGTTTGGTTATCTTGCAATCCCGAGATAATCGTCTCCATGCTTCAAATCCTCTTAAAAGCCATTTCTAAGGCATTTCGCGCATAAATGAAATGATCACATTTTTCTCCAAAACTATAACAGATGCAAGCTTGTCCTGTTTGGTGGAGATGATATTTAATAAAGTAAGTAGAAATCCACTAAAAGTTTTGTTTGGTTATCTTGCAATCCCGAGATAATCGTCTCCATGCTTCAAATCCTCTTAAAAGCCATTTCTAAGGCATTTCGCGCATAAATGAAATGAACACATTTTTCTCCAAAACTATAACAGATGCAAGCTTGTCCTGTTTGGTGGAGATGATATTTAATAAAATAAGTAGAAATCCACT
Source organism: Anomaloglossus baeobatrachus (assembly GCF_048569485.1). Taxonomy (NCBI): domain Eukaryota; kingdom Metazoa; phylum Chordata; class Amphibia; order Anura; family Aromobatidae; genus Anomaloglossus; species Anomaloglossus baeobatrachus. The sequence goes on along the minus strand of NW_027441837.1, from coordinate 38,407 downwards.
AAAAGTTTTGTTTGGTTATCTTGCAATCTCGAGATAATCGTCTCCATGCTTCAAATCCTCTTAAAAGCCATTTCTAAGGCATTTCGCGCATAAATAAAATGATCACATTTTTCGCCAAAACTATAACAGATGCAAGCTTGTCCTGTTTGGTGGAGATGATATTTCATAAAATAAGTAGAAATCCACTAAAAGTTTTGTTTGGTTATCTTGCAATCTCGAGATAATCGTCTCCATGCTTCAAATGCTCTTAAAAGCCATTTCTAAGGCATTTCGCGCATAAATGAAATGAACACATTTTTCTCCAAAACTATAATAGGTGCAAGCTTGTCCTGTTTGGTGGAGATGATATTTAATAAAATAAGTAGAAATCCACTAAAAGTTTGTTTGGTTATCTTGCAATCCTGAGATAATCGTCTCCATGCTTCAAATGCTCTTAAAAGCCATTTCTAAGGCATTTCGCGCATAAATGAAATGAACACATTTTTCTCCAAAACTATAACAGATGCAAGCTTGTCCTGTTTGGTGGAGATGATATTTAATAAAATAAGTAGAAATCCACTAAAAGTTTTGTTTGGTTATCTTGCAATCCCGAGATAATCGTCTCCATGCTTTAAATGCTCTTAAAAGCCATTTCTAAGGCATTTCGCGCATAAATGAAATGAACACATTTTTCTCCAAAACTATAACAGATGCAAGCTTGTCCTGTTTGGTGGAGATGATATTTAATAAAATAAGTAGAAATCCACTAAAAGTTTTGTTTGGTTATCTTGCAATCCCGAGATAATCGTCTCCATGCTTCAAATCCTCTTAAAAGCCATTTCTAAGGCATTTCGCGCATAAATGAAATAAACACATTTTTCTCCAAAACTATAACAGATCCAAGCTAGTCCTGTTTGGTGGAGATGATATTTAATAAAATAAGTAGAAATCCACTAAAAGTTTTGTTTGGTTATCTTGCAATCTCGAGATAATCGTCTCCATGCTTCAAATGCTCTTAAAAGCCATTTCTAAGGCATTTCGCGCATAAATGAAATGAACACATTTTTCTCCAAAACTATAACAGATGCAAGCTTGTCCTGTTTGGTGGAGAGTATATTTAATAAAATAAGTAGAAATCCACTAAAAGTTTTGTTTGGTTATCTTGCAATCTCGAGATAATCGTCTCCATGCTTCAAATGCTCTTAAAAGCCATTTCTAAGGCATTTCGCGCATAAATGAAATGAACACATTTTTCTCCAAAACTATAACAGATGCAAGCTTGTCCTGTTTGGTGGAGATGATATTTAATAAAATAAGTAGAAATCCACTAAAAGTTTTGTTTGGTTATCTTGCAATCCCGAGATAATCGTCTCCATGCTTCAAATCCTCTTAAAAGCCATTTCTAAGGCATTTCGCGCATAAATGAAATAAACACATTTTTCTCCAAAACTATAACAGATCCAAGCTAGTCCTGTTTGGTGGAGATGATATTTAATAAAATAAGTAGAAATCCACTAAAAGTTTTGTTTGGTTATCTTGCAATCACGAGATAATCGTCTCCATGCTTCAAATGCTCTTAAAAGCCATTTCTAAGGCATTTCGCGCATAAATGAAATGAACACATTTTTCTCCAAAACTATAACAGATGCAAGCTTGTCCTGTTTGGTGAAGATGATATTTAATAAAATAAGTAGAAATCCACTAAAAGTTTTGTTTGGTTATCTTGCAATCCCGAGATAATCGTCTCCATGCTTCAAATGCTCTTAAAAGCCATTTCTAAGGCATTTCGCGCATAAATGAAATGAACACATTTTTCTCCAAAACTATAACAGATGCAAGCTTGTCCTGTTTGGTGGAGATGATATTTAATAAAATAAGTAGAAATCCACTAAAAGTTTTGTTTGGTTATCTTGCAATCTCGAGATAATCGTCTCTATGCTTCAAATGCTCTTAAAAGCCATTTCTAAGGCATTTCGCGCATAAATGAAATGAACACATTTTTCTCCAAAACTATAACAGATGCAAGCATGTCTTGTTTGGTGGAGATGATATTTAATAAAATAAGTAGAAATCCACTAAAAGTTTTGTTTGGTTATCTTGCAATCCCGAGATAATCGTCTCCATGCTTCAAATGCTCTTAAAAGCCATTTCTAAGGCATTTCGCCCATAAATGAAATGAACACATTTTTCTCCAAAACTATAACAAATGCAAGCGTGTCCTGTTTGGTGGAGATGATTTTTAATAAAATAAGTAGAAATCCACTAAAAGTTTTGCTTGGTTATCTTGCAATCCCGAGATAATCGTCTCCATGCTTCAAATGCTCTTTAAAGATATTTCTAAGGCATTTCGCCCATAAATGAAATGAACACATTTTTCTCCAAAACTATAACAGATGCAAGCTTGTCCTGTTTGGTGGAGATGATATTTATTAAAGTAAGTAGAAATCCACTAAAAGTTTTGTTTGGTTATCTTGCAATCCCGAGATAATCGTCTCCATGCTTCAAATGCTCTTAAAAGCCATTTCTAAGGCATTTCGCGCATAAATGAAATGAACACATTTTTCTCCAAAACTATAACAGATGCAAGCTTGTCCTGTTTGGTGGAGATGATATTTAATAAAATAAGTAGAAATCCACTAAAAGTTTTGTTTGGTTATCTTGCAATCCCGAGATAATCGTCTCCATGCTTTAAATGCTCTTAAAAGCCATTTCTAAGGCATTTCGCGCATAAATGAAATGAACACATTTTTCTCCAAAACTATAACAGATGCAAGCTTGTCCTGTTTGGTGGAGATGATATTTAATAAAATAAGTAGAAATCCACTAAAAGTTTTGTTTGGTTATCTTGCAATCTCGAGATAATCGTCTCCATGCTTCAAATCCTCTTAAAAGCCATTTCTAAGGCATTTCGCGCATAAATGAAATGATCACATTTTTCTCCAAAACTATAACAGATGCAAGCTTGTCCTGTTTGGTGGAGATGATATTTAATAAAGTAAGTAGAAATCCACTAAAAGTTTTGTTTGGTTATCTTGCAATCCCGAGATAATCGTCTCCATGCTTCAAATCCTCTTAAAAGCCATTTCTAAGGCATTTCGCGCATAAATGAAATGAACACATTTTTCTCCAAAACTATAACAGATGCAAGCTTGTCCTGTTTGGTGGAGATGATATTTAATAAAATAAGTAGAAATCCACTAAAAGTTTTGTTTGGTTATCTTGCAATCTCGAGATAATCGTCTCCATGCTTCAAATCCTCTTAAAAGCCATTTCTAAGGCATTTCGCGCATAAATAAAATGATCACATTTTTCGCCAAAACTATAACAGATGCAAGCTTGTCCTGTTTGGTGGAGATGATATTTAATAAAACAAGTAGAAATCCACTAAAAGTTTTGTTTGGTTATCTTGCAATCTCGAGATAATCGTCTCCATGCTTCAAATGCTCTTAAAAGCCATTTTTAAGGCATTTCGCGCATAAATGAAATGATCACATTTTTCTCCTAAATTATAACAGATGCAAGCTTGTCCTGTTTGGTGGAGATGATATTTAATGAAATAAGTAGAAATCCACTAAAAGTTTTGTTTGGTTATCTTGCAATCCCGAGATAATCCTCTCCATGCTTCAAATGCTCTTAAAAGCCATTTCTAAGGCATTTCGCGCATAAATGAAATGATCACATTTTTCTCCAAAACTATAACAGATGCAAGCTTGTCCTGTTTGGTGGAGATGATATTTAATAAAATAAGTAGAAATCCACTAAAAGTTTTGTTTGGTTATCTTGCAATCCCGAGATAATCGTCTCCATGCTTTAAATGCTCTTAAAAGCCATTTCTAAGGCATTTCGCGCATAAATGAAATGAACACATTTTTCTCCAAAACTATAACAGATGCAAGCTTGTCCTGTTTGGTGGAGATGATATTTAATAAAATAAGTAGAAATCCACTAAAAGTTTTGTTTGGTTATCTTGCAATCTCGAGATAATCGTCTCCATGCTTCAAATGCTCTTAAAAGCCATTTCTAAGGCATTTCGCGCATAAATGAAATGAACACATTTTTCTCCAAAACTATAACAGATGCAAGCTTGTCCTGTTTGGTGGAGAGTATATTTAATAAAATAAGTAGAAATCCACTAAAAGTTTTGTTTGGTTATCTTGCAATCTCGAGATAATCGTCTCCATGCTTCAAATGCTCTTAAAAGCCATTTCTAAGGCATTTCGCGCATAAATGAAATGAACACATTTTTCTCCAAAACTATAACAGATGCAAGCTTGTCCTGTTTGGTGGAGATGATATTTAATAAAATAAGTAGAAATCCACTAAAAGTTTTGTTTGGTTATCTTGCAATCCCGAGATAATCGTCTCCATGCTTCAAATCCTCTTAAAAGCCATTTCTAAGACATTTCGCGCATAAATGAAATAAACACATTTTTCTCCAAAACTATAACAGATCCAAGCTAGTCCTGTTTGGTGGAGATGATATTTAATAAAATAAGTAGAAATCCACTAAAAGTTTTGTTTGGTTATCTTGCAATCTCGAGATAATCGTCTCCATGCTTCAAATGCTCTTAAAAGCCATTTCTAAGGCATTTCGCGCATAAATGAAATGAACACATTTTTCTCCAAAACTATAACAGATGCAAGCTTGTCCTGTTTGGTGAAGATGATATTTAATAAAATAAGTAGAAATCCACTAAAAGTTTTGTTTGGTTATCTTGCAATCCCGAGATAATCGTCTCCATGCTTCAAATGCTCTTAAAAGCCATTTCTAAGGCATTTCGCGCATAAATGAAATGAACACATTTTTATCCAAAACTATAACAGATGCAAGCTTGTCCTGTTTGGTGGAGATGATATTTAATAAAATAAGTAGAAATCCACTAAAAGTTTTGTTTGGTTATCTTGCAATCTCGAGATAATCGTCTCCATGCTTCAAATGCTCTTAAAAGCCATTTCTAAGGCATTTCGCGCATAAATGAAATGAACACATTTTTCTCCAAAACTATAACAGATGCAAGCATGTCTTGTTTGGTGGAGATGATATTTAATAAAATAAGTATAAATCCACTAAAAGTTTTGTTTGGTTATCTTGCAATCCCGAGATAATCGTCTCCATGCTTCAAATGCTCTTAAAAGCCATTTCTAAGGCATTTCGCCCATAAATGAAATGAACACATTTTTCTCCAAAACTATAACAAATGCAAGCGTGTCCTGTTTGGTGGAGATGATTTTTAATAAAATAAGTAGAAATCTACTAAAAGTTTTGCTTGGTTATCTTGCAATCCCGAGATAATCGTCTCCATGCTTCAAATGCTCTTTAAAGATATTTCTAAGGCATTTCGCCCATAAATGAAATGAACACATTTTTCTCCAAAACTATAACAGATGCAAGCTTGTCCTGTTTGGTGGAGATGATATTTATTAAAGTAAGTAGAAATCCACTAAAAGTTTTGTTTGGTTATCTTGCAATCCCGAGATAATCGTCTCCATGCTTCAAATGCTCTTAAAAGCCATTTCTAAGGCATTTCGCGCATAAATGAAATGAACACATTTTTCTCCAAAACTATAACAGATGCAAGCTTGTCCTGTTTGGTGGAGATGATATTTAATAAAATAAGTAGAAATCCACTAAAAGTTTTGTTTGGTTATCTTGCAATCCCGAGATAATCGTCTCCATGCTTTAAATGCTCTTAAAAGCCATTTCTAAGGCATTTCGCGCATAAATGAAATGAACACATTTTTCTCCAAAACTATAACAGATGCAAGCTTGTCCTGTTTGGTGGAGATGATATTTAATAAAATAAGTAGAAATCCACTAAAAGTTTTGTTTGGTTATCTTGCAATCTCGAGATAATCGTCTCCATGCTTCAAATCCTCTTAAAAGCCATTTCTAAGGCATTTCGCGCATAAATGAAATGATCACATTTTTCTCCAAAACTATAACAGATGCAAGCTTGTCCTGTTTGGTGGAGATGATATTTAATAAAGTAAGTAGAAATCCACTAAAAGTTTTGTTTGGTTATCTTGCAATCCCGAGATAATCGTCTCCATGCTTCAAATCCTCTTAAAAGCCATTTCTAAGGCATTTCGCGCATAAATGAAATGAACACATTTTTCTCCAAAACTATAACAGATGCAAGCTTGTCCTGTTTGGTGGAGATGATATTTAATAAAATAAGTAGAAATCCACTAAAAGTTTTGTTTGGTTATCTTGCAATCTCGAGATAATCGTCTCCATGCTTCAAATCCTCTTAAAAGCCATTTCTAAGGCATTTCGCGCATAAATAAAATGATCACATTTTTCGCCAAAACTATAACAGATGCAAGCTTGTCCTGTTTGGTGGAGATGATATTTAATAAAATAAGTAGAAATCCACTAAAAGTTTTGTTTGGTTATCTTGCAATCTCGAGATAATCGTCTCCATGCTTCAAATGCTCTTAAAAGCCATTTTTAAGGCATTTCGCGCATAAATGAAATGATCACATTTTTCTCCTAAATTATAACAGATGCAAGCTTGTCCTGTTTGGTGGAGATGATATTTAATGAAATAAGTAGAAATCCACTAAAAGTTTTGTTTGGTTATCTTGCAATCCCGAGATAATCCTCTCCATGCTTCAAATGCTCTTAAAAGCCATTTCTAAGGCATTTCGCGCATAAATGAAATGATCACATTTTTCTCCAAAACTATAACAGATGCAAGCTTGTCCTGTTTGGTGGAGATGATATTTAATAAAATAAGTAGAAATCCACTAAAAGTTTTGTTTGGTTATCTTGCAATCCCGAGATAATCGTCTCCATGCTTTAAATGCTCTTAAAAGCCATTTCTAAGGCATTTCGCGCATAAATGAAATGAACACATTTTTCTCCAAAACTATAACAGATGCAAGCTTGTCCTGTTTGGTGGAGATGATATTTAATAAAATAAGTAGAAATCCACTAAAAGTTTTGTTTGGTTATCTTGCAATCTCGAGATAATCGTCTCCATGCTTCAAATGCTCTTAAAAGCCATTTCTAAGGCATTTCGCGCATAAATGAAATGAACACATTTTTCTCCAAAACTATAACAGATGCAAGCTTGTCCTGTTTGGTGGAGATGATATTTAATAAAATAAGTAGAAATCCACTAAAAGTTTTGTTTGGTTATCTTGCAATCCCGAGATAATCGTCTCCATGCTTCAAATGCTCTTAAAAGCCATTTCTAAGGCATTTCGCGCATAAATGAAATGAACACATTTTTCTCCAAAACTATAACAGATGCAAGCTTGTCCTGTTTGGTGGAGATGATATTTAATAAAATAAGTAGAAATCCACTAAAAGTTTTGTTTGGTTATCTTGCAATGTCGAGATAATCGTCTCCATGCTTCAAATCCTCTTAAAAGCCATTTCTAAGGCATTTCGCGCATAAATGAAATGATCACATTTTTCTCCAAAACTATAACAGATGCAAGCTTGTCCTGTTTGGTGGAGATGATATTTAATAAAGTAAGTAGAAATCCACTAAAAGTTTTGTTTGGTTATCTTGCAATCCCGAGATAATCGTCTCCATGCTTCAAATCCTCTTAAAAGCCATTTCTAAGGCATTTCGCGCATAAATGAAATGAACACATTTTTCTCCAAAACTATAACAGATGCAAGCTTGTCCTGTTTGGTGGAGATGATATTTAATAAAATAAGTAGAAATCCACTAAAAGTTTTGTTTGGTTATCTTGCAATCTCGAGATAATCGTCTCCATGCTTCAAATCCTCTTAAAAGCCATTTCTAAGGCATTTCGCGCATAAATAAAATGATCACATTTTTCGCCAAAACTATAACAGATGCAAGCTTGTCCTGTTTGGTGGAGATGATATTTCATAAAATAAGTAGAAATCCACTAAAAGTTTTGTTTGGTTATCTTGCAATCTCGAGATAATCGTCTCCATGCTTCAAATGCTCTTAAAAGCCATTTCTAAGGCATTTCGCGCATAAATGAAATGAACACATTTTTCTCCAAAACTATAATAGGTGCAAGCTTGTCCTGTTTGGTGGAGATGATATTTAATAAAATAAGTAGAAATCCACTAAAAGTTTGTTTGGTTATCTTGCAATCCCGAGATAATCGTCTCCATGCTTCAAATGCTCTTAAAAGCCATTTCTAAGGCATTTCGCGCATAAATGAAATGAACACATTTTTCTCCAAAACTATAACAGATGCAAGCTTGTCCTGTTTGGTGGAGATGATATTTAATAAAATAAGTAGAAATCCACTAAAAGTTTTGTTTGGTTATCTTGCAATCCCGAGATAATCGTCTCCATGCTTTAAATGCTCTTAAAAGCCATTTCTAAGGCATTTCGCGCATAAATGAAATGAACACATTTTTCTCCAAAACTATAACAGATGCAAGCTTGTCCTGTTTGGTGGAGATGATATTTAATAAAATAAGTAGAAATCCACTAAAAGTTTTGTTTGGTTATCTTGCAATCCCGAGATAATCGTCTCCATGCTTCAAATCCTCTTAAAAGCCATTTCTAAGGCATTTCGCGCATAAATGAAATAAACACATTTTTCTCCAAAACTATAACAGATCCAAGCTAGTCCTGTTTGGTGGAGATGATATTTAATAAAATAAGTAGAAATCCACTAAAAGTTTTGTTTGGTTATCTTGCAATCTCGAGATAATCGTCTCCATGCTTCAAATGCTCTTAAAAGCCATTTCTAAGGCATTTCGCGCATAAATGAAATGAACACATTTTTCTCCAAAACTATAACAGATGCAAGCTTGTCCTGTTTGGTGGAGATGATATTTAATAAAATAATTAGAAATCCACTAAAAGTTTTGTTTGGTTATCTTGCAATCCCAAGATAATCGTCTCCATGCTTCAAATGCTCTTAAAAGCCATTTCTAAGGCATTTCGCGCATAAATGAAATGAACACATTTTTCTCCAAAACTATAACAGATGCAAGCTTGTCCTGTTTGGTTGAGATGATATTTAATAAAATAAGTAGAAATCCACTAAAAGTTTTGTTTGGTTATCTTGCAATCTCGAGATAATCGTCTCCATGCTTCAAATGCTCTTAAAAGCCATTTCTAAGGCATTTCGCGCATAAATGAAATGAACACATTTTTCTCCAAAACTATAACAGATGCAAGCTTGTCCTGTTTGGTGGAGAGTATATTTAATAAAATAAGTAGAAATCCACTAAAAGTTTTGTTTGGTTATCTTGCAATCTCGAGATAATCGTCTCCATGCTTCAAATGCTCTTAAAAGCCATTTCTAAGGCATTTCGCGCATAAATGAAATGAACACATTTTTCTCCAAAACTATAACAGATGCAAGCTTGTCCTGTTTGGTGGAGATGATATTTAATAAAATAAGTAGAAATCCACTAAAAGTTTTGTTTGGTTATCTTGCAATCCCGAGATAATCGTCTCCATGCTTCAAATCCTCTTAAAAGCCATTTCTAAGGCATTTCGCGCATAAATGAAATAAACACATTTTTCTCCAAAACTATAACAGATCCAAGCTAGTCCTGTTTGGTGGAGATGATATTTAATAAAATAAGTAGAAATCCACTAAAAGTTTTGTTTGGTTATCTTGCAATCTCGAGATAATCGTCTCCATGCTTCAAATGCTCTTAAAAGCCATTTCTAAGGCATTTCGCGCATAAATGAAATGAACACATTTTTCTCCAAAACTATAACAGATGCAAGCTTGTCCTGTTTGGTGAAGATGATATTTAATAAAATAAGTAGAAATCCACTAAAAGTTTTGTTTGGTTATCTTGCAATCCCGAGATAATCGTCTCCATGCTTCAAATGCTCTTAAAAGCCATTTCTAAGGCATTTCGCGCATAAATGAAATGAACACATTTTTATCCAAAACTATAACAGATGCAAGCTTGTCCTGTTTGGTGGAGATGATATTTAATAAAATAAGTAGAAATCCACTAAAAGTTTTGTTTGGTTATCTTGCAATCTCGAGATAATCGTCTCCATGCTTCAAATGCTCTTAAAAGCCATTTCTAAGGCATTTCGCGCATAAATGAAATGAACACATTTTTCTCCAAAACTATAACAGATGCAAGCATGTCTTGTTTGGTGGAGATGATATTTAATAAAATAAGTATAAATCCACTAAAAGTTTTGTTTGGTTATCTTGCAATCCCGAGATAATCGTCTCCATGCTTCAAATGCTCTTAAAAGCCATTTCTAAGGCATTTCGCCCATAAATGAAATGAACACATTTTTCTCCAAAACTATAACAAATGCAAGCGTGTCCTGTTTGGTGGAGATGATTTTTAATAAAATAAGTAGAAATCCACTAAAAGTTTTGCTTGGTTATCTTGCAATCCCGAGATAATCGTCTCCATGCTTCAAATGCTCTTTAAAGATATTTCTAAGGCATTTCGCCCATAAATGAAATGAACACATTTTTCTCCAAAACTATAACAGATGCAAGCTTGTCCTGTTTGGTGGAGATGATATTTATTAAAGTAAGTAGAAATCCACTAAAAGTTTTGTTTGGTTATCTTGCAATCCCGAGATAATCGTCTCCATGCTTCAAATGCTCTTAAAAGCCATTTCTAAGGCATTTCGCGCATAAATGAAATGAACACATTTTTCTCCAAAACTATAACAGATGCAAGCTTGTCCTGTTTGGTGGAGATGATATTTAATAAAATAAGTAGAAATCCACTAAAAGTTTTGTTTGGTTATCTTGCAATCCCGAGATAATCGTCTCCATGCTTTAAATGCTCTTAAAAGCCATTTCTAAGGCATTTCGCGCATAAATGAAATGAACACATTTTTCTCCAAAACTATAACAGATGCAAGCTTGTCCTGTTTGGTGGAGATGATATTTAATAAAGTAAGTAGAAATCCACTAAAAGTTTTGTTTGGTTATCTTGCAATCCCGAGATAATCGTCTCCATGCTTCAAATGCTCTTAAAAGCCATTTCTAAGGCATTTCGCGCATAAATGAAATGAACACATTTTTCTCCAAAACTATAACAGATGCAAGCTTGTCCTGTTTGGTGGAGATGATATTTAATAAAATAAGTAGAAATCCACTAAAAGTTTTGTTTGGTTATCTTGCAATCCCGAGATAATCGTCTCCATGCTTTAAATGCTCTTAAAAGCCATTTCTAAGGCATTTCGCGCATAAATGAAATGAACACATTTTTCTCCAAAACTATAACAGATGCAAGCTTGTCCTGTTTGGTGGAGATGATATTTAATAAAATAAGTAGAAATTCACTAAAAGTTTTGTTTGGTTATCTTGAAATCCCGAGATAATCGTCTCCATGCTTCAAATGCTCTTAAAAGCCATTTCTAAGGCATTTCGCGCATAAATGAAATGAACACATTTTTCTCCAAAACTATAACAGATGCAAGCTTGTTCTGTTTGGTGGAGATGATAATTAATAAAATAAGTAGAAATCCACTAAAAGTTTTGTTTGGTTATCTTGAAATCTCGAGATAATCGTCTCCATGCTTCAAATGCTCTTAAAAGCCATTTCTAAGGCATTTCGCGCATAAATGAAATGAACACATTTTTCTCCAAAACTATAACAGATGCAAGCTTGTCCTGTTTGGTGGAGATGATATTTAATAAAGTAAGTAGAAATCCACTAAAAGTTTTGTTTGGTTATCTTGCAATCCCGAGATAATCGTCTCCATGCTTCAAATGCTCTTAAAAGCCATTTCTAAGGCATTTCGCGCATAAATGAAATGAACACATTTTTCTCCAAAACTATAACAGATGCAAGCTTGTCCTGTTTGGTGGAGATGATATTTAATAAAGTAAGTAGAAATCCACTAAAAGTTTTGTTTAGTTATCTTGCAATCCCGAGATAATCGTCTCCATGCTTCAAATGCTCTTAAAAGCCATTTCTAAGGCATTTCGCGCATAAATGAAATGAACACATTTTTGTCCAAAACTATAACAGATGCAAGCTTGTCCTGTTTGGTGGAGATGATATTTAATAAAATAAGTAGAAATCCACTAAAAGTTTTGTTTGGTTATCTTGCAATCCCGAGATAATCGTCTCCATGCTTTAAATGCTCTTAAAAGCCATTTCTAAGGCATTTCGCGCATAAATGAAATGAACACATTTTTCTCCAAAACTATAACAGATGCAAGCTTGTTCTGTTTGGTGGAGATGATATTTAATAAAATAAGTAGAAATCCACTAAAAGTTTTGTTTGGTTTACTTGAAATCTCGAGATAATCGTCTCCATGCTTCAAATGCTCTTAAAAGCCATTTCTAAGGCATTTCGCGCATAAATGAAATGAACACATTTTTCTCCAAAACTATAACAGATGCAAGCTTGTCCTGTTTGGTGGAGATGATATTTAATAAAGTAAGTAGAAATCCACTAAAAGTTTTGTTTGGTTATCTTGCAATCCCGAGATAATCGTCTCCATGCTTCAAATGCTCTTTAAAGCCATTTCTAAGGCATTTCGCGCATAAATGAAATGAACACATTTTTCTCCAAAACTTTAACAGATGCTAGCTTGTCCTGTTTGGTGGAGATGATATTTAATAAAATAGGTAGGAATCCACTAAAAGTTTTGTTTGGTTATCTTGCAATCCCGAGATAATCGTCTCCATGCTTCAAATGCTCTTAAAAGCCATTTCTAAGGCATTTCACGCATAAATGAAATGAACACATTTTTCTCCTAATTTATAACAGATGCAAGCTTGTCCTGTTTGGTGGAGATGATATTTAATAAAGTAAGTAGAAATCCACTAAAAGTTTTGTTTGGTTATCTTGCAATCCCGAGATAATCGTCTCCATGCTTCAAATGCTCTTAAAAGCCATTTCTAAGGCATTTCGCGCATAAATGAAATGAACACATTTTTCTCCAAAACTATAACAGATGCAAGCTTGTCCTGTTTGGTGGAGATGATATTTAATAAAATAAGTAGAAATCCACTAAAAGTTTTGTTTGGTTATCTTGCAATCCCGAGATAATCGTCTCCATGCTTTAAATGCTCTTAAAAGCCATTTCTAAGGCATTTCGCGCATAAATGAAATGAACACATTTTTCTCCAAAACTATAACAGATGCAAGCTTGTCCTGTTTGGTGGAGATGATATTTAATAAAATAAGTAGAAATCCACTAAAAGTTTTGTTTGGTTATCTTGCAATCTCGAGATAATCGTCTCCATGCTTCAAATGCTCTTAAAAGCCATTTCTAAGGCATTTCGCGCATAAATGAAATGAACACATTTTTCTCCAAAACTATAACAGATGCAAGCTTGTCCTGTTTGGTGGAGATGATATTTAATAAAATAAGTAGAAATCCACTAAAAGTTTTGTTTGGTTATCTTGCAATCCCGAGATAATCGCCTCCATGCTTCAAATGCTCTTAAAAGCCATTTCTAAGGCATTTCGCGCATAAATGAAATGAACACATTTTTGTCCAAAACTATAACAGATGCAAGCTTGTCCTGTTTGGTGGAGATGATATTTAATAAAATAAGTAGAAATCCACTAAAAGTTTTGTTTGGTTATCTTGCAATCTCGAGATAATCGTCTCCATGCTTCAAATCCTCTTAAAAGCCATTTCTAAGGCATTTCGCGCATAAATGAAATGATCACATTTTTCTCCAAAACTATAACAGATGCAAGCTTGTCCTGTTTGGTGGAGATGATATTTAATAAAGTAAGTAGAAATCCACTAAAAGTTTTGTTTGGTTATCTTGCAATCCCGAGATAATCGTCTCCATGCTTCAAATCCTCTCAAAAAGCCATTTCTAAGGCATTTCGCGCATAAATGAAATGAACACATTTTTCTCCAAAACTATAACAGATGCAAGCTTGTCCTGTTTGTTGGAGATGATATTTAATAAAATAAGTAGAAATCCACTAAAAGTTTTGTTTGGTTATCTTGCAATCGCGAGATAATCGTCTCCATGCTTCAAATCCTCTTAAAAGCCATTTCTAATGCATTTCGCGCATAAATAAAATGATCACATTTTTCGCCAAAACTATAACAGATGCAAGCTTGTCCTGTTTGGTGGAGATGATATTTAATAAAATAAGTAGAAATCCACTAAAAGTTTTGTTTGGTTATCTTGCAATCTCGAGATAATCGTCTCCATGCTTCAAATGCTCTTAAAAGCCATTTCTAAGGCATTTCGCGCATAAATGAAATGATCACATTTTTCTCCTAATTTATAACAGATGCAAGCTTGTCCTGTTTGGTGGAGATGATATTTAATGAAATAAGTAGAAATCCACTAAAAGTTTTGTTTGGTTATCTTGCAATCCCGAGATAATCCTCTCCATGCTTCAAATCCTCTTAAAAGCCATTTCTAAGGCATTTCGCGCATAAATGAAATGATCACATTTTTCTCCTAATTTATAACAGATGCAAGCTTGTCCTGTTTGGTGGAGATGATATTTAATAAAATAAGTAGAAATCCACTATACGTTTTGTTTGGTTATCTTACAATCCCGAGATAATCGTCTCCATGCTTTAAATGCTCTTAAAAGCCATTTCTAAGGCATTTCGCGCATAAATGAAATGAACACATTTTTCTCCAAAACTATAACAGATGCAAGCTTGTCCTGTTTGGTGGAGATGATATTTAATAAAATAAGTAGAAATCCACTAAAAGTTTTGTTTGGTTATCTTGCAATCTCGAGATAATTGTCTCCATGCTTTAAATGCTCTTAAAAGCCATTTCTAAGGCATTTCACGCATAAATGAAATGAACACATTTTCTCCAAAACTAACAGATGCAAGCTTGTCCTGTTTGGTGGAGATGATATTTAATAAAATAAGTAGAAATCCACTAAAAGTTTTGTTTGGTTATCTTGCAATCCCGAGATAATTGTCTCCATGCTTCAAATGCTCTTAAAAGCCATTTCTAAGGCATTTCGCGCATAAATGAAATGAACACATTTTTCTCCAAAACTTTAAGAGATGCAAGCTTGTCCTGTTTGGTGGAGATGATATTTAATAAAATAAGTAGAAATCCACTAAAAGTTTTGTTTGGTTATCTTGCAATCTCGAGATAATCGTCTCCATGCTTCAAATGCTCTTAAAAGCCATTTCTAAGGCATTTCGCGCATAAATGAAATGAACACATTTTTCTCCAAAACTAACAGATGCAAGCTTGTCCTGTTTGTTGGAGATGATATTTAATAAAGTAAGTAGAAATCCACTAAAAGTTTTGTTTGGTTATCTTGCAATCCCGAGATAATCGTCTCCATGCTTCAAATGCTCTTAAAAGCCATTTCTAAGGCATTTCGCGCATAAATGAAATGAACACATTTTTCTCCTAATTTATAACAGATGCAAGCTTGTCCTGTTTGGTGGAGATGATATTTAATAAAATAAGTAGAAATCCACTATACGTTTTGTTTGGTTATCTTACAATCCCGAGATAATCGTCTCCATGCTTTAAATGCTCTTAAAAGCCATTTCTAAGGCATTTCGCGCATAAATGAAATGAACACATTTTTCTCCAAAACTATAACAGATGCAAGCTTGTCCTGTTTGGTGGAGATGATATTTAATAAAATAAGTAGAAATCCACTAAAAGTTTTGTTTGGTTATCTTGCAATCTCGAGATAATTGTCTCCATGCTTTAAATGCTCTTAAAAGCCATTTCTAAGGCATTTCACGCATAAATGAAATGAACACATTTTCTCCAAAACTAACAGATGCAAGCTTGTCCTGTTTGGTGGAGATGATATTTAATAAAATAAGTAGAAATCCACTAAAAGTTTTGTTTGGTTATCTTGCAATCCCGAGATAATTGTCTCCATGCTTCAAATGCTCTTAAAAGCCATTTCTAAGGCATTTCGCGCATAAATGAAATGAACACATTTTTCTCCAAAACTTTAAGAGATGCAAGCTTGTCCTGTTTGGTGGAGATGATATTTAATAAAATAAGTAGAAATCCACTAAAAGTTTTGTTTGGTTATCTTGCAATCTCGAGATAATCGTCTCCATGCTTCAAATGCTCTTAAAAGCCATTTCTAAGGCATTTCGCGCATAAATGAAATGAACACATTTTTCTCCAAAACTAACAGATGCAAGCTTGTCCTGTTTGGTGGAGATGATATTTAATAAAATAAGTAGAAATCCAATAAAAGTTTTGTTTGGTTATCTTGCAATCCCGAGATAATCGTCTCCATGCTTCAAATGCTCTTAAAAGCCATTTCTAAGGCATTTTGCGCATAAATGAAATGAACACATTTTTTTCCAAAACTATAACAGATGCAAGCTTGTCCTGTTTGGTGGAGATGATATTTAATAAAGTAAGTAGAAATCCACTAAAAGTTTTGTTTGGTTATCTTGCAATCCCGAGATAATCGTCTCCATGCTTCAAATGCTCTTAAAAGCCATTTCTAAGGCATTTCGCGCATAAATGAAATGAACACATTTTTCTCCTAATTTATAACAGATGCAAGCTTGTCCTGTTTGGTGGAGATGATATTTAATAAAGTAAGTAGAAATCCACTAAAAGTTTTGTTTGGGTATCTTGAAATCCCGAGATAATCGTCTCCATGCTTCAAATGCTCTTAAAAGCCATTTCTAAGGCATTTCGCGCATAAATGAAATGATCACATTTTTCTCCAAAACTATAACAGATGCAAGCTTGTCCTGTTTGGTGGAGATGATATTTAATAAAATAAGTAGAAATCCACTAAAAGTTTTGTTTGGTTATCTTGCAATCCCGAGATAATCGTCTCCATGCTTTAAATGCTCTTAAAAGCCATTTCTAAGGCATTTCGCGCATAAATGAAATGAACACATTTTTCTCCAAAACTATAACAGATGCAAGCTTGTCCTGTTTGGTGGAGATGATATTTAATAAAATAAGTAGAAATCCACTAAAAGTTTTGTTTGGTTATCTTGCAATCTCGAGATAATCGTCTCCATGCTTCAAATGCTCTTAAAAGCCATTTCTAAGGCATTTCGCGCATAAATGAAATGAACACATTTTTCTCCAAAACTATAACAGATGCAAGCTTGTCCTGTTTGGTGGAGATGATATTTAATAAAATAAGTAGAAATCCACTAAAAGTTTTGTTTGGTTATCTTGCAATCCCGAGATAATCGTCTCCATGCTTCAAATCCTCTTAAAAGCCATTTCTAAGGCATTTCGCGCATAAATGAAATGATCACATTTTTCTCCAAAACTATAACAGATGCAAGCTTGTCCTGTTTGGTGGAGATGATATTTAATAAAGTAAGTAGAAATCCACTAAAAGTTTTGTTTGGTTATCTTGCAATCCCGAGATAATCGTCTCCATGCTTCAAATCCTCTTAAAAGCCATTTCTAAGGCATTTCGCGCATAAATGAAATGAACACATTTTTCTCCAAAACTATAACAGATGCAAGCTTGTCCTGTTTGGTGGAGATGATATTTAATAAAATAAGTAGAAATCCACTAAAAGTTTTGTTTGGTTATCTTGCAATCTCGAGATAATCGTCTCCATGCTTCAAATCCTCTTAAAAGCCATTTCTAAGGCATTTCGCGCATAAATAAAATGATCACATTTTTCGCCAAAACTATAACAGATGCAAGCTTGTCCTGTTTGGTGGAGATGATATTTAATAAAATAAGTAGAAATCCACTAAAAGTTTTGTTTGGTTATCTTGCAATCTCGAGATAATCGTCTCCATGCTTCAAATGCTCTTAAAAGCCATTTCTAAGGCATTTCGCGCATAAATGAAATGATCACATTTTTCTCCTAATTTATAACAGATGCAAGCTTGTCCTGTTTGGTGGAGATGATATTTAATGAAATAAGTAGAAATCCACTAAAAGTTTTGTTTGGTTATCTTGCAATCCCGAGATAATCCTCTCCATGCTTCAAATCCTCTTAAAAGCCATTTCTAAGGCATTTCGCGCATAAATGAAATGATCACATTTTTCTCCAAAACTATAACAGATGCAAGCTTGTCCTGTTTGGTGGAGATGATATTTAATAAAGTAAGTAGAAATCCACTAAAAGTTTTGTTTGGTTATCTTGCAATCCCGAGATAATCGTCTCCATGCTTCAAATGCTCTTAAAAGCCATTTCTAAGGCATTTCGCGCATAAATGAAATGATCAAATTTTTCTCCAAAACTATAACAGATGCAAGCTTGTCCTGTTTGGTGGAGATGATATTTAATAAAATAAGTAGAAATCCACTAAAAGTTTTGTTTGGTTATCTTGCAATCCCGAGATAATCGTCTCCATGCTTCAAATGCTCTTAAAAGCCATTTCTAAGGCATTTCGCGCATAAATGAAATGAACACATTTTTCTCCAAAACTATAACAGATGCAAGCTTGTCCTGTTTGGTGGAGATGATATTTAATAAAGTAAGTAGAAATCCACTAAAAGTTTTGTTTGGTTATCTTGCAATCCCGAGATAATCGTCTCCATGCTTCAAATGCTCTTAAAAGCCATTTCTAAGGCATTTCGCGCATAAATGAAATGAACACATTTTTGTCCAAAACTATAACAGATGCAAGCTTGTCCTGTTTGGTGGAGATGATATTTAATAAAATAAGTAGAAATCCACTAAAAGTTTTGTTTGGTTATCTTGCAATCTCGAGATAATCGTCTCCATGCTTCAAATGCTCTTAAAAGCCATTTCTAAGGCATTTCGCGCATAAATGAAATGATCACATTTTTCTCCAAAACTATAACAGATGCAAGCTTGTCCTGTTTGGTGGAGATGATATTTAATGAAATAAGTAGAAATCCACTAAAAGTTTTGTTTGGTTATCTTGCAATCCCGAGATAATCCTCTCCATGCTTCAAATCCTCTTAAAAGCCATTTCTAAGGCATTTCGCGCATAAATGAAATTATAACATTTTTCTCCAAAACTATAACAGATGCAAGCTTGTCCTGTTTGGTGGAGATGATATTTAATAAAATAAGTAGAAATCCACTAAAAGTTTTGTTTGGTTATCTTGCAATCTCGAGATAATCGTCTCCATGCTTCAAATGCTCTTAAAAGCCATTTCTAAGGCATTTCGCGCATAAATGAAATGATCACATTTTTCTCCTAATTTATAACAGATGCAAGCTTGTCCTGTTTGCTGGAGATGATATTTAATGAAATAAGTAGAAATCCACTAAAAGTTTTGTTTGGTTATCTTGCAATCCCGAGATAATCCTTTCCATGCTTCAAATCCTCTTAAAAGCCATTTCTAAGGCATTTCGCGCATAAATGAAATGATAACATTTTTCTCCAAAACTATAACAGATGCAAGCTTGTCCTGTTTGGTGGAGATGATATTTAATAAAGTAAGTAGAAATCCACTAAAAGTTTTGTTTGGTTATCTTGCAATCCCGAGATAATCGTCTCCATGCTTCAAATGCTCTTAAAAGCCATTTCTAAGGCATTTCGCGCATAAATGAAATGAACACATTTTTCTCCAAAACTATAACAGATGCAAGCTTGTCCTGTTTGGTGGAGATGATATTTAATAAAATAAGTAGAAATCCACTAAAAGTTTTGTTTGGTTATCTTGCAATCCCGAGATAATCGTCTCCATGCTTCAAATGCTCTTAAAAGCCATTTCTAAGGCATTTCGCGCATAAATGAAATGAACACATTTTTCTCCAAAACTATAACAGATGCAAGCTTGTCCTGTTTGGTGGAGATGATATTTAATAAAGTAAGTAGAAATCCACTAAAAGTTTTGTTTGGTTATCTTGCAATCCCGAGATAATCGTCTCCATGTTTCAAATGCTCTTAAAAGCCATTTCTAAGGCATTTCGCGCATAAATGAAATGAACACATTTTTGTCCAAAACTATAACAGATGCAAGCTTGTCCTGTTTGGTGGAGATGATAATTAATAAAATAAGTAGAAATCCACTAAAAGTTTTGTTTGGTTATCTTGCAATCCCGAGATAATTGTCTCCATGCTTCAAATGCTCTTAAAAGCCATTTCTAAGGCATTTCGCGCATAAATGAAATGAACACATTTTTCTCCAAAACTTTAAGAGATGCAAGCTTGTCCTGTTTGGTGGAGATGATATTTAATAAAATAAGTAGAAATCCACTAAAAGTTTTGTTTGGTTATCTTGCAATCTCGAGATAATCGTCTCCATGCTTCAAATGCTCTTAAAAGCCATTTCTAAGGCATTTCGCGCATAAATGAAATGAACACATTTTTCTCCAAAACTAACAGATGCAAGCTTGTCCTGTTTGGTGGAGATGATATTTAATAAAATAAGTAGAAATCCAATAAAAGTTTTGTTTGGTTATCTTGCAATCCCGAGATAATCGTCTCCATGCTTCAAATGCTCTTAAAAGCCATTTCTAAGGCATTTTGCGCATAAATGAAATGAACACATTTTTTTCCAAAACTATAACAGATGCAAGCTTGTCCTGTTTGGTGGAGATGATATTTAATAAAGTAAGTAGAAATCCACTAAAGGTTTTGTTTGGTTATCTTGCAATCCCGAGATAATCGTCTCCATGCTTCAAATGCTCTTAAAAGCCATTTCTAAGGCATTTCGCGCATAAATGAAATGAACACATTTTTCTCCTAATTTATAACAGATGCAAGCTTGTCCTGTTTGGTGGAGATGATATTTAATAAAGTAAGTAGAAATCCACTAAAAGTTTTGTTTGGGTATCTTGAAATCCCGAGATAATCGTCTCCATGCTTCAAATGCTCTTAAAAGCCATTTCTAAGGCATTTCGCGCATAAATGAAATGATCACATTTTTCTCCAAAACTATAACAGATGCAAGCTTGTCCTGTTTGGTGGAGATGATATTTAATAAAATAAGTAGAAATCCACTAAAAGTTTTGTTTGGTTATCTTGCAATCCCGAGATAATCGTCTCCATGCTTTAAATGCTCTTAAAAGCCATTTCTAAGGCATTTCGCGCATAAATGAAATGAACACATTTTTCTCCAAAACTATAACAGATGCAAGCTTGTCCTGTTTGGTGGAGATGATATTTAATAAAATAAGTAGAAATCCACTAAAAGTTTTGTTTGGTTATCTTGCAATCTCGAGATAATCGTCTCCATGCTTCAAATGCTCTTAAAAGCCATTTCTAAGGCATTTCGCGCATAAATGAAATGAACACATTTTTCTCCAAAACTATAACAGATGCAAGCTTGTCCTGTTTGGTGGAGATGATATTTAATAAAATAAGTAGAAATCCACTAAAAGTTTTGTTTGGTTATCTTGCAATCCCGAGATAATCGTCTCCATGCTTCAAATCCTCTTAAAAGCCATTTCTAAGGCATTTCGCGCATAAATGAAATGATCACATTTTTCTCCAAAACTATAACAGATGCAAGCTTGTCCTGTTTGGTGGAGATGATATTTAATAAAGTAAGTAGAAATCCACTAAAAGTTTTGTTTGGTTATCTTGCAATCCCGAGATAATCGTCTCCATGCTTCAAATCCTCTTAAAAGCCATTTCTAAGGCATTTCGCGCATAAATGAAATGAACACATTTTTCTCCAAAACTATAACAGATGCAAGCTTGTCCTGTTTGGTGGAGATGATATTTAATAAAATAAGTAGAAATCCACTAAAAGTTTTGTTTGGTTATCTTGCAATCTCGAGATAATCGTCTCCATGCTTCAAATCCTCTTAAAAGCCATTTCTAAGGCATTTCGCGCATAAATAAAATGATCACATTTTTCGCCAAAACTATAACAGATGCAAGCTTGTCCTGTTTGGTGGAGATGATATTTAATAAAATAAGTAGAAATCCACTAAAAGTTTTGTTTGGTTATCTTGCAATCTCGAGATAATCGTCTCCATGCTTCAAATGCTCTTAAAAGCCATTTCTAAGGCATTTCGCGCATAAATGAAATGATCACATTTTTCTCCTAATTTATAACAGATGCAAGCTTGTCCTGTTTGGTGGAGATGATATTTAATGAAATAAGTAGAAATCCACTAAAAGTTTTGTTTGGTTATCTTGCAATCCCGAGATAATCCTCTCCATGCTTCAAATCCTCTTAAAAGCCATTTCTAAGGCATTTCGCGCATAAATGAAATGATCACATTTTTCTCCAAAACTATAACAGATGCAAGCTTGTCCTGTTTGGTGGAGATGATATTTAATAAAGTAAGTAGAAATCCACTAAAAGTTTTGTTTGGTTATCTTGCAATCCCGAGATAATCGTCTCCATGCTTCAAATGCTCTTAAAAGCCATTTCTAAGGCATTTCGCGCATAAATGAAATGATCAAATTTTTCTCCAAAACTATAACAGATGCAAGCTTGTCCTGTTTGGTGGAGATGATATTTAATAAAATAAGTAGAAATCCACTAAAAGTTTTGTTTGGTTATCTTGCAATCCCGAGATAATCGTCTCCATGCTTCAAATGCTCTTAAAAGCCATTTCTAAGGCATTTCGCGCATAAATGAAATGAACACATTTTTCTCCAAAACTATAACAGATGCAAGCTTGTCCTGTTTGGTGGAGATGATATTTAATAAAGTAAGTAGAAATCCACTAAAAGTTTTGTTTGGTTATCTTGCAATCCCGAGATAATCGTCTCCATGCTTCAAATGCTCTTAAAAGCCATTTCTAAGGCATTTCGCGCATAAATGAAATGAACACATTTTTGTCCAAAACTATAACAGATGCAAGCTTGTCCTGTTTGGTGGAGATGATATTTAATAAAATAAGTAGAAATCCACTAAAAGTTTTGTTTGGTTATCTTGCAATCTCGAGATAATCGTCTCCATGCTTCAAATGCTCTTAAAAGCCATTTCTAAGGCATTTCGCGCATAAATGAAATGATCACATTTTTCTCCAAAACTATAACAGATGCAAGCTTGTCCTGTTTGGTGGAGATGATATTTAATGAAATAAGTAGAAATCCACTAAAAGTTTTGTTTGGTTATCTTGCAATCCCGAGATAATCCTCTCCATGCTTCAAATCCTCTTAAAAGCCATTTCTAAGGCATTTCGCGCATAAATGAAATTATAACATTTTTCTCCAAAACTATAACAGATGCAAGCTTGTCCTGTTTGGTGGAGATGATATTTAATAAAATAAGTAGAAATCCACTAAAAGTTTTGTTTGGTTATCTTGCAATCTCGAGATAATCGTCTCCATGCTTCAAATGCTCTTAAAAGCCATTTCTAAGGCATTTCGCGCATAAATGAAATGATCACATTTTTCTCCTAATTTATAACAGATGCAAGCTTGTCCTGTTTGCTGGAGATGATATTTAATGAAATAAGTAGAAATCCACTAAAAGTTTTGTTTGGTTATCTTGCAATCCCGAGATAATCCTTTCCATGCTTCAAATCCTCTTAAAAGCCATTTCTAAGGCATTTCGCGCATAAATGAAATGATAACATTTTTCTCCAAAACTATAACAGATGCAAGCTTGTCCTGTTTGGTGGAGATGATATTTAATAAAGTAAGTAGAAATCCACTCAAAGTTTTGTTTGGTTATCTTGCAATCCCGAGATAATCGTCTCCATGCTTCAAATGCTCTTAAAAGCCATTTCTAAGGCATTTCGCGCATAAATGAAATGAACACATTTTTCTCCAAAACTATAACAGATGCAAGCTTGTCCTGTTTGGTGGAGATGATATTTAATAAAATAAGTAGAAATCCACTAAAAGTTTTGTTTGGTTATCTTGCAATCCCGAGATAATCGTCTCCATGCTTCAAATGCTCTTAAAAGCCATTTCTAAGGCATTTCGCGCATAAATGAAATGAACACATTTTTCTCCAAAACTATAACAGATGCAAGCTTGTCCTGTTTGGTGGAGATGATATTTAATAAAGTAAGTAGAAATCCACTAAAAGTTTTGTTTGGTTATCTTGCAATCCCGAGATAATCGTCTCCATGTTTCAAATGCTCTTAAAAGCCATTTCTAAGGCATTTCGCGCATAAATGAAATGAACACATTTTTGTCCAAAACTATAACAGATGCAAGCTTGTCCTGTTTGGTGGAGATGATAATTAATAAAATAAGTAGAAATCCACTAAAAGTTTTGTTTGGTTATCTTGCAATCTCGAGATAATCGTCTCCATTCTTCAAATGCTCTTAAAAGCCATTTCTAAGGCATTTCGCGCATAAATGAAATGAACACTTTTTTGTCCAAAACTATAACAGATGCAAGCTTGTCCTGTTTGGTGGAGATGATATTTAATAAAATAAGTAGAAATCCACTAAAAGTTTTGTTTGGTTATCTTGCAATCCCGAGATAATCGTCTCCATGCTTCAAATCCTCTTAAAAGCCATTTCTAAGGCATTTCGCGCATAAATGAAATGAACACATTTTTCTCCAAAACTATAACAGATGCAAGCTTGTCCTGTTTGGTGGAGATGATATTTAATAAAATAAGTAGAAATCCACTAAAAGTTTTGTTTGGTTATCTTGCAATCTCGAGATAATCGTCTCCATGCTTCAAATCCTCTTAAAAGCCATTTCTAAGGCATTTCGCGCATAAATAAAAGGATCACATTTTTCGCCAAAACTATAACAGATGCAAGCTTGTCCTGTTTGGTGGAGATGATATTTAATAAAATAAGTAGAAATCCACTAAAAGTTTTGTTTGGTTATCTTGCAATCTCGAGATAATCGTCTCCATGCTTCAAATGCTCTTAAAAGCCATTTCTAAGGCATTTCGTGCATAAATGAAATGATCACATTTTTCTCCTAATTTATAACAGATGCAAGCTTGTCCTGTTTGGTGGAGATGATATTTAATAAAATAAGTAGAAATCCACTAAAAGTTTTGTTTGGTTATCTTGCAATCCCGAGATAATCCTCTCCATGCTTCAAATCCTCTTAAAAGCCATTTCTAAGGCATTTCGCGCATAAATGAAATGATAACATTTTTCTCCAAAACTATAACAGATGCAAGCTTGTCCTGTTTGGTGGAGATGATATTTAATGAAATAAGTAGAAATCCACTAAAAGTTTTGTTTGGTTATCTTGCAATCCCGAGATAATCCTCTCCATGCTTCAAATCCTCTTAAAAGCCATTTCTAAGGCATTTCGCGCATAAATGAAATGATAACATTTTTCTCCAAAACTATAACAGATGCAAGCTTGTCCTGTTTGGTGGAGATGATATTTAATGAAATAAGTAGAAATCCACTAAAAGTTTTGTTTGGTTATCTTGCAATCCCGAGATAATCCTCTCCATGCTTCAAATCCTCTTAAAAGCCATTTCTAAGGCATTTCGCGCATAAATGAAATGATAACATTTTTCTCCAAAACTATAACAGATGCAAGCTTGTCCTGTTTGGTGGAGATGATATTTAATAAAATAAGTAGAAATCCACTAAAAGTTTTGTTTGGTTATCTTGCAATCTCGAGATAATCGTCTCCATGCTTCAAATGCTCTTAAAAGCCATTTCTAAGGCATTTCGCGCATAAATGAAATGATCACATTTTTCTCCTAATTTATAACAGATGCAAGCTTGTCCTGTTTGGTGGAGATGATATTTAATAAAATAAGTAGAAATCCACTAAAAGTTTTGTTTGGTTATCTTGCAATCCCGAGATAATCCTCTCCATGCTTCAAATCCTCTTAAAAGCCATTTCTAAGGCATTTCGCGCATAAATGAAATGATAACATTTTTCTCCAAAACTTTAACAGATGCAAGCTTGTCCTGTTTGGTGGAGATGATATTTAATAAAGTAAGTAGAAATCCACTAAAAGTTTTGTTTGGTTATCTTGCAATCCCGAGATAATCGTCTCCATGCTTTAAATGCTCTTAAAAGCTATTTCTAAGGCATTTCGCGCATAAATGAAATGAACACATTTTTCTCCAAAACTATAACAGATGCAAGCTTGTCCTGTTTGGTGGAGATGATATTTAATAAAATAGGTAGAAATCCACTAAAAGTTTTGTTTGGTTATCTTGCAATCCCGAGATAATCGTCTCCATGCTTCAAATGCTCTTAAAAGCCATTTCTAAGGCATTTCGCGCATAAATGAAATGAACACATTTTTGTCCAAAACTATAACAGATGCAAGCTTGTCCTGTTTGGTGGAGATGATATTTAATAAAATAAGTAGAAATCCACTAAAAGTTTTGTTTGGTTATCTTGCAATCTCGAGATAATCGTCTCCATGCTTCAAATCCTCTTAAAAGCCATTTCTAAGGCATTTCGCGCATAAATGAAATGAACACATTTTTCTCCAAAACTAACAGATGCAAGCTTGTCCTGTTTGGTGGAGATGATATTTAATAAAATAAGTAGAAATCCACTAAAAGTTTTGTTTGGTTATCTTGCAATCCCGAGATAATCGTCTCCATGCTTCAAATGCTCTTAAAAGCCATTTCTAAGGCATTTCGCGCATAAATGAAATGAACACATTTTTCTCTAAAACTAACAGATGCAAGCTTGTCCTGTTTGGTGGAGATGATATTTAATAAAATAAGTAGAAATCCACTAAAAGTTTTGTTTGGTTATCTTGCAATCTCGAGATAATCGTCTCCATGCTTCAAATGCTCTTAAAAGCCATTTCTAAGGCATTTCGCGCATAAATGAAATGAACACATTTTTCTCCAAAACTAACAGATGCAAGCTTGTCCTGTTTGGTGGAGATGATATTTAATAAAATAAGTAGAAATCCACTAAAAGTTTTGTTTGGTTATCTTGCAATCCCGAGATAATCGTCTCCATGCTTCAAATGCTCTTAAAAGCCATTTCTAAGGCATTTCGCGCATAAATGAAATGAACACATTTGTGTCCAAAACTATAACAGATGCAAGCTTGTCCTGTTTGGTGGAGATGATATTTAATAAAATAAGTAGAAATCCACTAAAAGTTTTGTTTGGTTATCTTGCAATCTCGAGATAATCGTCTCCATGCTTCAAATCCTCTTAAAAGCCATTTCTAAGGCATTTCGCGCATAAATGAAATGATCACATTTTTGTCCAAAACTATAACAGATGCAAGCTTGTCCTCTTTGGTGGAGATGATATTTAATAAAGTAAGTAGAAATCCACTAAAAGTTTTGTTTGGTTATCTTGCAATCCCGAGATAATCGTCTCCATGCTTCAAATCCTCTTAAAAGCCATTTCTAAGGCATTTCGCGCATAAATGAAATGAACACATTTTTCTCCAAAACTATAACAGATGCAAGCTTGTCCTGTTTGGTGGAGATGATATTTAATAAAATAAGTAGAAATCCACTAAAAGTTTTGTTTGGTTATCTTGCAATCTCGAGATAATCGTCTCCATGCTTCAAATCCTCTTAAAAGCCATTTCTAAGGCATTTCGCGCATAAATAAAATGATCACATTTTTCGCCAAAACTATAACAGATGCAAGCTTGTCCTGTTTGGTGGAGATGATATTTAATAAAATAAGTAGAAATCCACTAAAAGTTTTGTTTGGTTATCTTGCAATCTCGAGATAATCGTCTCCATGCTTCAAATGCTCTTAAAAGCCATTTCTAAGGCATTTCGCGCATAAATGAAATGATCACATTTTTCTCCTAATTTATAACAGATGCAAGCTTGTCCTGTTTGGTGGAGATGATATTTAATGAAATAAGTAGAAATCCACTAAAAGTTTTGTTTGGTTATCTTGCAATCCCGAGATAATCCTCTCCATGCTTCAAATCCTCTTAAAAGCCATTTCTAAGGCATTTCGCGCATAAATGAAATGATAACATTTTTCTCCAAAACTATAACAGATGCAAGCTTGTCCTGTTTGGTGGAGATGATATTTAACCCCTTAACGACCGCGGGCCGTAAAATTACGTCCTAAATGACATAATCTTACTGCCCGCGGTCCTCCGGCGGCAGCATGCCGCGATCGGCACACATCTCAGCTGATTTTCACAGCTGAGATGTGTGCCTGCTAGGCACGAGCAGAATCGTTATCTGCTCGTGCCGATTAACCCCTTATAATGGCGCTGTCAATACATGACAGCGCCATTATAAGCGCAATCGCGGTAAAGTTTTACTTACCGCCGAAACCGGAAGTCACGTGACGCGATCACGTGACTCCCGATAGTTGTCATGGTAGTACAGGGTCATGTGATGACTCCTGTACTACACATGAATTGGTTTCACTTTCGCTGTGCCCGGGGCACAGCAAAAGAGAAAGACAGCGTATCTGCTGTTTACAGCCTTCCAGCTGTGATCAGCAGATACTGCAGAGCGATCGGAATGCTGATCGCAATAGCCCCCTAGGGGGACTAGTAAAATAAAAAAAAAAAGTAAAAAAATAAGTTTTAAAAAATTAAAAAAAAACAAAAAAAACCTAAAAGTTCAAATCACCCCCCATTCGCCCCATTAAAAATTAAAGGGTTAAAAAAATAAAAAATATACACACATTTGGTATCGCCGCGTTCAGAAACGCCCGATCTATCAAAATATAAAATCAATTAATCTGATCAGTAAACGGCGTAGCGGCAAAAAAATTCCAAACGCCAAAACGACGTTTTTTTGTCGCCACAACTTTTGCGCAAAATGCAATAAGAGGCGATCAAAACGTAGCATCTGCGCAAAAATGGTACCGTTAAAAACGTCAGCTCGAGACGCAAAAAATAAGCCGTCATTGAGCCTAAGATCCCGAAAAATGAGAACGCTACGGGTCACGGAATATGGCGTAAAACGTGCGCCACTTTTTTCGGACAAACTTCCGATTTTTTTTAACCCCTTATATAAAAGTAAACCTATACATGTTTGGTGTCTACGAACTCGCACTGACCTGAGGCATCACACCCACACATCAGTTTTACCATATAGTGAACACAGTGAATAAAATATCTCAAAAACCATAGTGCTATCGCACTTTTTTTGCAATTTTTCAGCATTTGGAATTTTTTTGCCATTTTCTAGTACACAATATGGTAAAACTGATGGTTTCATTTAAAAGTACAGCTCGTTCCGCAAAAAATGAGCCCTCACATGACCATATTGACTGAAAAATAAAAAAGTTACGTCTCTCAGAAAAAGAATGGCGAAAAAAAAAAACGGAAAGCGAAAAATCGGCCGGTCGTGAAAGGGTTAATAAAGTAAGTAGAAATCCACTAAAAGTTTTGTTTGGTTATCTTGCAATCCCGAGATAATCGTCTCCATGCTTCAAATGCTCTTAAAAGCCATTTCTAAGGCATTTCGCGCATAAATGAAATGAACACATTTTTCTCCAAAACTATAACAGATGCAAGCTTGTCCTGTTTGGTGGAGATGATATTTAATAAAATAAGTAGAAATCCACTAAAAGTTTTGTTTGGTTATCTTGCAATCCCAAGATAATCGTCTCCATGCTTCAAATGCTCTTAAAAGCCATTTCTAAGGCATTTCGCGCATAAATGAAATGAACACATTTTTCTCCAAAACTATAACAGATGCAAGCTTGTCCTGTTTGGTGGAGATGATATTTAATAAAGTAAGTAGAAATCCACTAAAAGTTTTGTTTGGTTATCTTGCAATCCCGAGATAATCGTCTCCATGCTTCAAATGCTCTTAAAAGCCATTTCTAAGGCATTTCGCGCATAAATGAAATGAACACATTTTTCTCCAAAACTATAACAGATGCAAGCTTGTCCTGTTTGGTGGAGATGATATTTAATAAAATAGGTAGAAATCCACTAAAGGTTTTGTTTGGTTATCTTGCAATCCCGAGATAATCGTCTCCATGCTTCAAATGCTCTTAAAAGCCATTTCTAAGGCATTTCGCGCATAAATGAAATGAACACATTTTTCTCCTAATTTATAACAGATGCAAGCTTGTCCTGTTTGGTGGAGATGATATTAAATAAAGTAAGTAGAAATCCACTAAAATTTTTGTTTGGTTATCTTGCAATCCCGAGATAATCGTCTCCATGCTTCAAATGCTCTTAAAAGCCATTTCTAAGGCATTTCGCGCATAAATGAAATGAACACATTTTTCTCCAAAACTATAACAGATGCAACCTAGTCCTGTTTGGTGGAGATGATATTTAATAAAATAAGTAGAAATCCACTATAAGTTTTGTTTGGTTATCTTGCAATCCCGAGATAATCGTCTTTATGCTTTAAATGCTCTTAAAAGCCATTTCTAAGGCATTTCGCGCATAAATGAAATGAACACATTTTTCTCCAAAACTATAACAGATGCAAGCTTGTCCTGTTTGGTGGAGATGATTTTTAATAAAATAAGTAGAAATCCACTAACAGTTTTGTTTGGTTATCTTGCAATCTCGAGATAATCGTCTCCATGCTTCAAATGCTCTTAAAAGCCATTTCTAAGGCATTTCGCGCATAAATGAAATGAACACATTTTTCTCCAAAACTAACAGATGCAAGCTTGTCCTGTTTGGTGGAGATGATATTTAAAATAAGTAGAAATCCACTAAAAGTTTTGTTTGGTTATCTTCCAATCCCGAGATAATCGTCTCCATGCTTTAAATGCTCTTAAAAGCCATTTCTAAGGCATTTCGCGCATAAATGAAATGAACACATTTTTCTCCAAAACTATAACAGATGCAAGCTTGTCCTGTTTGGTGGAGATGATATTTAATAAAATAAGTAGAAATCCACTAAAAGTTTTGTTTGGTTATCTTGCAATCCCGAGATAATCGTCTCCATGCTTCAAATCCTCTTAAAAGCCATATTTAAGGCATTTCGCGCATAAATGAAATGATCACATTTTTCTCCAAAACTATAACAGATGCAAGCTTGTCCTGTTTGGTGGAGATGATATTTAATAAAATAAGTAGAAATCCACTAAAAGTTTTGTTTGGTTATCTTGCAACCTGACTTCTTCCTCCCCGCAGTTCAGCACCCTCACAGGCACTCTCCCCTTCTTTACATCTACCACCCCTCGGGCGTCCAATACTGTGGGCCAGTGCTCGGAGAGCATGGGCTCTATCATGGCAGGGTAGTCACGTCCCTGGGGCCCTACTGCTGCCCTACACCAAATCATCATCTCACTCCTAGGGGGTACAATCAACGGGGCAACATCCATCACTCTCACCCCACCAATCTCTCCTCCTGTCGAGTTCACATGCTGGCGGTACATGAAGGCTCGGATCTCACGCTGCACAGCTCTCTGTCGACTACCCGCCGCCGTGGCAGCCAGCTGCTGCAGTAGGGTCAGCACATGACTCATACAGTGCTCCATCACATTGGTTCCTAGCACTATCTTCGGGTTATGATCACTGGGTTCATTCATTATCACAATCATACCCTGGTGTTGCAGTTCAGCTCGCCCCACAGTCATGGACACTTGTTTGTATCCGACTTGGGTCAATGGGAGTCCATCAGCAGCAATCAGTGTTATACTAGCATCTGGGGGAGCCAGCTCGTCTTTCCCCCAATACCATTGATACAGTGTGTATGGTATAGTGGTTACCTGTGATCCAGTGTCCAGAAGAGCCATCACCGGTATTCCGTCCACAGCCACGAGAATGATAGGCCGGGCCCCGATGTACCGGTCCCGCCAGTCTGGGGGACCATTGGATTCTACTCCTGAGGATTGGCCCGTGGCCCCAGGGGTTGCTCGTTTAACGGACACCGTCGGGAGTTGTGGCCGGGTTTGCTGCACCTGTAACAAATCGGGGGTCTATACCGTGAGTCTATGATTCTTCTCCGCTGCATCCAGGGGACGTCCTCAGGACGGTCGGCGAGCTGTATCTTTGCCGGAGGCTGGGATCTGGTCTGAGGCTGGAGTGCGGCGAGGATCTTGGCGAGGTCTCCATCCATGCGGTGGACCTGGGCAGCCAGTTCTTCCATCGTGCTGCTTGGAGCTGTAGGTACGGGATATGCTGGTAGGGCAGGGGCCACCACAACAGGGGCCATCTCAACTGGCCACGGGGCTGGTTCCAAGACTTCCGAAGCTGGGGGTTGCAGAGCTTTAATGGCCCGTTCCTTTAACACAGCAAAGTCCACATCAGGGTGTTCTAGGGCCCACAGCCGGAGTTGTTTGCGATCCTCGGAGGACCTCATCCCCTGCACAAATTGCTCTACTAACATTTTGTTGCTGTCCGCCTCATTGATGGTGTCCACCCGCTTCAGTGTGCAGAGGGCGGTTTGCAGACGTAAAGCGTAGTCCCGAATGCTGTCCACAGGCCGTTGCTGACATTGGTAAAACTGCATCCTCAGCTCGGCTTCGGTACGGGTCTCAAAGGCAGTCTGTAGTTTCTCAAAGATGGTGGCTACAGAGAACCGGTCCCCCTTGGCCCAGGTCTCCTCCTACTCAGCCGCGCCGGTTAGCTGCCCCAGCACTACCGCTGCACGTTGCTTATCAGTCAGGGGGTACAATTCTAGGAGCGGGTTAAGCTTCTTCCGGAAGACCTGTAACGCATCAGGTTTCCCGTCATACTGCGGCAGCCAGGTAGCTCCGGGCACATAGGGCAAGGAGAACGGCATCACCTGAGCGAGAGCTGGGACCGCGGCACCCCCCGCCAGCAGCTCCGTCGGCGCAGACATCTTGTTTCCGTCCCCCTTAGCCTCTTTCCGGCTCCTCCTCCATTGGGGCGGGGTTTTGGCCTTAGCACCTCCACTACTCGAGGAGACGCTCGAGCGGGAACTTTTCGCGCCAAAGATGGCGGCTTCTGAAACTTTCTGGCCGGACACCTCCGGCGGTAACAAGGCGCACCTCTACCAGACGGCAGAGCGGTAAGATCCTGTTCGTGACGCCAAAATGTCGTGGGCAGAGGAGGGGACGCCGCGCTCTCCCACTGCTCGGGTCCGGCTGCCGCTGCTCTATGGCTGCTGCTGCTCGGTGGCTCGAGCGATGGGCCGGATCCAGGGGACTCGAGCGGCGCTCCTCGCCCGTGAGTGAAAAGGGGTGGTTTGGTTTTGGGGATATTGTCCGTGACGCCACCTACAGTTGTGGTGATTGTGTGGACACCACCGCTGCTCTGGACGGGGATCCCGGGAGCGGTGACAGGGAGCAGCTTTGTTTCTCTCCTCCGTGGGTAGGGGGTTGGTTGTCCCGGGGCCCGGTGATGGGGTAGGAGTGGATGGCAGGCGGGTTGCGTGGCCTGGTGAGGTGCAGGGTCGCAGGGGCAGCGCTGTGCCGCACGGCACGGAGGTACTCACTCAGCCCAATGATGATGACACAGTTCACGGTAAAACAAGCGGCTGGATGGACGGGTCCCTCGGACGGCTGCGGTGTTGTTGTTCCCTGCAGGTTAGTGATGACTGTCTATCCCTGCACCTATGTTCTATGTTTATTCCGATGGGTTCCCACCGGTAACCCGCTCCCCGACCTGGATGTGGGCCGGAGGAGCCCCTTTTGCCCGCAGGCGCTGGCCCTGGGAAACGGTTGCCCTTGGCGGTGTCTCCCCTTCACGGTTGGACGGTTGCCTTCTGTCGGGACTTGACTGTTTGGAAACCCGGAGGTCCCCTTCACTAACGGATTCGGCAACTTCACGGCGACTCCTAGCCTTGCCGGGGTCCGAAAAGCCCCTGCCAATGGTGCTAGCTTCTCCTTGTGTACCGGTCCGGTACCGCCGGGCCACCGCCCGTCCACGGTCCTTACGGCAAACTCCGATAGGCCACTCCTGCAGACGGTCACCACCGTCTGCCAACCTTGCTGTTCTGTCCGGGCCACACACCCGGACCAACTTCAGGCTCTTTAGCTGTCACTTTACTCTTTCCACTTTCACTGTCACAACTGAACTCTTTCCTCTCCAAACTCTATCTCTCTACTTCACCTCCTTCCACTTCCTCCTCCAAACTAGACTGCCTGTCTTTCCCGCCTCCAGGACTGTGAACTCCTCGGTGGGTGGAGACCAACCGCCTGGCTCCACCCCTCTGGTGTGGACATCAGCCACTGGAGGAAGGCAACAAGGGTTTTGTGTCTGACCTTGATGTGCCTGCAGGGAGTGTGGGGTGTGTAGGTGTTGTGCTCTGTGGCCCCTGGCTTGTCCAGGGCGACACACTACAACACTTAGGTTATTGTGCTTTTTGCGCAGCTTGTGTCGCGGGCGGAGGAGGGGACGCCGCGCTCTCCCACTGCTCGGGTCCGGCTGCCGCTGCGGATGCTGCGGCCTGCTGCTGCTGCTCGGTGGCTCGAGCGATGGGCCGGATCCCGGGGACTCGAGCGGCGCTCCTCGCCCGTGAGTGAAAGGGGATTGGTTTTTGGGGATAGTTTATTGTCCGTGACGCCACCCACGGTTGTGGTGATTTGTTGACACTACCGCTGCTCTGTATGGGGATCCCGGGAGTGATGGTATGGAGCAGCTAGATGTTAGTCCTCCCCTCCGTGGGTAAGGGGTTGGTTGTCCCGGGGCCCAGTGATGAGGTGGGTGATGCAGGGCTTGGTGGGGTGCAGGGACGCGGGGGCAGCGCTGTGCTGCACGGCACTGTGGTACTCACTCAGCCTGAGACGATGACACAGTTCTCGGTAAAACACACGGCTGGAAAGACGGTTCCCACGGACGGCTGCAATTGCTTTTCCCAGTAGTTGACGGTGACGGTCCCTTTTCCTGCACCTAAGATGATGATGGTTTCGATGGGTTTCCACCGGTAACCCGATCCCCGGCTTGGATATGGGCCGGAGGAGCCCTACTTTGCCCGCAGGCGCTGGCCCTGAGAAACTGGTGCCCTGGCGGTGGCGGTGTCTCTCTGTAACGGTTGCACTGTTGCCTTCAATCGGGACTTGCTTGTTGGGAGACCCCGAGGTCCCCTTCACTAACGGATTTGGCAAATTCACGGCGACTTCTAGCCTTGCCGGGATCCGATAGGCCCCTGCCACTGGTGCTGACTGTTCTATGTATACCGCTCCAGTACCGCCGGGCCACCACCCGTCCGCGGTCCTTTTGGCAACCTCCAAACAGCCACCCCTGCAGACAGTCACCGCCGTCTGCTGACCTTGCTGTCTCTCAGTCCGGGGCACACACCCGGACCAGCTTCAGGCTTTTCAAAACTGTCACTTTCCTGTCACTACTCTCACTGTCCTCCTTTACCACTTCCTTCTACTTCCTCCTCCTAAACTCATCTGCCTGGTTCTCCC
Organism: Anomaloglossus baeobatrachus; assembly: GCF_048569485.1. Lineage (NCBI taxonomy): Eukaryota > Metazoa > Chordata > Amphibia > Anura > Aromobatidae > Anomaloglossus > Anomaloglossus baeobatrachus. Next base: position 3,549 of record NW_027441837.1, on the reverse strand, counting down.
GCCTCCAGGGCTGTGAACTCCTCGGTGGGCGGAGCCAACCGCCTGGCCCACCCCCTGGTGTGAACATCAGCCACTGGAGGAAGGCAACAAGGATTTTAGGTTAGCCTTGATGTTCCTAACTGGGGTGTAGGGTGTGGTGGTGTTATGACCTGTGACCCCTGGCTTGCCCAGGGCGTCACACTTGCAGGGTTACATGATACTTCATATACGATTTTTAGCTTTCTTGTTAGTAAATCACATTTTTTTTCCTCTTTTTCTTTCCTTAACTGAAGGCGGCATATCTCCAAGGCATTCTGATCTCTCAGCAAATCAAGAGGAGCTGCAGACCGGGAAGACCGACCCTCAGGAGCCTCCTGGACTTCAGAGAACAAGCATGGCCGCCGACAGAGGAGCAACCTGTCCTCCAAGAAGCTCAGAAGAAGAGGCGATGCCCGGCAGCTTATCTGTTTTTGTCTTTTAAATGTGGTTTATACTTTTGCTGATGGTAATTTAATAAAATTTTTCCCCAATACGAGTTCTTCTTGCGTTGCCTCCAGTGAGTTCTGGCTTTGGTGATAAATATAGCTCCCAACATAAATATAGCAGCAAAGCGGCAACTCAGTGGGAAAATAGCAGCAGGCAAATATAATGTGCAAAATCCGATGGCTAAATGATTATAAATAATGATGAAGTCAAATCCTCAATATATATAAATATATATTTTGTGGCAGTGAGATATAACCAAGGCACAGACAGCACTGGGGTCATACACGTTACTGTGGGGCATATACATTACTGGGGGCATACAGCTCTGGAGGGCAAACACATTACTGGGTTGGGTGGGATACAGCTCTGGGAGCTCATACAGCTTAGTGGGGGGCACATATAGCTATGGGGGGCCCATAGAGCTCAGGGAGGCATACACAGCTCTAGGGGCACATACAGCTCATGAGGGGACATTCAGTTCTAAGTGGCCCATACAGCTCAGGAGGGGCACATACAGCTCAGGAGGGGCACATACAGCTCAGGAGGGGCACATACAGCTCAGGGGGGGCACATACAGCTCAGGGGGGGCACATACAGCTCAGGGGGGGGCACATACAGCCCATCAAGTTCAACCTTTCTCCACCAATTATACTTTTGTTGTGGAAGGACATTCCATAATCTGACTGCTCTAACTGTAAAGAACTCTTTCCTATTTAGCCATCAGAATTGCCTTTCTTCCACTTGTTATGACTGCCCCATAGTCCTTAGTATGGTTTTTTTGGAAGGAATAAGTCATGTGCCAGTCCTTTATATTGACCACACATTTATTTATATACGTACATGAGATCTTGTCTGAAACGTCGTTTTTTATCTTAGCTAAGCCAGCCTGACTTTCCAACCTCTCATCATATGGATGGCCTCCATCTCTTGTGATAATCTAGGTACCACCTTTGAACTGACTAACTTCTGAACAGGGTCGGCATCAGCACCCGGCGCACCAGGCAGTGTCAGGTGCTCCTGCCCTGACACTGTACACTGACACTGCTGCACGGTGCTCCTGCCCTGACACTATACACTAGCACTGCTGCACGGTGCTCCTGCGCTGACACTGTACACTGACACTGCTGCACGGTGCTCCTGCCATGACACTGTACACTTACAGTGCTGCACGGTGCTCCTGCCCTGACACTGTACATTTACACTGCTGCACGGTGCTCCTGCCCTGACACTGTACACTGACACTGCTGCACGGTGCTCCTGCCCTGACACTGTACATTTACACTGCTGCACGGTGCTCCTGCCCTGACACTGTACACTGACACTGCTGCACGGTGCTCCTCCACTGACACTGTACACTTACACTGCTGCACGGTGCTCTTGCCCTGAAACTGTACACTTACAGTGCTGCACGGTGCTCCTGCCCTGACACTGTACATTTACACTGCTGCACGGTGCTCCTGCCCTGACACTGTACACTGACACTGCTGCACAGTGCTCCTGCACTGACACTGTACACTTACACTGCTGCACGGTGCTCTTGCCCTGACACTGTACACTGACACTGCTGCACGGTGCTCCTGGCCTGACACTGTACACTGATACTGCTGCACGGTGCTCTTGCCCTGACACTGTACACTTACACTGCTGCACGGTGCTCCTGCCCTGACACTCTACACTGACACTGCTGCACGGTGCTCCTGCACTGAGACTGTACACTGACGCTGCTGCACAGTGCTCCTGCACTGACACTGTACACTGACGCTGCTGCACGGTGCTCCTGCACTGACACAGTTCACTGACACTGCTGCACGGTGCTCCTGTCCAGACACTGTACTGAACTGTAACCATAGGACAATGCCACCAGTCATAGTGACCCCATCACAACCTTAAAGCTCTGTGCGCACACTGCGGTTATTTGGCGCGGATTTGCCGCAGATTTTGCTCCAAAAAAAGTGCAGCTTTTGTTCATAACCTTTATGCAGTCCTTCCCCAGCAAAATCTATGGGAAAATCAAAATGCTGTGCGCTCACTGCATTTTTCTTCCTATACGTTTTGCTGCAGAATTTCAACTCGCGGAAAAAACGCATGCGGGTGCCGGGTACGTTTTTGACTCTGGTGCGGAATTCTGCCAAAGGGTGCAGATTTTTCTTAAGAAAAGCAAATTTCCCAGTGCGCACAGACCCTAAAGTAGATTTTTCACTTAATCTTCGTCCAAGAGTTCACTTCAGTGTAAAAAAAAAATACAAACCCTGCTGTCCCCCCCCTTCCCCGTCCATGGGTCTACTGGCCAGTCTCTGCCGCTAGTGTCTGGTATTGACCATTTCACTGGTCACGATGACAGTGCAGCAGCCAATCAGTGAGCTCTGCCAGTGTAAACCGAACGCCCCACTCAGAGCTGCTGAGCTCACTGATTGGCTGCTGCACTGTCCTCGTGATGTCAGTGAAATGGTCAATGCCAGACTCATCAGTTGTTTCCCTGTCTATACCTCACATGTTAATTTACCCGTGTACTTTTATCCATGTGTTATTAGACATCATGTGGATGGTGGTCTGTATGGGGCATGGGGGGCACTACAGCAGGGCATGCGATGATTGTGCAGCGCAACAAGTGGGAACAAGATTAGACATTACACAGATCATCACTGTACATTCTGATGTCTGGTTTTCTCATCCGAGTTTTATCCGTGTTTCTCACAGATAGGACCCCTACCTATGAGAGTCTATGGGGCTGATCACAGATAGAGCCTGTACCTATGAGAGTCTATGGGGCTGATCCCAGATAGAGCCTGTACCTATGAGAGTCTATGGGGCTGATCACAGATAGAGCCTGTACCTATGAGAGTCTATGGGGCTGATCACAGATAGAGCCTGTACCTATGAGAGTCTATGGGGCTGATCACAGATAGAGCCTGTACCTATGAGAGTCTATGGGGCTGATCACAGATAGAGCCTGTACCTATGAGAGTCTATGGGGCTGATCACAGAGAGAGCCTGTACTTATGAGAGTCTATGGGGCTGATCACAGATAGAGCCCGTACCTATGAGAGTCTATAGGGCTGATCACAGATAAAGCCCGTAACTATG